>NW_028246463.1:0-493240 GCF_964263255.1 Lissotriton vulgaris
GTGGAGTATCACAACAATCTGTGCTCACCTTGTGTTTTGGGGCGACCTGTTGTGCTCCACATATCCGCTGCTTGGGACACCGCTGTTGCTGCCTGCAGCCCTCCCGCCGCCGCATACCACCGCAGCGGCCGCGGGACTACAACTCCCTGGGGGCATAGCGGCAGGAGCCGCCATCGTCAGTTCCCGCCACCGGAGGCGCTTGAAATTGCGCGCACTCCCGGTGGAGCGGGTGCATCTGTGCTCACCTTGTGTTTTGGGGCGACCTGTTGTGCTCCACATATCCGCTGCTTGGGACACCGCTGTTGCTGCCTGCAGCCCTCCCGCCGCCGCATACCACTGCAGCGGCCGCGGGACTACAACTCCCTGGGGGCATAGCGGCAGGAGCCGCCATCGTCAGTTCCCGCCACCGGAGGCGCTTGAAATTGCGCGCACTCCCGGTGGAGCGGGTGCATCTGTGCTCACCTTGTGTTTTGGGGCGACCTGTTGTGCTCCACATATCCGCTGCTTGGGACACCGCTGTTGCTGCCTGCAGCCCTCCCGCCGCCGCATACCACCGCAGCGGCCGTGGGACTACAACTCCCTGGGGGCATAGCGGCAGGAGCCGCCATCGTCAGTTCCCGCCACCGGAGGCGCTTGAAATTGCGCGCACTCCCCGCGTCACGGGAGCGCCCGGGGCGAAGCCTGGGCAAAGGGCGGGCCCTCTGTGGCCCTCAGTGGCCGAGGTAGGCTGGGCTGGCCCCCGTTATTTTCATTTGATTTACAGTTTACACCGGTTGGCTCAGATGAAGTAATTCCACGAGGCGTGATAAGCTGAGTCGCCACATTGACAGTGACTGAAAGCTGGTTTCTATCATACAATCCAATAACCATTTTATGGTGTTTATATATAACTTTTACTTCACTCTCATCTGGAAAATTACTATTTTATAAACGACGTAGTGTGGGAAGCTTTTGCAGAAGATGACCAAAAAACTCCGCTCTGGGAGATTGGTGGGGGGAAGAACTTGTGCCAAAACAAAATCGAATCCCCTGCGAAATAAATCAGTGAATAACCATCTATTAAAGGGACAATGTCAGCTTTTTGAGTTATGGGAAAAACCTGTGGATAAAATCTCAATTGCTGCTGGAAAGGATGTTTTAGCTCCAGATATCCAGGAGGGTCATAATCAAGTTGTTGATACTAATACTCTCTCCTTGATGATAGAGCCACCCCAAGTGAAAATTATTGATAGTCCCTGCCTTGTGCATTCTGAGGAGGATGGGGTTATTAATTCTCTCGCACTTTCCATGGATGATAAACAAGCGAACAATCCTGGTCCCCCTCAAGCTTCCTCCCCGAATGTTATGGATGGTCAAGCCTCATCACTGCTTTCCATTGACCTTGAACTTTGTGGCCGTTATGTGAAGGCAGTTAGCTCGGAGGCTCCAGAAACTAGTAAACCTCCTGGGGGTGCGACTCCATCCGGGCTATTGCTATATAGCAGTACACCATCATTGAATAGGGAAGATATGTCCGACTTGTTAAATACTTCCAGGAGTCCAATTCTCAATCTCTCCGGCAGTTGTCCTCCTGTTGGGGCAGGCGACAAACCTTTATCGGAATCTCTGATTGCACTGGAACATTTGTTAGCCTCCATATTATTTCTATTGGGGAAATTTGTAGGCAGTTCGGATTGTATCTTGGACTCTGTTACTCAAATCTTGAAAACTCTATTACAAAAAGCACCTGAAATGAAGAATGTTCCCCTTTCCACGCACGTTACTAACTTGATAAAGGGGGAAACAGAGGTGCGCACAGAGAATTCCGATATAAAGGCACCTGTACCAGTACATGATAATAACGTCATGGGTTTGCCTGTAACAGCTGTGTCCAATTGCGTAATGAAATCGGATCTGGAGATAGAGGAAGAAATTATATCTAGCTCTGACTGTCAAGTACCACAAGAACTATTTCCCATTTTCTGTTCGGAAAACAAAAAAGAGCATTCTGAGGATAAGCAAGAAGTAAAGGAAAAAAATGGAAAACACAAAAATAATAAAGGAAACAAAAGGAAACCGGTCCGCAAATACAGGAAGAAAAGACAGAGGCAGATCATTTTCCAAAACTCTATACTCCTAAATGATAAGGAAGATAAAGCCACTGAGCCTATCCCGATGACCGCAAAGGTGGATATTGAATCCAGCCCTCCCTGTCGTGCCTCAGAGATTTCTTGTAATATTCTGCCCACGACTATGGAAGATACACCACAAAAGGACGGTCCTGGCTTAAATACTTCCCCAGTGTTGGACATAAGGAGCGCTAATCAAGATAAGCTTGGGTCTCTTAACCCTTTGTCTCTTCTTTTTCTCTTACAGCTGGGGCTGGGGATCAACTATTCCCCTTACCGGAGCGAAAAGATTTAACATCTTATGTGGACACTTGTGTGTTGGACTTCCTTCCACTATTCGATGTGGACTTACCATTAAACAGAGCATGGTTACTTAAACGCTTTAGTGAGGTGGACAGTCTCCACCTTATCCAATCAAGTGACATTGAGTTAGTCTCTTTGTTAGGCGGAGATAGTGTCTCACGTATAAGGGTCAAATTTTATTCTAAAATTATTGTAAATTTGATTTTACAGCAAGCAGAGAATTTCCAATGTACAGGTATTGATGTCCTGCCTATATTCAGCTTTGGGTACATCCATTCTCCCCATAGGATGTCTCAAAAGGATGATAGACAAAAGGGGGTTGCTTCACCACTCAAAGATCTAAAGATTTGGGTCGCAAAAGGGAAACGTCTGGTTTCCCAGGTAAAACCACTTCCACTGACTCAGAACTCTTCTCTAATAGAGGATACTAATCGGTGGGATTGGCTGCATAATGCCTTATCGTCTAAGACCACAGATAACCCCAAATTGTATCAGCATCTTTAACAACCAACTGAAAATTATTTCTTGGAACGTAGCCGGGATACATAGTAGTCCAGAGAAATTCGAGTTTCTATTTACGCTGGGAGCAAACGTGATTTGCATTCAAGAAACTTGGTGTACCAATAATATTGATGTTAGAAAGGACTACTTTGTGTTGGAAGTGCCGGCCGTCCCATCCAAGAAAGGTCATGCTAAAGGGGGAATCGCTTGCTTATTATCGAATAAATTGCACTGGAAATTCTCTCACTATATTGACCCAAGTAACCTCTTTCAAGCTATAACAATAGCAAATCTCCCTACATTCTTAAAGAAGTCCTCGGTTGTAATTATTAATGTGTATATTCCTCCAGAAGAGCGTTTTAATGGTTTATTGAAGCATGTCATCCAATATATTGGCCAGATCAAAAACACTTCACCTTCACCAGAAGTTATACTAGTAGGAGATTTAAACTGTAAAATATCTAATACTAGTTTGAACCTCTTTAGAGATAAAGCCAAAGAAGAGGCGCATTTTATACCACAACCCCTCTTTCCAGACAAAATAGTAACTAATAAAAGAGGGAAGATCCTGTTAGAAGAATTATCGGCAGTTGAGGGGCTTATTTTAAATGGGAGATTCCCCTCAGATGTACCTGCGGAATTCACTCATAAGTCCCATTGTAGGCCCTCTATCCTTGATTACGCGATCTCGGACTATGACATTTTCCCGTGCATCCAGGATCTCGCGATAGTCCCCACAACGTTGAGTGATCATAATATAATGCTCCTAACTATTTCTCTAAAACCTCCGACTACAGCATCATGGTCTCTTAATAGTAATGATGCTACTTTTCACGCATCCTCCGGAAGATGCTTTTGGAACCCATCTGCAATTTCTGGGGTGCATACTATTCTATGTAAAACCATACTAGATCTAAATGCTTGGCATGGTTTGGAAATTGTTAGTTTCGAAAGATTTATGCGGAATATTATCCTGGATGTGAAAAAGGCCAGCTGTCCCATGAAGAGGGTAGTCCTGCCTAGTGCCTTGCGCACCCTGAACAAAGAAATAAATAAACTAGTCCGAGATCAATTCCTAGGTAGATCTGGTGAACGGGAAAAAGAAATATCTAGGTTAAAAAGAAAGAGAGTTAGATTAAAAGCAGAAATAAAAAAGGAGAAGGAAGATACAGTTTGGATTAACCTGAGGGAAGCAGTAGCGCATGGTAAGATCCGTGAATTTTGGTCCATAATCGGGAAGGGATGTGGCAATAGATTAAACCCTTGCCCAATTCCTATAGCCGAAGATGTATGGTCCGCTTATATTCGGGAGCTTTATGGAGGGAATGGCATTTCAGTGGATGTTAGTCCCCCTGATTTAACATCTGAAGGAGTAATTAAATATCCATCGGAGGAAACAATAGAAACGGCCATAAAGAATATGCGCTCCTCTGGCGCAATGGGCCCTGACAAACTCCCCATGACGGTTCTGAAGCAGGATCCTTCTCTCTGGAGTAAAATCCTTCACCCATTGTTTAAATCCTGCTTTGATTCGAAAAAGGTTCCAGCATCCTGGAGGGGTAGTATCTTGGTCCCTATTTTTAAAAAGGGAGCGAGGGATAGCCCTAGTAATTATCGCTTGATTGCTCTCCTCTACTCAATCGGTAAGGTTTTTGCGAAATGTCTTTTAAATCTACTTTCCGACTGGGTTGATGAGAACAATATTTTGCCACTCGAACAAACTGGATTTCGTAGGGATCACGGCACCCTAGATAATTTAACCACCCTTCATGTGATATCGGACAAATATACGCAAGTAAGAGGGGGGTGGTCTATGCAGCTTTTATTGATTTCTCCACGGCGTTCGATAAAGTGGATCGTAGATCGCTGTGGAGAAAATTAGCAGCCCTTGGGGTACCTTCTTACATATTAGATCTTGTTCGTACACTTCATACGGAAACTTGGTGTAGGGTGCTTCAAGGAGGTGAAAGGGGTCTCTCCGATTGAATTCCCTCTTTAAACGGCCTAAAACAAGGCTGTATTTGGGCGCCTCTTTTGTTCTCCCTATACACGCAGGACCTGCCTGCCGCCTTGTCTGTCTGTGAGGGTATTGCCCCAGTGAAAGGGGGGGCCCCTATCTCTTGTTTGATGTATGCCGACGACATTCTTGTCTTAGATTTAACACCAAAAGGTCTTGCAAATAGGTTGCAAGCTCTCTATGCTTTTGCTGTTTCCCACTCTATGAAGATTAACATATCTAAAAGTAAAATTATGTGCATAGGGGGGAAAAAGAAGTGCCGCTCTGAAAACTTTGGATGGTATATTGGCGGCCAAAAGCTGGAGGTAGTTAAATCTTACACTTTTTTGGGGAAAATCATTGCGGCTAATCTGAGTGGGAGGCCTCATATTGAACATAGCTCTCGAAAAGCCCTCGCCCATGGTAAAGGTTTAAATTCCCTTTACTTAGCGACCGGAAAAAGACATTTTGCCTGCATGCTAGAGGTCTACAGGGCTAAGATCCCCGCTACCCTACTCTATGGCATCGAACTTGTAGAGTTGAAACATTGGGATTTCTGTCATAAAATTGAAGGGAAACTCCTAAGATCCTTATCCTCACTAAACACTAATTGCTCTCTGGCTGCTTGCAGACTTGATTTTGGTCTTAGGAGCAGTTGGGTGCAGGGATTATGTGCCTTGGTAAGATGGATGGTTTCCCTAGCTAGAGCAGAACTGGGGACGATGAGAGCCCTACTCAAAAATGAATTATTGGGCAACTTTAAAGAGTTCTCACAACTTGTAAGGAACTTTAGAAGAGCTGTGACTCTTTTGAAGTTAGATGAAAGTGTTTTGTTCCTACATTCACAATCTCAACTAAAATTCCTGTTAAAACAGGCATCATGGGAACTATGCTTTCTGACAGATAAGAATACAATACAAGGAAAAGGGGGTTGTGATCTTCTCCTTAACTCATATGCCGTCAAGAAAGCCCAACCCTATGCTATATGGAATTTGCCCCATGGCGTTAGAAGATTATGGTTCCTTCTACGCTATGATTTATTACCCTTAAATGTACTTCTATCCAAATGGTACGGATCATCTCAAATGTGTAATCTCTGTAATTTGAGTATACAGGATCGTATGCATGTTTTGCTGATTTGCCCTGCACTCCGCACATTGCGCCTTAAATGGTTAAAACCTATATGCCTTCGTTTAGGTATTTTTAATGTGAATATTTTTGTTCAATCCTTATATTGGCCTCCGAATGAAATGTTCTGCTTCTACATTTTTAATTTATTTAAAGGTTTTTTAGCTATTTATTAATATGTTATTGGATTGATTTGACCCGGCTTTTTGTTGTATTTCTGTCAATGGACGATCAATGGATTTGATTTAAATATTTTTATTGAACATTATGCTTTTATCTGTATTTGTTTTTGAATTCGTTGTATGTATTTTATGTGGCCCTCGTTGAGAGCCAAAACATAATAAAATAAAATTGAATTGAGTATCACAACAATTTGCATTAGATGTCTGTTCTTGAGGCCTCTTCACTATTGCCTACCATTAATGTTGCTGGATCTGACATAGTATTGGTTTGCATATTTTCTAAGGCATAAATAACCTGCACTAAGCCACAAGCTACATCACTGCAGCAGTAAACCATCTGAGTTTGAATATTTACAGAGCGCCTGAAAGAATTGGTAGTAGCCTGTGCCAGATGGATCTGCTCAATATATCAGAACTGCAACATGTGTTGCTGATGTCATATCTTTAGGGTCACTTACAATGCCGTTTGGAAAGGCTCTAAATCGGATTCAGGTCTCAGAATCTAATTTGTTACACGTTTTTCTGAAGCGATTCGGAAAGGTTTTCTAATGATGGATTATGATGTTCGTAAAGCGGTCTGACTTTCTGAATCTGTTCCAGATGGAATTCGGAGGAACCGAGTTGTTCGAAGCCGACTCGTACAGGTCTACGGACCGCGTTTCCCACCGAATGATTACGATGTCAGATTCAGACAGCCTTTCCAATATCCGTCGTTCCGACTCGCATCAGCAGTCAGAATCTGACTTTGGGGGCCCATAGCAGGCCCCCCCTTCACCCGAGGCCTTCCTTATCAGTCCCGTGGGGGTACCCCAAGGGAACCCCCCTTTCCAACCATGCACAGTGTGGCAGGGACCAAGGGGAGCACAATTTTCCCCAACTACCCCTTTCTCAAATGGGAGCCTGTGTATTCGGTTGGAACACAGGCTCCCATTGAAGTCAATGGGAGTCCCACCGATTTGTATCCAGAAGCATCGTAATCGGTCGGTCGGACTCCCCGGATCCGATTTGGTCAGAAACCATTCCGAGACTGAATGGGTCAGAAAGCTTTCTGAACAGCATCGTAATCAACCCCTTTGTGTTGTGTGGTCTTGTTGCCTTATAGTTACAGGTTTAGCAATAGATTCAGTGAGTTGAGCCAAGGTAGCCACCCGCAAACACCACCAGCTGATTCGATCCACCCACAAATCAGCATTCAAGAATCGACTCGACAACAACGCCTATAACAGCAAGGAACTATTCAACATCGTCAAAGAATTCACCAACCCCACCGCAGCCTCAAACGACATCACTCCCTCCCAGGACCTCTGCGATTCGTTATGCTCCTTCTTCTACAACAAAATCGCCGACATACATAACAGCTTCGAAAACAGTTCCAACGAACAATCCTCCCCACCTCCCTCAGATCCTAAACCGACCTCTAACAACCTCAGCGCCTGGAACCCAATCACCACTGAAGACACCATCCGCCTAATGAATTCCATCCACTCCGGCGCGCCAACCGACCCATGTCCCCACAACATCTTCAACAAAGCAGACTCCATCATCGCACCCCATCTCCGTGATGTCATCAACTGCTCCTTCAACTCTGCTACCTTCCCAGAAAGCTGGAAACATGCCGAAGTCAGCGCCCTCCTGAAGAAACCCACAGCAGACCCCTCTGAACTTAAAAACTAGCGCCCCATATCCCTCCTCCCATTCCCGGCCAAAGTCATCGAGAAAGCCGTCAATAGCCAACTCGCCGCCTTCCTCGAATCCAACAACTCCCTCGATCCCTCACAGTCCGGCTTTCGAGCCAAACACAGCACCGAAACCGCCCTCATCGCAGCAACAGACCACATCCGAACACTACTGGACAACGGAGAAACAGTGGCCCTCATTCTTCTCGACCTCTCCGCCGCCTTCGACACTGTCTGTCACAGCACCCTCATACAACGCCTCAGCAACATCGGCATAAAAGGAAAAGCCTTGGACTGGATCATCTCATTCCTAGCTGGGAGAACTCAGAGAGTCCGACTTCCCCCATTCAAATCAGAGGCCACCGAAGTCATCTGCGGTGTACCACAAGGATCCTCACTCAGTCCCACCCTCTTCAACGTTTACATGAGTCCACTCGCTTCCATCGCACGTCAGCACAACCTTAACATCATCTCCTACGCTGACGACACCCAGCTGATCCTTTCCCTCACCAAAGACCCCAACACCGCAAAAACCAATCTTCACGAAGGCATGAAAGAAGTAGCCGTATGGATGAAAGACAGCCGCCTAAAACTTAACTCAGACAAAACAGAAGTGCTCATCCTAGGATCATCCCCCTCTGCCTGGGACGACTCATGGTGGCCTTCGGATCTGGGCTCAGCACCCATACCAACAGACCACGCACGTAACCTTGGCTTCATCCTAGACTCCTCACTCTCGATGACCAAACAAGTCAACGCCGTCTCATCCTCCTGCTTCAACGTACTTCGTATGCTCAAAAAAATCTTCCACTGGATCCCCGCCGAGACAAGAAAGACTATCACCCACGCACTGGTTACGAGTCGACTAGACTACGGAAACACCCTATGCGCTGGAACTACAGCCAAATTACAGAAAAAACTCCAACGCATCCAAAACGCATCAGCGAGACTCATTTTGGACATCCCTCGCCAAGATCACATTTCCAGCCACCTGAAAGACCTCCACTGGCTTCCCTTCAACAAGAGAATAACATTTCGTCTCCTCACCCACGCACACAAGGCCCTCTACAAACTAGGGCCCGAATGCCTCAACACTCGACTATCCTTCTACACACCCACCCGCCAGCTAAGATCCTCCAATCAAGGCCTCGCCGCAGTTCCACGTATCCAAAGATCCACCATGGGAGGTAGATCCTTCTCATACTTGGCTGCCAAGACCTGGAACTCACTCCCCACTCACCTCCGCCTTACACAGAACCACATCTCCTTCAGAAAAGAACTTAAAACCTGGTTATTCGATAAATAACGAACACCCTCCCCAAGCGCCTTGAGACCCTCTGGGTGAGTAGTGCGCTATACAAATTCTTGAACATGAACTTGAACTATTACAATGATACGGCAAAACCCAGCAACTCATCTGTCTGCCTTTCAAAGATTTTGGGGAGATTTCCTAGGATGTGGTTGGTTCATCTGCTACATCTGTGAATTCTGGGAGTGATGACACTATCTCTTCTTCTGGATGGTATTTTACCTATCTGTGTAGCAGGTATGTCTGTGCATTGCTCCAAATCACAAGGACTTTCAATAGTGCAAAATCGGCATTTGTGGAAGGATGCAGGGGGCCAACGAATGGATATATTGCTTAAACAGATGTCGAGGGGTAATGAAGAGAACTGTGTAAAGGACACAACCGTACTCACTATGAGAACAAGAATAAGCTGGGCTAAAAAGAGACATTTCCCCAGTTATCAAACAAGATGCAGGCTGGGAACTGCAGTCCATGATAAGGCGCAGCAGGAATGCTCTCTTTTTTTGATTTGAGTCAACTGTGCTCCCACCAATAGGAGTGAGGCAGCACTTTCAAAACGATGGACAAAGAAAACCCCGGTGTCAGAGGCATTCGAGAAAGGCACACCCTACGGAATGCCTTTTTGTAAATAAATGGGAGTTTTTATTAAGTCCCCGCTGTGTCCCCTTGTCTGCTTCGTAGATGGAGATTTATTTTTAAATATTTGTTTGCAGCCATTTACACGTAGGGGACCCATCCTTAAAGTGTTCGGGGGCAATCAATGGCAAAAGCATGGTTTAATTCCAAGGTATTGGGAACCTCAGGACCACTGCAACCGAATGTAGCAAGGTACTGCTGTTAAACAAACAGTCTGTGACTTCACAGAAAGAGGATTTCACTGTAATGACGTCTGTGGGTATGTTCTAAATCAGCATTTGTGGCAGGATGCAGGGGGCCAAGGAATGGATTTATTGCTTAATCAGATGTCGAGGGGTAATGAAGAGAACTGTGTAAAGGACACAACTATGTTTTGTAATAAAGGCCCGTACTCACTAGGGGCCAGATTTACAAGCCCCCTTGCGCCATTTTTACGTCACTTTTCCCATGTTAAAAGTGACACAAAAGTGGTGCAAGGGGCTTGTAAATCTGCCCCTATGAGAACAAGAATTAGCTGGGCTGGAAAGAGACATTTCCCCAGTTAGCAAACAAGATGCAGGCTGAAAACTGCAGTCCATGATAAGGCACAGCCGGAATGCTCTCTTTTTTTTGATTTGGGTCAACTGTGCTCCCACCAATAGGAATGAGGCAGCACTTTCAAAACGATAGACAAAGAAAACCCTGGTGTCAGAGGTATTCGAGAAAGGTATAGCCGCCAAAATGCATTAAGCCGTTTTGCAGATAAATTGATTTTCTTGAAGTCCCTGCTGTGTCCCCTTGTCTACTTCGTAGATATAGAAATTTGTTGAAATATTTGCGTGTAGCCATTGACAAGCAGGGGACCCATCCTTAAAGTGTTCGGAGGCAATCATTGGGAAAAGCATGGTGTAATTCCAAGGTGTTGGAAACCCAGGGACCACCTCAACCGAATGGAGCAAGGTACTGCTGTTAAACAAACAGTCCGAGACTTCACGGAGAGACAAGTTCACTGTAGTGTAGGAATTGGACTTCTGGTTGGCTAGGGCAAGCGCCCAAGCCAGGCAGAAACCACAAATCTAGTCAGGGCAAGAGAGTTACACACTGAGGATAACCCCTGCTCAACCCCTTAGTAGCTTGGCATGAGCAGTTAGGCTTATCCCAGAGTCAATGTGTAAAGCGTTTGCGCCACACACTCACACAGCAGCGATACACTAGGTACACTACAAAAGAAACTCCACACAAGAATATATTAAAAAATTGTCTTTGTATTCCATATAAAACACATTGGAATGCAATCACAAATATACACTGTGCCACCTAGCCCTAGGTATTACTTTACAGGTGATTATATACAGGACAGAGCCAATTGGGCCGTTGTCAGAACCATCAGACCTAATAAGTAATAAAAACAACCAGTAATTACTTAGCACAAACACATTATGCATCCGTCGTATTTAGACATAAACACATTAGGCCTGAACACTAGGCATAAACACATTATGAAAACCGTCTTAGGCATAAACATTATTATGCATCACATTACACTGGCGAAGTGCACATATTAGGCATAATCATGATCAGCAGTGCACAGTAGCTAACTACCTATAGAGTGCACATATAACACATCCCATCAACAGCCTAATCCCATCAGGGAGTAGTATAAAATATTACATCCCTTCAACAGGGTGTCAAGAAAAACCCTGGTCCCCTGTACACAGTAGGGATTTTTTGTGCCCCCCCCAACAGGCCACTGCCTCAACCAAGTAGGCACATGGACCACAGATATTACCTGCCACAGAGTACATTTTGTAATCACCATTACCTGAGGGAACACCCCTCTTGCTGACAATTGCACCTCAGGGCAAAACACTGTCCCATGCCCTTGATGCAGTACTTTCCCACCGAAAGATGCCCTCAACACCCGGTGAGGGTGCAACTGCCCACAACCATGTGGCACAGGGGCTCACTGTTAAACTGGCAGGGCCTGTCTCCACCGCAGCCTAGGTTTAGGTACAAAGAAAGATAAAGGCTCAGCACCACTCACCACTCCTTGGGGGGCTGAGTAAAATCAGGCGCTGCCATCCACATCAACCAGTGGTCAGGGTCTCACTGTTAAGACGTCCCTTGCGGTGCTCCAATATTGTCTTGGGCGCTGGGTCGAGTCGGGCGCCGCCTCTGTCCTCCTTTCCTCGGGCTGCGGCTGCGATGCCCGGACTCCTCAATACTAAGGATTTCAAGAGCGGCCTTTTTCACACGGAACGAGGCCTCTACCCGCTCCCTTCTTTGGCCCCACCCATCACCAGGCTTCACCTGCCTGGCTTCCGCTGGGCTCAATGGTTACATTACCATTACCACCCCCTTTTGTACCGCTTTTGGCCACCATAAGTGTGGCAGGGTATGCTCAGACGTGAGTCCCTTGCTCACTTTGCCACTGGATTCAAGCAAGCCGAGCTGAAGACGGCTGGAATGCCAGAAACCGGTCCTCGGAAGCTTGTGTCCGGTCCAGGGAAGGCATGGCTTGGCAATTCGGGCTGGACTGTTCCCATGAGGCACAGGGTCAGACTGATTTGCATATAGCCATGTCTGAACTGGGGTGGCAGAGTGGGCTAAAGAATGGTGATGGATTAAACCCAGATCTTTTGACTGGGTGTGAGTGTTTGATGGGTTCAGATGCTCCGTCCATTACCACCCCCTTTTGTACCGCTTTTGGCCGCCATAAGTGTGGCAGTGTATGCTCAGACGTGAGTCCCTTGCTCACTTTGCCACTGGATTCAAGCAAGCCGGGCTGAAGACGGCTGGAATGCCAGAAACCGGTCCTCAGAAGCTTGTTTCCGGTCCAGGGAAGGCATGGCTTGGCAGTTTGGGCTGGAATGTTCCCATGAGGCACAGGGTCAGACTGATTTGCATATAGCCATGTCTGAACTGGGGTGGCAGAGTGGGCTAAAGAACGGTGATGGATTAAAACCAGATCTTTTGACTGGGTGTGAGTGTTTGATTGGTTCAGATGCTCCGTCCATTACCACCCCCTTTTGTACAGCTTTTGGCCGCCATAAGTGTGGCAGGGTATGCTCAGACTTGAGTCCCTTGCTCACTTTGCCACTGGATTAAAGCAAGCCGGGCTGAAGACGGCTGGAATGCCAGAAACCGGTCCTCGGAAGCTTGTTTCCGGTCCAGGGAAGGCATGGCTTGGCAGTTCGGGCTGGACTGTTTCCTTGAGGCACAGGGTCAGACTGATTTGCATATAGCTATGCCTGAACTGGGGTGGCAGAGTGGGCTAAAGAACGGTGATGGATTAAACCCAGATCTTTTGACTGGGTGTGAGTGTTTGATTGGTTCAGATGCTCCGTCCATTACCACCCCCTTTTGTACCGCTTTTGGCCACCATAAGTGTGGCAGGGTATGCTCAGACGTGAGTCCCTTGCTCACTTTGCCACTGGATTAAAGCAAGCCGGTCTGAAGACGGCTGGAATGCCAGAAACCGGTCCTCGGAAGCTTGTTTCCGGTCCAGGGAAGGCATGGCTTGGCAGTTCGGGCTGGACTGTTCCCTTGAGGCACAGGGTCAGACTGATTTGCAGATAGCCATGTCTGAACTGGGGTGGCAGAGTGGGCTATAGAACGGTGATGGATTAAACCCAGATCTTTTGACTGGGTGTGAGTGTTTGATTGGTTCAGATGCTCCGTCCATTACCACCCCCTTTTGTACCGCTCACTGGATACCCAGCCACACTTCAGGAGTCTCTCACGCTGGCATCACGTCTCCCAACCCCACCCGCAGTCAGGCTTCCTGGGACATAGCTCCTCCCACAACCATGCCAGACACCTGACTTCTTGTGGCTTCTTCGTCTTCATGCACCTACATGCACTGGGGTTTAGGGAGGGGGGAGCACTCCTCTTGCACAGCTTCTCCCTCCGTTAGCAACTATCTGCCCCTCACTCTCTGCTGTGAGCACTCGTTCGGGGTTCTCCTCTGCCCCTCCCACTGTCAGGCAACAGCTGCCTGACTTTTGGTTTCCGTGAAGCGCTCACAATGCGCTGGAAGCAGGAGCCTCCCTTCTTTGAATTCCAAGGAGACAAGGAGCACACAACAAAAGAAAGGTAAAGCGCGCATGACACGCTTCGAGCAGCAGGGCCCTTCTCTTCAGGGGTACTGGGGACACCTGCACCGGGATAGAAGGCAGGCCAACATATCAGGGATCCTCAGTGAAGGTAGAAAGCCTTCTGGTAGTCCAGGAGACTCCATATGAGCACACCAGGCAATGTCCAGATGGCAGTCCTCCTGGCAGTTCTCTGGCCAGGTGCAGATCCAGTCCCATGCAGCCTCCTATGCTCCAGTTCAGCTCCAGCAGCCTGCCGGATGCAGGCTTCAAGTAAGCACCCAGCAGCACTTTTCATGGGGTCACAGCCCCAATACTTATACCCCTTATGTCTTTGTTCTCCCGCTGGTCCAGGACTCTGCACCCGATACACACCATTTCTAGGGGCACTTACACCTTTCTCTAAATGTGCACCACCCTTTTTCAGTGTGGGCTCTGGCCACAGACTCCCCACAGGGGGGCGGAACCAGCATTGTGAAAGGCAGGCACAATCCTATTCAGTCCCAGGTGCTACTCCTCCCACCACTCCAAATGCAGATTGGCCTATTCAGCCTAGTGCTGACTCACCCAGCCCCTGTCATTCCAGAGCCAGACATGCAATACACATCGGGCCGGCACAAAGACACAGCATACAGAAATGCCCACTTCTAAAAGTGGCCTTTTAAAATAGTGATAATAAATCTGCAAACACCATTGCGCAGCATTTATTACCACTATTCCAAACATACCAAACTTGATCACTCTAGTCCTCTCAGATCAGAAATGACCACTGAAACATTTATCAGGGAATACCCAATGCATTCCTATGAGAGGGAAGCCTCACAGTGGAGAAGTGTGGCTCAGGGGTTAGAGGCGGCAGACCTGGAGCTTGAGTTCGGCCCTGGACCAGGGTTCAATTCCCCGCCTCGGCGGGTCTTGGGCTCAATTATTCCACGGACTCGTTAATTCTCCCTCCGGTGCCTTCTCGACTCACGGGTTCACACTCTGCGACTCTGGGCAATAGCTTGCTTAATCTCCACATCGGCCCCTCGCGGTGGGATGCCTGGCTTTCACCTTGTGGATACCCTGCCAGGGTTATCTCACAGGGGAATACCAGGACGGGTTCCCTAAGCAAGCGCGGAGATGCCCCAGGGTAAGTCATGCGCTATATAAGCTTCATACATTTAAATTTACATTTACAGTAGTGAGAAACCAAAAGGACTGTTTGTCACTACCAGTACATGCCACACAATGAAGGCACATGTCCTACCTTTTACTTACAATGCACCCTGCCCATAGGGCTAGCGAGGGCCTTCCTTGGGGTGACTGATATGTAGTAAAAAAGGGTCACAGATGTGGCACCCACTTTATGTGCCACATCATAGCGGCAGTAAACTGCGCACACAGGCTCTGCAATAGCAGAGGCCTGAGAGAGGTTTGAAAGGCTACTTTTGTGGGTGGCACAAGCAGCGCTGCAAGCCTACCAGTAGCATCGAATTTACTGGCCCCAGGGTTATGAGGTACCACATTACTGGGGACTGATAAGTAAAATAAATTAGCCAACCAGGTGTAGACCAATCTTACCATGCTTTATCATAGAGAGTACATGCACTTTACACTGGACAGAATGATAAAATGCACAGAGTCCTAAAACCACCAACGCCGTGTCAGAAAAAAAGACTAGGAGGAAGGCAAAAAGTTCAGGGATGACCCTGCAAAAAGGCCAAGTCCAACACAACCCCCTTACAGCCAAAAGCCAGAGTAGACAAATTAATACATAGATGGGCTTCCCTACTTGAGGGCGATAGAACTTGGACGCAGGCCCGCAACTGTAGGGGCACACTCCGGTTCCACGCCAATCTGAACCCAAGTGGTTCCCTCTGTCTAAGCTCCCAGGACCAACTAAGCTACCCCATCCCTGGCCAGGACCAGGCACTATGCCATCCAGATGTCCCTAGTCCTTGCCCTCTCACAGAGTGGGGAGCAGTAACTCCTGGTACATAGTACACATTCTCCACTCTACCCCTCATCAGGGCAGTTCCAAACTGCCACTGATCCCCCAAACTAGGGTCCGCACCCTCAGTCTGACCCGAGGTCAGGGGCGGGGCTCTCTGCCCCTTACCTCTCCTTATGGAGTTCCGCACTCTGC
Organism: Lissotriton vulgaris; assembly: GCF_964263255.1. Lineage (NCBI taxonomy): Eukaryota > Metazoa > Chordata > Amphibia > Caudata > Salamandridae > Lissotriton > Lissotriton vulgaris. The sequence goes on from NW_028246463.1 coordinate 16,041, forward strand.
TCCCAGGAGAAGCACCATCAGAACACAACTCTCCCTCCAGTTCAGGACCTCTCTCCTGCAACTGGTCTCCCAACCTAGGATCTAAACCCTCAGGTTGCACTGGAGTCAGAGGTGAGGTATCCCTCCCTCTGCACCCCCTTCCAGAGTTCTGCACCCTCCTACCTGGAGTTGTACCCCTAAAAGACAAAATGGTAAATGCCCTTCCCTCCAGGTCAGGCAGAACCTGAACCTGACCTTCCAACCCAGGGACTAAACCCTGCGGCTGAACACTTGCCTGGCGCACCAGGACTTCCCGGGGAGCACGCAGGCCCCCCCCCCCAGGGTAACACCCACCTCAGATGTTGCGTGACAGTCTGCCTGGCGCTGATCTCCTGACCCCTGTCCTTCAGACAGTGCACGGAGATCCCCCAGGACAGAAGTGGTGTCCCCATGGTCACTCCTAGGAGGCTCAGCCCTTATGGTTGGCGCTTCATCCACTGGTTCTTCCACTGGGACTCTCTCCCCTCTTACCCCTTCCTCTGGACTTCTGCACCCTCCTCTTAGGAGCGGCACTGCCAGACAAAAGAACTGATGGAGGTCTGGTTACAGAGACTCCAAGTTTTCCTGACACTAGGATATTACCCCTCAACGGATAGCCTACCGGTACAGTCTAGGCTCCCCGCCTGGTGTTTCCTTAGAGATCTCACAAGGACCTAAGACTGGGTTGTTGTCACCTTAGGACACAGACCACTCTCACTCCTTCTCCGCTGAGACAGAACGTGAGCCCCTACACCCCTTCCAATACACCAGGACCTATCGGAGCTACTAAGTACCTTTCCCACCACCCTGTGCTGGGAAATACCTGAGCCACTCCTTTTAGGGTCACTCCCCAATACCTCCCCAGACCATCTGGCACTCATGCAGAGGTCTGCCTCCCGTGCAAGCTACCTGGGATCAGAGAACCCACACACAACAGATGTTGGTGTAACCCTGGGAAACAACAACAGAACATGTGCTCTCTGACAATCGGATTGAATAGCCCTTAAAAATTGTTTGCAGTGTTAGCCATCACCCAACCTTCCAGTGCATCACAACATTCATCCACAGACTCCCCCCAAGACTGGTGAGACAGTTTCCTACTGCCCCTGAACCTCAACCTATACCCCTCCGATGTGAAACCCTCTTCCTGGCTACTAGGTACCATATTCTTGGCTTTGGGAGTGGACGCTTCCGCACTGGACTCCATTTTGCTCCCCCCACTGAATCTAGACCACTGAAACTACACCCAGGTGACATTTCTTCAAGAGCTAGTTTCTCCCTAGCGAAAGGCCATCTCTACCCCGCCATACTCTCCTGTGCTAAGACCCTCTCAGTCTCTAGCTTTTCCTCTTCAAGGACCAACTCCTTGAGACTCAACTCCTGGGCCAACAAGGCCTTTTTCTCCTCCACACCCAGCTGCTCTATCTCCTTGGCATGCTCTAGCCTGAGCCTTTTGAAAGCCAGCTGGTGCTCCCTTTATTGCCTCCTATCCACCCACTCCTCTGGGGACAGGGAAAAGGATGGGGCACTGCCCCTGGCACTGGACCCAACAAGGGACTACCTCTCTACAGGGTCCTCACTATCTACTGTCATCCCTGCCCTGTCATTTCTTTTTCTTCTTCGGACTCTTCAGGGCCACCGCCCCCCAGGGATATGGCCTGGAAACCCTCACTCTCAGAGTCCTCCCTACTCTTGGGGTCCTCCTCAGGGTCTCCCTCAGAACCACCACCCTCCTGGATCTCTGTGGATGCCTCTTCCTGGAACTGTTAAGCATAGTACAGGGCCCTATAATAGTCCTTACGTTCCCATTTGCACTCTTGCTACCTGAGCGGGGCTTTCTGAAGGACTAGCTGAATTTCTATCCAACTCATTGCTATATTCCTCTCCCTGCAGCAGCCCTTTAATTCCTCTTTAATCCAACAGATCATTTATTTATTTATTTATTATTGGCGATGTGAGAAGAGGACACGGCCACAGACTACGGTGGCTGTATCTTTCACCCCTGACCTAAAGGATTATTATATTTGGGCCATCCTTTGATATATTCAATTCCTGTTTAATGATACAGTGGTTTTAGTTAACCATTTCAATCTGGAGAATCGTAGTCTTCGTTAAGGATTATTGTATTCTACAATTCAGCATTTCAATAGGAATCCACTTCAATAGGTGAGGATCCACACTTTACCGGATAATCTTTATATCCAGCGACTTCCATTATATCTTGAAATTTACAAACCGAGGTATAAGCCCTGATGAAGTTCAAAAAGGTGTACCTTTAGGGAACGAAATGCGTTGGCTTTTTTATGCCCACATTTTGTAATATAAGAAGAAGTTGATAAAGCAATAACGGACTATTTGTACTGTGTTCAGTGCACCTCCTATTGTTAATAGCATTTTTGGAATCTGTAACCAGTGGCACCAAAAGGTGGCAGGTGCTGGAGATTTGTGCATGAGCAACCTGGTATGGTAGCAGAGATATAGTGATAGTACTATCCACTGAAGCCCGTCACCTAGTTTTGGATGTTTAAATGTTATTTATTCATTAAGGAGTTTTACATAGTGCTGGCTGGACCCGGGGGTATCGGTGCGCTTTACAACAGTTTTTCACAAGAGTCACTTAATAGAGCAGTGTTATACACATTGGTTCAGAAGTCCAAGTGTGCTGTGCAGTATTGAGGTGGTAAGTGAGTCCTGAGATAACCTTGTTGAGTGCACGTTGTCTTGGGTTGAACCGCTTAGGGGGGAGGAATAGGAAGTAGTCAAAGAGCATGGAGGAGGTTGGTCTTTGTGATAAAATGTCAGGGAGCAACGGCAAGTAGGGGTTTGTGTTAAGGCAGCGGCTATGTATGTTAAAGGCAGGTTTCATTTTGGCAAGATACACAACCCACAGTGCAAAACAAGAGATCTAGGCATCTGAGCTCAAGCAGGAGTACACAATTCGAAATGATACTTTCAGGAGAAATAATAAAATCAGGAGAAGTCTCCAAACATGTGATTATTTAAATGTTGAGTTTTTAGTGCAGCCAGTTGTCGCTGTGGTACTGCGGAAACGCAAGTCCTATCCTCACCGCTGACAACCAATGTTAGAAATGGGGTTTCTGCCTGGCTTAGGCGCTTGTCCTAGTCAACCAGAAATCCCATCTCTAACAAGACGACTATGGGTATGTTCTAAATTGGCATTTGTAGCAGGATGCAGGGGACCAAGGAATGGATTTATTTCTTAAACAGATGATGAGGGGTAATGAAGAGAATTGTGTAAAGGACACAACAATGTTTTGTAATAACAGCTCGTACCCACTATGAGAACAATAATTTGCTGGGATGAAAAGAGACATTTCCCCAGTTATTAAGCAAGATGCAACAATAGGAGTGAAGCAGCACTTTCAAAGCGATGGGCAAAGAAAACCCTGGTGTCAGAGGCATTCGAGAAAGGCACAACTGCCGAAACGCGTCATGACGTTTACAAATAAATGGGTTTTCTTGAAGTCCCCACTGTGTCCCCTTGTCTGCTTCATAGATATAGAGATTTGTTGAAATATTTGCGTGTGGCCATTGACACGCAGGGGACACATCCTTAAAGTGTTCGGAGGCAATCATTGGCAAAAGCATGGTGTAATTCCAAGGTGTTTGAAACCTCGCTGTTAAACAAACAGCCAACGACTTCATGGAGAGACGAGTTAACTGTAGCGAAGTCTCCGTTCTAAATTGGCATTTGTGCCAGGAGGCAGGGGGCAATCATTGGCAAAAGCCTGGTGTCATTCCAAGGTGTTGGAAACCTCGGGGACACCAAACCGAAAGGAGCAAGGTACCGTTGTTAAACAAACAGTCAGAGACTTTATGGAGAGACGAGTTCACTGTAGCGATGTCTCCGGGTATGTTCTAAATCGGCATTTGTGGCAGGATGCAGGAGACCAAAAACTGGATTTATTGCTCAAACAGATGTCGAGAGGTAATGAAGAGAACTGAGTAAAGGACAGAGTGTCTGTTCCCATCATGCACTGGGACAGGAACAGACTAATTTGCATGTAGCCAGGTTCTGAGCTGGGATGGTGCAGTGAGCTAAAAAACAGTGATGGATCAAGCCCTGATCTTTGGACTGGTTAAGAGTGGTCTGCTTAATTCAGACACTCTGTTCATCACCACCCCCTTTTTAGAATCATTTTGTCCACCATAAGCGTGGAAGGGTATACTCAGATGTGAGTCCCTTGCTCATTGCACCATCAGGATTCAAGCAAGCCGGGCCGACGATGGCTGAAATGCCAGAAACCGGCCCCCGGAAGCTTGTTTCCTTCCCAGTATAAGAATTGGCTTGGTAGTTTGGTTTGCCCTGTTCCCATCATGCACTGGGACAGGAGCAGACTACTTTGCATGTAGCCAGGTTCTGAGCTGGGATGGTGCAGTGAGCTAAAAAACGGTGTTGGATCTAGCCCTGATCTTTGGACTGGGTAAGAGTGGTCTGCTTAATTCAGACACTCTGTTCATCACCACCCCCTTTTCAGAATCCTAATCTGAGGAAACACAGGTGAAACGTGCATTCATGTACACAGTATTTAAACCTTGTGAATAATGTAAAACCAATTCATGTGCTGTAAAACAATTTTTACATAACTTTTTTTAAAAGAGTGCACAGGTCATATGTAGAAGCATTTCATTACACTACTGAAACCTCACTTTTAATAAAACAATAACAAAAACAAAACGATGACATAAACCAACAAGGAAGAAGCTCAATCTGCATCCTAATATGAGGTAATGCAGGTGACATCATTGTAAAAGGTTCAAATATATGTATTACATGAGGCAAACACTAATAATTCCTTCTCACCACATCTGCACCCTGTCACCATTAATTATACCCAATACATTGAGGTCTGTCAAAGGGGGCACAGAGGAGGTAATGCTTGCCCAAGGGTCAGAGGAGGTGAGTCTTGTCTATTGCACTATTGGACACAGGCCTCACCTCCTTTGCACCCCTGGATAGACCTCACCTCATCTGCTCAATCTGTTTACTAATCTGAGGAAACACAGGTGACATGATTTTGAAATGTGCTAATATATTTTTTTGAAACATGCAGATACTATCTAATCAACCTTTTTCTTTGTAATATTCTCTTTTTGAGTTACTCCCTATTACACCTCTTGTTTGTTTTACACCTTCTCTCCCTCTTTCTGACTTTTTTTCTCTCTTCCTGTTACACCCTCTGTGTGACCTACTTCTTGTAACATCCTCTCTCTGATTTAGTTCCTCTTACACCCTCTCTCAAACTTACTCTCTGTCTCTCCTTTTACAGGCTCTCTCTGTTTTAGTCTCTTTTACAACCTTTTCCCTTCTAACACCCTCTCTCTGTCTTACATCCTCTTTCATCCTCTCTCTGTTTTACACCTGTTACATCCTTTTTCTGACTGACTCCCCTTTTTTTACTTACTCCCTCTCCCTAAAACATCATTTTTCTGTCTTACAACATATTATACACTCTCTCTGTCTTAGTCCTTCTCTATGTTTTACTTCCTCTACTTGTTTCTTTGTCTGAGTCTCTCTGTGTCTTTGTGTTACTCCTTCTAGCTGTTTTCCTCTGTCTTACTCCTAGTTATATAGTTGCTGTAGAATAAACTTAGATATGTTGTAAATTAGTGTTTATATCGTTTGCTTATTGTCATTGCTTTGTTGTTTGCTAATAGTGGTCTATAATGAGTGGTCTATAATGTGTTATTTTTTTCTTTACCACAGATTCAAATCAACATTTCAAAAGTAAGCAAATATGCCGTCAAAGCAAAGGAGAAGGAAAGCTGCCAAACGGAAAAAAACTAAAACTGCAACGGAATTAAAGGACTCACCTACAACAAGTACTTCAAAAAACACAAAAAAAGCTCCTGGTAAGACAAGTAAGTCTTTTTTTCGGAACATATGTAGAGGAAAAAAAAATGTTAAAGAGAATGTAAATATACCGAAGGAAAGAGCAAATTTGAAAAGGAAGGAGAGGCCCCTCAAAAATGTTAGTACTGGAGCAGGAGAGAAGAGTATGGATAGCAATAGAAGGCAAAATCAATTTTGGGACATTCGTAGACGAATGTTTCGCAATGGGGTAGTTTTAAATTTGTTAAAAAATGTTAAGAAAGGTAAACAGAGAGCTGCTTTTTACAAAAAAAGAAAAGTGTAGAGAAGATTGTTGATCAGGCTTTTGAAGTTAAGAAAAAATTATTTATTTTAGTAATCAATAGAATTAGGATACTTAACAAGGCAATTGATGTTTTCAAATCGAACAGTAGATGGAAAAGAATAATTAATCAGACTTATTTTTGTGAAGTATTTTCTGGAGAATGGATGCATAGTTCAAGTTCTGAGCCATTTTTTAATGAGGAGAGTTACTTCCAGGAAAATGATTTGGTGCATGCAGTTGACACCAGTGGTCGAGCATATGAGGTGAAAGACGGTTGTCCGATGGAAAAAGAGAAACTTGTGTCTAGAGATGTAGAAGAGGAGTTAGCTGATGAAGTTTTAGGGAGACGTACTAAGGGTACAGTATACACATGGAAGTGTAGTAGTATTTGTAGTGTGCGACAGGATTCAATCGATTTGCTTCGTAATTTCTTACGTACATATAGTAAGAAAAGTGTAAAGCAGAAAATGAAGATTTTGCAAGAGTTAGATCCTTGCAGAGTGAGAGAAAACAGAGGTTTGCATGGGCATTCACTGGCTTGTCTTTCTAGAAAAGTATGTCAGAGTGTTTTTCATCATTTTAGGATGTTAGCAGTGCATCATAATAAAGTGAGGAAATTAGTGAGAAGGTTGTATTATGCAAAAAGTCCAGCACTTAAGCTTAAACAGTTAAACAGCGCTCTTTTGCATGGATCTGAATTAGATGTGAAGAGGATTTGTGAAGAAATTGAGTTTTGTTATTTTGGGGACAAAGAGGACAGTGTAGAAATGAATATAGTAATAGATGGTAATTTGGAAGACAATGTACAGATTTCAAGTATAGAAAAGTTTGACGAGGAAATTACCAAGTTTAAGGTGAAATCAAGTGAAAGGCCTAATTTAACTTGTGTGTGTTGTCGACGGACTCATTATAAGATTCAGACTAGGTTAGTTGATTTATATGCAAAAAGTGAAATGGAAAACAATAGTGAATGGAAGGATTTTGTAACTTATTTGTTGATGGAGAATTCTTTAGATTTGAGTTTTGATCAGCGTATTTGTAATTATTGTTTTAAAAAATTAAATGAAAACAGAATGCCTGCTAGAGCTGTTCATAATAATCTTTAGTTGATAGATATTCCTTCTGAATTGATGGATTTAAATACTTATGAATCTATTTTGATTCAATGTGTCCATCCTTTTCAGGCTATTGTTTGCATGGAGCCTAAGATAGGAAAATTGCCTCCTACAGATTTACAGAGAGGATTAAAGGGAAGAGTTGTTTATTTGCCTCTAGATGTCAAGAAAAATATTGATACAATTGGTGTAGAAAGAGTAGAAGAGGATCCTCTGCTTATTCTAGTTAATGGGGTTCCGACAAAGAGTAAGAATATCTGGCAAGATTTAGTGGATGTTAGGAAAGTCAAAAAGGCAACGTTGTATTTGGTCAAAAACAATGAGTACTACAAACATGTATGTGTTGGAGTAGAGGAAACAGCTATAGAAGAAGACAGTGATTGTTCAGCCGGCCAAATTGAAAAAGTTAATGTGTCTAGAAGTGAAGAAATATATGAACATTATACTGTTCATCCTTTGCATTCCAAAGAAGTAATGGGGAATGCAATCGACTTGTTTCAAATGAAAGCAGCAAAAGGAAGTCCTATTAGTGTATGGGAAGAAAGTTTGGAAGCTAGTTGTTTTCCACAGTTACTTTCAACAGGTCGACGTGGACGATATGACGATCGACCAGTTCAAATTCCTGCAGCTGAGTACGGGACTTTAAGATTATATGCTGAAGATCCAAGGTTTCGTCAATGCATTCCGTATTTATTTCATCTACTGTATGAAAGTGACTTGTCTGTGCTTTCTTATGCAGTTAATCATATACTGAAAAGTGGAGCTAATCTGCAAAATGTTTCGGCGAGGGACTTTATGGAGAAAGTCAATCTGCAAGACAGTATTTTGGAATCTCAGCTAATCAATCTCATGGCATGTCAGCGTGGAACAAACGAGTATTGGTTCCGTCGTCATGGGGAATTTAAATGTATGCTAAGAAACTTAGGAACTCCTACATGGTTCCTCACTCTTATCTGTGCTGAGTATGCATGGGATGACTTACTTCAATTTCTACGAGAGGCAAATGGAAAAATACAAAATATAGAATTCAAAACACCTGAAGAACTGTGTTCTATGGATCCAGTGAATGTATGCAGATATTTTAATCATAGATTTGAAGCTATGATGTCTTTTATTACCAACAAAAAAAATCCTCCCCTTGGAGAGGTTTTAGATTTCTTTTGGAGGAAGGAGTATCAAGCGAGAGGTGCTCCTCACATACATATGTTGTTATGGATTAAAGATGCACCCAAATTTGGAACTGACTCGGATGACACAGTGATGAGTTTCATTGAAGAGTATTCAACATGTGCTGTTCCGAAAACTACTGAAGAAAATAGTCTAAGGCAACAAGTTTTACGCTTTCAATCCCATCGTTGTGGAAAGTACTGTCGTCGAAAATTTAGAAACAAGGATAATTTCTACACAAAATGTCGTTTTGCATTTCCACGACCAGTGATTTCTAAAAGAAGAGGAAATAATTTGATGTCTTCTCTGCGACATACTGTGACGAGGAACTCCCCAAAAAATGCATACAATTTTTAAAAAAACGAAGAGTCCATGTATATTAACAACTACAACCCAGTAATTTTGTCCATGTGGAATGCTAACATGGATATTCAGTTCGTTGCTGACAACTCTATTGCTGTGGCTCGATATGTGATGTCTTACATCACAAAAACAGAAAAGACAGAACTGAAGGAAATGTGGGAGGACATTTCCCATGAAAAGAGTATTAGTAAAAAATTATACAGTTTCAGTCTGAAGATGTTGTCACATCGAGGAATTGGAGCATATGAATGTTCTGATCGGTTATCATCAGCAAGTCTCTATGCCAAATCTAGATCAATCATTTGGGTGAGTCTAGGTCTTACTGCAACACGAAACCAAGTATTGAAATCTGTACAAGAAATTGAGTATTTGGCGGAGAAAGAACCAAACTGTACAGATATTTTGAAGACAAACATGTTGGATACATACTATCCAAATAGAAGTATTCACCTTGAGAACACTTGTTTGAATGAAGTTCTGCAAAACTATAGTTATAAGAGGTGCATCACAGAAGATATCAATAATGGAAAATATGCTGTCATTGGGTATGAAGGATGTCTAGTGAAGCAGAGAAAAGGCCATTTGATTAATCATCGAAAATTGAGTTGCGAATCTCCAGACAAAAGAGAATTTTACTATTTAGCTCTTTTGCAACTCTTTAAGCCATGGCGTACAGAAGAGGAACTACTTGGAGATTTTCTCTGTTATGAAGACTCTTTTAATGCAACCAAGGATACCATAGAATGTCCTGTTTTTCCAAATTATCTGCAAATGTTGAACGAAGAAATAGAGCAAGAAGCCACAATTGCTGAAGAGATTGGAAGAGACAGTTCTCAAGACAGTCAGAGTTCTACTTCATTGAGTCAGGGTCCACTAGGAGGACCAATTATCCAAAATGAAGCTGCCACTACCATAGATGAGGTGGAAAGAGCTATGGAACAAGCTCAAGAGGATGTAGTTAACTTAAAAGATTTGGTAAAGCAACCAAACGTTGAGCAGAAAAAGATATATGACGAAGTCACAGAACAGATAGAACATGGATTCAGACATGAGAAAAAAGAGTGTTCATGTACATCATTTAAGCCTGTCCAACTGTACGTAAGTGGAAAAGCGGGAACAGGAAATAGTTTTCTGATTAAAGCCATTTCAACTTATCTGCAGAAAAGGACTGAATCACTGCTGTCTTGTGTTGTAACCGCTCCAACTGGACTGGCAGCACATAACATTAAAGGGATTACTCTACATCGTTTACTGATGCTGCCAGTTGAGCATGATAATAAATTGCATTATAACAAGCTATCTGGAGATGCGTGTTCCGAAGTTTCCAGAGTCCTGAAGAAAATGAAACTTCTTACCATTGATGAAGTAAGCATGGTCTCAAATCTAATGCTTGCTTTTGTGCGTTTGAGAATGCAAGAAATTCTTAGAACAGAGTATGATGTGTTATTTGGAGGAAAACACATTATTGTTTTTGGAGATGTACTGCAGTTGACTCCAATAAAAGGACAACCAGTGTTTAAAATGCTCACACATGAAGATACCAGGAAGTCCCTTGGAAGCATTGGAAACTTTAATATATGGTTACATTTCAAATATGCAGAACTGCTTCAAAATATTCGACAGGCAAAGGATGAAGATTATCAAAATATTCTACAAGATGTAAGAATCGGAAAAGTAAGTGAGCATGGGAAAGAAGCTTTACATGCTCGATTAATTTCAAATTTGTATCCAAATGAAAACATTCTTCCAGAGAATATTTTTAAGAAAATTACTGAGAAGAAATCTGGGATATGTTTGATGCCAACTCTACAAGAATGTTACATCTTCAACAACAAAATGTTAAAGTTAGAAAATGAAGAGATTGTGAAACTGGAAGCAATAGATAAAATAGAGCATATGGGTGCAACAATTATTTTGTCAGAAAATTTAAAAACAAAATTGGATTCATTAGAGAAGAGTATATCTAAAACAGCTGGTTTTGAAAAGACTCTGAATGTGTGTTTAAATTGTCATATCATTTTGAGAAGAAATTTAAATGTTGAAAGAGGTCTGGTAAATGGAGCTATGGGTCATGTTGTTGATTTTGTGAATTACAGAAATAGAGATGGAATTGAATTTTTAAAAATTAAATTTGATGGCATTGAGCAAGTACAACAAATCAGTCGTTGTTCTGCTAGATGTTTGCTTGTAAAAGACTTATATGTTCGCCGAAAACAGTTTCCGGTTTGTTTGGCATATGCGGTGACAACTCATAAATCTCAAGGTTTAAGTGTAGATAGTGCTTTGGTGAACATTGGAAGTTCTGTGTTTAAAGAGGGTATGGCATATGTGGCATTATCACGAATCAGAACTTTATCAGGATTGTACTTGATTGAGTGTGATGAGACAAAGATTTGTGCAGATTTAGATTGTGTTAAAGAATATAATAGGTTAAGAAGAGAGTATGCTCCACATTTGCCTCAATATCCTCTGTTTGAAAAACGTGTGGTAGGCCGAAAAAGAAGAAATGAGAATAATTGCAGTGAGGTAGTAGCAAAAAGACAAAAAGTAGATGAAACTGTAATTGTAAGCAGAAAGAAAAAGGATTCTGTTGAAAATGTTGTTGGATTTCAGTTTGAAAACAGGTCTGGTGTCAACTGCTATGCTAATGTAGTGGTTAATGTTGTTCTTTTCTTAAAACTTTACAAGAACAGATTGTTGAAACTCGAGATCAAAGATTCTGTGGTTTATTGAATTCTGTGTTTCAGAAATGTAGCAGTGATAGAGCAAAAACAGAAAGTGTTTCAGAAATTAGAAATCTTTTAGACATATGCTCAGGTCAAAAAAAAATTTCACAAAATATTCAGCAGGATTGTCAGGAATTTTTAATGTATATGTTTGGTGTATTCAAAGATGAAGGTGTAGATGTAGAAAATCTTTTTAGCCTTTCTTATCAATGGCAGCATGACTGCGACAATTGTAGTTTATCAAGTAGTTCTAGAATAGACACTGAAAGATTTATATATTTGACTTTACCAGACTGCAAATCAGTGTCTTTTAATAATCTAGTGAAAGCAGCTGATCATAATATGGTGTGTACCCAATGGAAGTGTCCAATGCTGTCCACATTATTCATACAAACTTATGGAGAGTATGTCATTTTAATGTTTCAACGATGTAGACCTGATGGAACTAAATTGACAACTTCTATTAAAAATTTTGTGGCTTCTCAGTTATCAATTTCAGGAAGAACCTTTGTAACTGTAGCTATTATTTATCATGACGGTCCTTCAACAACATCAGGACATTATACAGCTTATTTAAAATGTCGAAAAGGTTGGTCTTTCTGTAATGACACTCATTTGACTTTCAAACAACGTTTGCCTTTTGACTTAAAAAATTCTTACCTAGTGTTTTTAGAACCAAAATTTAACTGAAGGTAATTGGCCTATGAAGACGGAAGCAGTTAATAAACGTTACTCTGCTATTTAAAATTATATTTTGAGTAAAAGTGATGAACATAATATAAAAAATCTAGTTCTCATATAGGTACTGTAAGTGGATCTCATAGTAAGTGATATCAGCATTATAGGAAATGTTGAACATGAGTGATCCAGAGATGGGAATATGAATAGTTAAACATTGTGAAAATGTTGTATGAGCTTTTCTTTGAAAACATGAGGTAAACGGTAATTTCAGAGTTTGAAAATAGACTGATAAATCTGACACTATTTGGCCGTAAGGAATAGTGTTGGAATGAGCAAGGAGTTGTAACTTAACACAAGGAGGAAATGAAAAAATTGAGACATATTTCAGATGTTCTTAGAGTTTTTTTATAGGAAGTCGATGAAATGGAAGTTTTAGAGAACAGCAGAGTATTTTCCTACGAAAAGGACATTCACGAGCTACTATTTGGCCTCAAGGAAAAGTAAGTGAATCAAAGATTAGTGTAAATATGTGATTTGTAAGTTTATATGGGTTTTTTTAAACACAATCTTTTAGATTGTGTTTTTTTCCCCGCTGTTATATGATGAATAGTTTGAACTCACTGTTTTTAGTGAAATTCAATATATTCTGAGAACAGCAAAAATAAACTATGTAACATGTTGTAGAAGTTATTCTATAGTTTGTTTTGTGTAATTTATATTGTATTCCCATTGTCTCACACTCACTTTCCTTTTTCCACCCTTTTTCAGCTCTCTTTACTCACTCACACTGCCTTTCTCTCACTCTGTTTCATCCCCGTTCCTTTACTCCACTTCTTTCACAACCCCTCAATCCTATTTCAACTGTCTGCATCCCCTCTGTCCTTTGCACCACTTTTCAGCTTTTAGTCTCTCTGCTTTACTTCGCTTTTCCGTCTTTTCATCCTTTGTTCTTTTACTAATTCCTCTTTACTCACTCATCTCTTTTTTCGTACTCTGTCACTATAACTTACCCATTCTCTCTCACTTATCTTTCTTTGCTTCTTACTTTTATCCTCTTTTTTCATTTACTACCTCTATGTCCTCAGTCTCTCACTCTCCTTGTGTTATGCTCATTTGTGTTTATCTACCTTCTATCTTTTCTCTTACAAGAACTTCACTGTTCCTCTCTCATCATTCTTCACCCCAGTTCTTTTACTCCGGTTCCGTTACTACCCCGCATTTCCTATCTTTGAGCATCCTTCTCTTTTGTTTCATTTCCGAATCACATTCTCTCAGTACCATTGCTTTAGTCCTCTTCCCCTCTCTTTCCTTGTTTTGCTCCCTTACTCATTTTCCTTTCCTTACTCATTGTATTCCACTTCACTCACTCCTTCCCTTAGTTCCTCTGTGTACTTACTTCCTCACTCCTTTTCTCTCAATCCTTCTATATTATCTTCACTCCCTTCATCCCTTCATTCTGTGACTCCCCTTCACTCACTCTCAGTCATCTTCCATTCCTGTTTCTTGTAAATGAATCCTCAATCAAACTCCTTTCCCTCTCACTCATTCCCCTTTTACTTACTCTTCTTTCTTGATTTAGTTTTGCTAACTCACATTCTTTTAGAATCTTACTTACCTTCACTTCATTTCTCTCATCTTATCTTCCTCTCTGTCACTGAATTTATCTGACTTACGCTTAGTAATTTGCTCTTCTTCTAGTTCTTTTTCCCTCTTTTTGTCCTTCTACATTACTTTATTTCCCTTTCTGTATCCTTCACTCTTGCTTTATTTCTTAGTAGACTTTTATGATTTTTAACCTCTTCACCTGTCTCTTTTATTTTAATATATATATTTTACTAATTATAACTTTCTTTCTTCTCTCTTTCACAGAAAAAAGTGTAGAAAAAATATGTAATTAAGTTTACATTATTTATATGGTAAGTATGAATAAAAAATGTAGTTTGTCATTATTCTTTGCTTTAACCTCACTACTTTTCTCTCACCCTACCTCACCCCTATTTCCTTACTCTGCATCCCTCACTTATTCTTATCCTCCATGTTTACTTCTCTTTTCCTTACTTTCCTACCACATTCAACTTCTTTCAGTCCTCCTGCTCACCCACACTCCCTCACTTTCCTTTCTTTTCTGGTTCACTCAGTCCCTTTCTGTCACTCCTTCCTTTTCTCTCTCTGTCCTTTCTCTCTGTCACTCCCCATGTCTTTCCTTTTCTCAGTTACTTCCTCTAACATCTTTTCTCTGTCTTACTATCTATTACACAGTCCCTTTGTGTTCCTCCCTCTAGCTCTCTTTCTCTTTACACCACTCTTTCTGTCCCCTTTCTTTATGCTCACTTCTTCATTATTTTTTTTTCTTTTTTTTTGGTGCGCTAAAGGGACACGTTCCGGTACGCGCACCGGGGCGCGCCGGAATACTGCGCTCTCTGGTGCGCTCACCGGTACGCGCACCGGGAGCCCTCCAGGGCAAAAAAAAAATAATTACTATACATAGAAAAATAGTATTACATAAATATATAATATAGGACTCATTTGAAAAATTTTACATAGGTATAGAATTTTGCTAATAAAAAACCTTTGAAATTCACTGAAAAAAACATAGCTTTGAGGCCCTATATATAGTTAGGAATTAGCATTTTAAAAACCTATGAAATTCACTGAAAAAAACCATAGGTTTCACACCAGTTATAGTTAGGAATTAGCATTTAAAAAACCTATTAAATTCACAGAAAAAACCATAGGTTTCACACCAGTTATAGTTAGCTGGAAATTTTACTGACATAAAACCATTGAAATTCCCACGTTATAGTTAGTTGGACTCACTATAACTTACACGCCTGCAATGCACTGCTGATGACGTCACATATTACATCACTCATGACATGGTCAGTGACATCACTCATGACATCACTGATCACACCATCCTTGTGACAGAGTGACAGACCTGCTTTCAGTGTAATGTAACCCTTGAAACACATATTCAAAGATAGAAACTAATATTTTCAAAAAAATGGAAATACCCATAACAGTTACAACAACCAATTTAGTAATTCCACCATCTATATACACATCCACTCATTCAACAACAGTTCTATATAGTCACCATACATATACTCACTCATCATATGTAGTGATACACCTATACATCCTGTTACACACCAACAGTCATCCAACAGTTACTCACACACATACTCACACATGCAAATAAACTATTGAACATCCATTTATTTGCAAATACAACTATACACACACTACCACCTTACTTTTAAGGACACGTACACATACTTACTCTCTTAAACAATCACTTATAGAAACACATACTTATTTAAACAAGAACTCTTTCAATCTCTCACTCTCACATATACTCACTTATATACATCAATAGTCACATATACTAGATTAAAACATATGTAGTTACTGATAAAGACACTAGTGAGACAGTCATTCACTCACTAACACACACATATACACACTCATCCACCCGTACAATCCTGCACATATGCTGTCTTCAAAACACATACAAACAGTGAGTCAGTCATTGATGCATCTATGTGCTAAGTAATACCCCCACCAAACCATACAGACACTCATACTGATACTAAAAAAACATCTAATAACCCATATACACACACATGTAGCTACTCACCAACCCATGCAGCCACTTATACACAAAGTGAAACACTGATACATATATTTAAATATTTAAACATTACTCGCTAATATATGTATTCACTAAGATACACTTAACCCCTTAAGTGCTGCTGACGGCCAATGGTCGTCAGCAGCGCTACCTCCCCAGTGCTGCGCACGACCATTGAACGTCCATTCAGCACTAGTTCTAATGGACAGCGCAGCACTGGGGAGAAATGTTTACACGCAGCTAAGGTGTTAATAAGCCAGTTAACCAATCAGTTTTTTTTTAAACCTCCATTAAGACACTTATTTAAAAATTAATTCTTCCATCGACCATTACATATACATATATAAAACATATTTATTTTTCAGAAAGACACACATTCACTGGATGGTGTCATCAGTGATGTCGTGAGTGATGTCACTGACCATGTCATGAGTGTTGTAATATGTGACGTCATCAGCAGTGCATTGCAAGCGCGCAAGTTATAGTGAGTCTAACTAACTATAACGTGGGAATTTCAATGGTTTTATGTCAGTAAAATTTCCAGCTAACTATAACTGGTGTGAAACCTATGGTTTTTTCAGTGAATATATATATATCTATATATATCTATATATATTTATATATATCTATTACCTACTGGCGGTCGCCAGTAGGTATATATAGTTAGGATTTTTTCCCTATGGGATTTCTGAAAATTCTATGTCTAATAACTTTGGCGTTTGTGGACGGAATTGGCTGAAATTTTCGGGAAAATGGCACATTTTGTTTCTGAGCAGCTCCTGGAAATTTGGGGGGGTTTCGGCAAGGGGGGGCTGAGATAAAAGGGGGGTCCCAAAACGCATTTTTCCCATGTTAATTTCCATAGGGCGGTTGGCCTCACTTTTAGCCCGAACGGCTGAATGGATTTCCACGAAACTTGGGAAAATTGTAGGGACTGTTAGCCCGATGTGCCTTTGCTAGGTCTCAATATATGTGCTTCAGTGGATTTTGAGAAATTAACGTTTAAAACAAGATATATATCTGTAACAGCGCTCCGGGCAGCGCTCCGGTTCGCGAACTTTTCGCGTATCGGAACTTTGCGAAGCGAAGCTGATTGGCTCTCCGGTGTCTGTCAACATTCTAAACAGTCCGGAGCGGCCGCCATCTTGTCTCTCGGTAGGATCGAGAGACAAGAGGAGGCCAAAACAAAGGGGGAAATTACCATAAGGGGGCATAGTAGATCCTCGTTGACCCCCTAGGTTTTATGTGGAGGTTTTAAAAGGGCCCAGGAGGGTCAAAAAAAAAAATTTTTTTTTTTTGCGTGGTGAGCGCCAGGTTCGCGAACCGGAAAGCGTTCTGGGCAGCGTACTATAAGGATAAAAGAATGATAGACTTTTCTAATACTGTATGTTAATTGTTTGTTGTTTTTGTTGTTTTTTTTGTTTTCTTTATTTTAAAAGTATTTTTTTTTAATTTTGATTGTGTGTCATAATTCATTAAACTTTTAACATTCAATAAACATATAAAAATAAATAATGTGTCAAACAATTTTTGAATTAAGAAATTAAAATTTATTTTTCATTTTGTTTTTCAAAATTTAAAAGAAAATCTAAAAAATCGTGATCATTTTTTTCTTCATTTTTTAGTAGAAAATCTACTGCATCTACGCATTGCACAAGTTCATTATTTATTGTGTCGTCGTAGAAATCAATGTCATCTTGTGTCTCAATTTTTTCTTCTGTTTCAGTTTTCTTGTTGTTTTGTTGTGCTTCCATTTTCAATTCTGAAAAATGAATTTTTAAAAAATATATCAGTACAGAAAGGGCATTGTTGGGTTTCAGTACAGATTGGCAGTTTGGTTATTTATATAGTGTTTTTTTCACAAAGAAAGGTGTTGCCTGCAATTAAGGTCTATTGCAGAGGGGCCCCCTCCTTGGGCCTCCCATGGATGGTGTCAGGAGGTATAGGGGAGGGAGAAGGAGACGCTCCCTCAATTGCAAGGAGACCATTCACAGGTACTGAGGGGGCCCATTGTCCAGCATTTTTGCGCCCCCACAGTTTTAACTTTTAGACCACAATCAATTCTCACACCTATGAAGGTGTGAGATATGCGTGTGGATTTAAAGTTAAAACTGTGGGGGCGTCAAAATGCTGGACAATGGGGCCCCTTCAGTGCCTGTGAATGGTCTCCTTGCAAGGGGCCACTTATGTAAATTGCAGGGGGCTTCGCGCACGTTCCTTTTTAGCCTATGGTCTTGGAAATTTCTTGGAATGGCTCTGCCATAACTAAAACAGAGTAGTCTATTTTTTTCTATAAGTATTACAGAGTGATAGAATATAATTCTCAGAAAATGTTTTTCTAATTAGGTTTCAGTACAGAACATACTTAAGTTTTATAAATAATATCTTACCTTTTAAATATAAGTTTAAGTTATCAGTTGATTTTTTGTTGTGCACTTCACGAAGTAGCAGTCAAAATGGCTGTGTTTCCTTCTCTTCCTTTATATATATTCAGGTATATAACCAATCAAATGTCAGGTAATAAAAGTAGAAAATGAAAGTAACATTTTCATTGGTTGTCAATTCCAACACTTCAGATGTGTTTTGTGAAGTAATTTACCTCACGGTACTTAGAGAGGTCTACAGGCTAAATGGCTAAATGAAATTTCAATCAAATTTGTGAAAATGAAAGGGATTGTTATGTAGTATGAGCTAATCTATATTTGGTGAGAGTGTCTCTAGTCGTTTTTCTGTAAATTACTTTCCCACCTTTTTTTAGGACCGCTTCCCGGAAAGCGGCTCGGTTCGCGAACCTTAAGCGTCACGGGAGTCCACCATTTTGTGTTTCGGTCGCATTAAGATACAAGATGGAGGGCAAATAATGTTTAGAATGGGTAGAAGGGGTCATGGTAGACTTATCTTGACCCCCTAGGTTTTCTGAGGGTGGCTGAGGAGGCTTATATGTGCGGAAAAAAAACATTTAAAAAAAAAATTCCGCGAGGTTAGCTTTCGGTTCGCGAACCGGGTAGCGCCCCGGTGAGCGTAATTTGTGGAAAATTAGTGAAAAAAGTTAGAAAAAAATAATAATTGTGAGTGATCAGATGAAGGGTAGCTCTGAGAAGAGCTTTTGGGTTTATGGTACATTTAGGTACTTATAAGTAGGTACCAATGCACAGTCTTAAATTCAGAATGAAAATTCTGTTGCCCTCATCTGAGAAGTGAACTCCATCTCCTCTGTAGATATCTTGCATGTAGTAACGCAAGTTATTGTTGTACAAGGAGCCCATTTTTGGGACATTATTAACGAAGTAGCAGTCAAAATGGCTCCCACCTGTGCTTGGCAAATTTAGATTTTGATTATGGGATATTTTAAAAAATTAACAAGAATTATAAGGTAAATGTTTTCTACTCTTTTTACCCGCAATGCACTGCTGATGATGTCACTGACCATGTCATGAATGATGTAATAAGAGGACATGACTTACTTCATTGGTAGGCCTTCACATGCATTATCTGCTCTGTATTCTTCAACAAGTGTAAAATTGATCTGTAACCCTGAGTAGGTCTCACCTTAAACAAACCTCAGGAGAGATCACACCTTATCGTCATCCTGAATTAATAAATAGATCTATTAAACAGTATCTCTGGTTTACTCCCTATAGCTGTCTTTCTTTTAACATTACTCTCTGTTTACTTCCCTTATACTAACTCTTCTTTTTTTTTTAAAAATATTTTTTTGGTTCGCTTCAAGTTCGCGAACCGGGCAGCGAACCGGAAAGCGAACCAAAAGAAATAGAGCTTGCCAGAGTGCTAAACATTCTAGCAATTTTATTTGAAAGGGGAGGTAGTTCTGAAAAGAACTTTTTAAAATGTTTTTGTTGTTGTTTTTTTTTTTTTCTGAACATTTTTTGTTTTTTTTGTATTTTTAGAACAGTTTTATGTTTTTTTTGTGTTTTTCATGGAGGGGAAACAACAAAAAACAGGCATTGAAAAGGGCTCAACAGGAGCAAAAAAAAAATTACTGTTTGGGTAGGTTAGGGCAATTGTGGTTTTCGTACGCAATGTTGATTAATTTCACGCTCATGTTCCCACATGAGAGCAGAGCACCACAATATATGCAGGTAAACTTCATGTGTTTGAAGTTTTGCTGTATGTTTGGGACGGTTTCCTGTGCCTCTCTTCCTGTCAAAGAGATAGTTGACGTTGACCTGGCCACAGGAGTTGTCGGGGGATTATCTTGCAGGTCACGCAACTCTGCCCGGCTGTAGTTTAGTGGATGCCACCTGGCCATATGGCGATGCATAGTATAGTTTCCCATACTATACTTTTTTTCAGTGCCTCTAGATAATCTATATTTGCAAATGAGGCAGGTGGCATACTTCGCATTGACCTTCTTCTCCCCTCGAGGGATTGAAAAAAACTGCCATATGAAACTTGTTTTCCGTCGGGAAACACGGGGCAACTCCTGTATAAACTGTGGTTCATCTGTCTCCTCTTCCTCTACGTCATCCTCTTCCTCCTCTCTGTTGGAGATGAATTGAGATGGTGGTCCTCTCTTCTCATGAGGAGGTGGAGGTGGTGGTGGGGGTCCACCAGCTGAAGCAAGGATAGAAGCCATTACTGAACTACAGAAAAGTGGTCTTTCTCTCACCAAGATGAAAGTCAGAGTGAGGAAAGAAGGAGGGGTTTTCATGATTTGGGAAAAGCAAAAGTTCTGAACCAATGAAAAGTGTTATTTTTAGGTCACATGACCTAGTCATACATCATTTGGAAACCAAAAGTGAAATGAACCAATGAAAAGTTTGATAAACAAGTCACATGACCTGTTCCGCTTACGTTACGCGGTGCGCGCCGCGTCCCGGATCGTTTCCGGTTCGCGGTCCGGAACACTTCCGGGAGCGCTAACGCGGCACGTCATAAGACGCATTACGCGACAATGATACGTCGCGCTTGCGTGACGCGTCACAGTTGCGCTAACGAAACGTTTACCGGTTCGCGGACTAGGTCGCGGCATCAAGATGAGCTAACGGAAAGCTTCCCGGTTCGCTTACCGGAAGCGGAGAAAAAAAATATAAAAAAAAAAATTATCAATAAACATCTAAAATATATTTTGGGATTTAAAGAAGAATACATTTTACAGCTACAGATGTTAGCTTTTAAAAAACCAATGAAATTCACAGAAAAAAACATAGGTTATAGACCATATATAGTTAGGAATTTGCATTTACAAAACCTTGAAAATTCACTGAAAAAACCATAGGTTATAGACCATATATAGTTAGGGATTAGCATTTACAAAACCTTATTTTACTCGCATAAAACCATTGAAATTTCATATATAGTTAGTTGCGCTAACTATATATCGCGCACCCGCAATCCACTGCTGATGATGTCACATATTACATCATTCATGACATGGTCAGTGACATCACTGATGACATCACTGATGACATCTCAAATGACATCACTGATGACATCACTGATGACATCTCAAATGACATCACTGATGACATCTCATTTGATATTACTGATCACATCACTGATGATATCATTCATGTGATAATACGATGAACCTCTTCAGACTCTAATATAACCTTAGATACAATCAGTGTAAACAGACACTCACAGACTGTCACTCATCCATGGAGTTACTCACACACCTAGTCAGTCATGCAAAGAATCAATCACACCTCCATTTCCTCAACTATACAGTTATACACACCTTACTTATTCAAACATATACTAACACACATTTACTCTCTTATACAATCCCTGATACAAGTTCACAATGATCCATACAGCCACTCACACATTCACTGGCTCTCATGCACAATTATTTATATATGTCAACTCTCACATGTACTGTGTTTTACATATGTACTTACTTTGACATGTAGCACTAAGATATCCATTCACTCACCAATAGACTCATGCACACAGTCAACCGCCCATACAGCTGTTTCCACATGCACTTTTGAACCCATACATCTAGTGAATCCACTGCTCACACATCTATGCACAGAGTCATACACCTCCCAGCCACCCACACACACACTCAGTGTCCCATACAAATACTTGGGCAACCAATCAATAACCCATATAGTTACTCATATAGCTACTGATCAACACATGCAGCAGTTTACAGAACAACAGACATAATGATGCACAAATTAAGACAGTTTAGTCACTAACTCATGCACTCAGTGAGACATATTTAATCACTCACTCATACAGTCAGTCATGCACCTACTAAATCCTTCATCCAGACACTTATACATCCACTCATTCTTCAATATGCAAGACATATTTTAACTTTACAGAAACATACAGTCACTGGATAATGTCATCAGTGATGTCATCAGTGATGTCACTGACCATGTCATGAATGATGTAATATGTGACATCATCAGCAGTGGATTGCGGGTGCGCGATATATAGTTAGCGCAACTAACTATATATGAAATTTCAATGGTTTTATGCAAGTAAAATAAGGTTTTGTAAATGGTAATCCCTAACTATACATGGTCTATAACCTATGGTTTTTTCAGTGAATTTTCAAGGTTTTGTAAATGCAAATTCCTAACTATATATGGTCTATAACCTATGGTTTTTTCTGTGAATATATATATATATATATATATGTATATATATTCACTGAAAAAACCATAGGTTTCACATCAGTTATAGTTAGGAATTAGTATTTAAAAAACCTATTAAATTCACTGACAAAACCATAGGTTTCACACCAGTTATAGTTAGCTGGAAATTTTACTGACATAAAACCATTGAAATTCCCACGTTATAGTTAGTTGGACTCACTATAACTTCTTGCGCGCCTGCAATGCACTGCTGATGACGTCACATATTACATCACTCATGACATGGTCAGTGACATCACTCATGACATCACTGATGACACCATCCTTGTGACAGAGTGACAGACCTAATTTCAGTGTAATGTAACGCTTGAAACACATATTCAAAAATAGAAACAAACATTTTCAAAAAAATTGAGATACCCAACCAGTAACAACAACCAATTCAGTAATTCCACCATCTATATACACATCCACTCATTCACCAACAGTTCTATATAGTCACTCATATATATACTCACTCATCATATGTAGTGATACACCTATACATCCTGTTACACATCAGCAGTCATCCAAAAGTTACTCACACACATACTCACACATGCAAATAAACTATTGAACATCCATTTATTTGCATATACATTTATACACACACTACCACCTTACTTCTAAGGAAACTTACACATACTTACTCTCTTAAACAATCACTTATAGAAACACATACTTATTTAAACAGGAACTCCTACAATCTCTCACTATATATACTATACTCACTTATATACATCAATAATCACATATACTAGATTAAAACATATGCCGTTACTAATGAAGACACTAGTGAGACAGTCATTCACTCACTAACACACACATATACACACTCATCCACCCATACAGTCCTGCACATATGCTGTCTTCAAAACACATACAAACAGTGAGTCAGTCACCAACCCCTGCAGCCACTTATACACAAAGAGAAACACTGATACAAACATTTAAATATTTAAACAATACTCGCTAATATATGTATTCACTAAGATACACTTAATAAGCCAGTTAACCAACCAATTTTTTTTTTTTAAAAACATCCATTTACACACTTATTTAAACATTTATTCTTCCATCGACCTTTACAAAAATATATATAAAACAAATTTATTTTTCAGAAAGGCACACATTCACTGGATGGTGTCATCAGTGATGTCATGAGTGATGTCACTGACCATGTCATGAGTGATGTAATATGTGATGTCATCAGCAGTGCATTGCAGGCGCGCAAGTTATAGTGAGTCCAACTAACTATAACGTGGGAATTTCAATGGTTTTATGTCAGTAAAATTTCCAGCTAACTATAACTGGTGTGAAACCTATGGTTTTGTCAGTGAATTTAATAGGTTTTTTAAATGCTAATTCCTAACTATAACTGATGTGAAACCTATGGTTTTTTCAGTGAATTTCAAAAGTTTTTTAAATGCTAATTTCTAACTATAACTGGTGCGAAACCTATGGTTTTTTCAGTGAATTTCAAAGGTTTTTTTAATGCTAATTCCTAACTATATAAGACCTGAAAGCCCACCAGGAATCTCCAGTATGCGCCAGGGGACTGCATTGCAGAGAGGTGTAATGAAGCCACAACCCTTTTTACACCTCTCTGCAACGCAGCCCCCGTGCATGTTTGAAGAGGGGGAACTAATTCCCCTTGCATACTGGGGGCCCCTGGGGGCCAATTAGCCCACCTGGAACCTCCAGTATGCGCCAGGGGCTGCATTGCAGAGGTGTAATGAGACTATGCCCCTTGTTACACCTCTCTGCAACGCAGCCCACTGCCGCGTTTGTAGAGGGGGAACTAATTCCCCTTGCATACTGGGGGTCCCTGGGGTCAACTAGTCCACCAGGAGCCTCCAGTATGCGCGAGGGAGCTGCATTGCAGAGAAGTGTGATGAGGCCACACCCTTGTTACACCTCTCTGCAATGCAGGCCACTGGCGCGTTTGCAGAGGGGGGACTAATTTCCCTTGCATACTAGGGGTCCCTGGATCATATCTGCCCAAACACCGATATTCCGAACGATTGTAAATGACTTTTCTTGAGAAACATTTGGATTTGGATTATCATGTCCTATACTTTGGAATTTTTGAAAGACTGACTTTGAGGATGCTATAAATTACTCAAGTCTGCCCGAATTGTGTGGGTAAAATTGATACCTAGTCACTTTGAATAAGAATATACTTATGTCTCGTCTAACATTTGGAAGAAATATCTAGTTATATGACAACTGGATACCGACATAACTTGAAGGAAATAAGAACGCCCTGAAGAAGTTCTGTTGTACAGAACGAAACGTTTCGGCTGGCTGTGGTACATAAACTTAGGGAAAATAAAAGCATTTGAATATACACCAAGATTCAGCGCTTCAATAAGGACTCTAAGTGATATGATTTGATTGGACTCATTGTGAAAGTGGTGCTGTGCCAAACTTTGGAATATTCTCCACTACTCTCTACTACTTACTCTCTCCTACTCCACTACTCTCAAATACTCACTGTCTACTACTCATTCTCTACTACTCTACTACTCTCTACTACTCTCTCTCTACTACTCACTCCCTACTACTTGCTACTCACTACTCCCTACTACTCACTATCTACTACTCTCTACTACTCACTCTCTACTACTCTCTCTCTACTACTCACTCTTTACTACTCACTACTACTCTCTACTACTCACTCTCTACTTCTCACTCTCTACTTCTCACTCTCTACTACTCTCTACTACTCACTCTCTACTACTCTCCCTCTACTACACACTCTCTACTACTCTCTACTACTCACTCTCTACTACTCTCTCTCTACTAGTCTCTACTACTCACTCTACTACTCACGCTCTACTACTCACTACTATTCTCTCTGCTACTCATTCTCTACTTCTCTCTACTACTCACTCTCTACTACTCACTCTCTACTACTCACTCTTTACTACTCTCTACTACTCACTTTCTACTGCTCTCTACTACTCACTCTACTACTTACTCTCTACTACTCTCTACTACTCACTCTCTAGTACTCACTCTCTACTACTCTCTACTACTCACTCTACTATTCACTCTACTACTCTCTACTACTCACTCTCTGCTACTCTCTCTACTGCTCTCTACTACTCTCTACTACTCACTCTCTACTCTCTATTACTCACTCTCTACTCTCTACCTCTCTACCTCTCTCTTCTTCTCTCTCTACTAATCTCTACCTCTCTACCGCTACCTCTCTACCTCTCTACCTCTACACCTCTACCTCTCTACCTCTCTCTACACGCACACATATACACATATATGCATATATATATGCATATGCATTTATATATATGTATGTGTATGTATAAAAAAAAAAACATTTTTTTTTTAAACAGCTACTTTTAAAACTGTCATTCTTTTTCCCCATGGTACGCTCCCCGGTACGCGCACCGGTGCGCGTACCGGGCGCTCCCCCCACGAAAATAAAAAAAAATATATATATTTTTTTGCCCCGCGGGGCCCTTTTATGGCCCCCACATCAAACCTAGGGGGTCAAGGGGGGGTCTACTCTTCCCCCTTATGGTCATTTCCCTCTTTGTTTTGGCCACCTCTCGTGTCTCGATCCTACCGAGACACAAGATGGCGGCCGCTCCGGACTGTTTAGAATGTTTACAGACACCCCAGAGCCAATCAGCTTTCTGCGCGCAAGTCGCGTGGCGCGCCCGGTGCGTGTACCGGTGCGCGTACCGGAGCGCGGCTATAGATATATATATTTTTTTGAACCTTAATTACTCAAAATCCACTGGAGCACATATCTTGAGACATAGCAAAGGCACATCGGGATACCAGTCCCTACAATTTTGCCAAGTTTGGTGGAAATCCATTCAGCCGTTCGGGCTAAAAGTGAAATCGACCGCCCTATGGAAATTAACATGGGGAAAACGCGTTTTGGGACCCCCCTTTTATCTCGGCCCCTGCTTGACGAATCCCTCCCAAACTTTCAGGGAAGGACCGGAACGCCGCGAGGCCATTTTGAAAAAATTTTGAGGCAGATTCGTCAACCGGCGCCAAAGTTATTCCAAATAGAATTTTGAGCTTTAACATTGAAAAAAATCCTAACTATAACTACCTACTGGCGACCGCCAGTAGGTAATATATATATACCAATAACATAAAATCTATTAAAACTAAACAATTCTAATTAAATTAAAACATTAAGGTATCCAAGACATTGATTAAACGTGGAGTAACACATAAAGTGCTTGGTGCAATAATGGGACAGACTCATTTGTAAACAATAATCAGCAAGCAGCATGCCATATAAAGTGCTAAAAAGTGCCACATACTATTAAAATCCAATCTATCATCTCATGAATCTTCTTTTAGATAAAACCATACATAAATATGATGCAACACAGAAGGTTACATTTGGGTTTGGGAGCATTTGGAGTAACAACAAAGCTGGGCGACATTGTGCAAATTTATACTTTAAGAACAGTGGGCGGATATACATTTTCCATGGACAAGATTAAAATTTACAGAAAAATATAAAATGTAAAATAGATTGAGTAGATGTGCCATCACAGGGACAAACCAAGAGTTCATTAATTGAGTATGTCCCTGATGGGAAGGAAAACCAAAGGAAATGATGGACGGATCGTTGACAATACAAGCACTCACCCCCAGTCAACTGATCTGCGTTTAATCCATCACCGTTCTGTAGCCCACTCTGCCACCCCAGTTCAGACATGGCCATATGCAAATCAGTCTGACCCTGTGCCTCATGGGAACAGTCCAGCCCAAACTGCCAAGCCATGCCTTCCCTGGACTGGAAACAAGCTACAGAGGACTGGTTTCTGGCATTTCAGCCTTCTTCAGCCCGGCTTGCTTGAATCCAGTGGCAAAGTGAGCAAGGGACTCACGTCTGAGCATACCCTGCCAACTTATGGCGAACAAAGAAAAACCAAAGGAAATGGTGGACGGAGCGTTGACCATACAAGTACTCACCCCCAATCAACTGATCTGGGTTTAATCCATCACCGTTCTTTAGCCCACTCTGCCACCCCAGTTCAGACATGGCCATATGCAAATCAGTTTGACCCTGTGCCTCATGGGAACAGTCCAGCCCGAACTGCCAAGCCATGCCTTCCCTGGACCGGAAACAAGCTACAGAGGACCAGTTTCTGGCATTTCAGCCTTCTTCAGCCCAGGTTGCTTGATTTCAGTGGCAAAGTGAGCAAGGGACTCACGTCTGAGCATACCCTGCCAACTTATGGCGAACAAAGAAAAACCAAAGGAAATGATGGATGGAGCGTTGACAATACAAGCACTCACCCCCAGTCAACTGATCTGGGTTTAATCCATCTCCGTTATTTAGCCCACTCTGCCACCCCAGGTCAGACATGGCCATATGCAAATCAGTCTGACCCTGTGCCTCATGGGAACAGTCCAGCCCGAACTGCCAAGCCATGCCTTCCCTGGACCGGAAACAAGCTACCGAGGACCGGTTTCTGACATTTCAGCCTTCTTCAGCCCGGCTTGCTTGAATCCAGTGGCAAAGTGAGCAAGGGACTCACGTCTGAGCATACCCTGCCAACTTATGGCGAACAAAGGAAAACCAAAGGAAATGATGGGCGGAGGGTTAACAATACAAGCACTCACCCCCAGTCAACTGATCTGGGTTTAATCCATCACCGTTCCTTAGCCCACTCTGCCACCCCAGGTCAGACATGGCCATATGCAAATCAGTCTGACCCTGTGCCTCATGGGAACAGTCCAGCCCGAACTGCCAAGCAATGCCTTCCCTGGACCATAAACAAGCTACCGAGGACGGGTTTCTGGCATTTCAGCCTTCTTCAGCCCGGCTTGCTTGAATCCAGTGGCAAAGTGAGCAAGGGACTCACGTCTGAGCATACCCTGCCAACTTATGGCGAACAAAGAAAAACCAAAGGAAATGATGGACAGAGCGTTGACAATACAAGCATTCACCCCCAGTCAACTGATCTGGGTTCAATCCATCACCGTTCTTTAGCCCACTCTGCCACCCCAGTTCAGACATGGCCATATGCAAATCAGTCTGACCCTGTGCCTCATGGGAACAGTCCAGCCCGAACTACAAAGCCATGCCTTCCCTGGACCGGAAACAAGCTACCGAGGGCCGGTTTCTGGCATTTCAGCCTTCTTCAGCCCGGCTTGCTTGCATCCAGTGGCAAAGTGAGCAAGGGACTCACGTCTGAGCATGCCCTGCCAACTTATGGCAAATAAAAGAAAAACCAAAGGAAATGATGAACGGAGCATTGACAATACAAGCACTCACACAGTCAACTGATCTGGGTTTAATCCATCACCGTTCTTTAGCCCACTCTGCCACCCCAGTTCCAACATGGCCATATGCAAATCAGTCTGACCCTGTGCCTCATGGGAACAGTCCAGCCCGAACTGCCAAGCCATGCCTTCCCTGGACCGGACACAAGCTACCGAGGACCGGTTTCTGGCATTTCAGCCTTCTTCAGCCCGGCTTGCTTGAATCCAGTGGCAAAGTGAGCAAGGGACTCACGTCTGAGCATACCCTGCCTGGACTGAAAACAAGCTACTGAGGACCGGTTTCTGGCTTATGGGGAACAAAGAAAAACCAAAGGAAATGATGGACGGAGCGTTGACAATACAAGCACACACCCCCAGTCAACTGATCTGGGTTTAATCCATCTCCGTTATTTAGCCCACTCTGCCACCCCAGTTCAGACATGGCCATATGCAAATCAGTCTGACCCTGTGCCTCATGGGAACAGTCCAGCCCGAACTGCCAAGCCATGCCTTCCCTGGACCGGAAACAAGCTACTGAGGACCGGTTTCTGGCATTTCGGCCTTGTTCATCCCGGCCTTCTTGAATCCAGTGGCAAAGTGAGCAAGGGACTCACGTCTGAGCATACCCTGCCAACTTATGGCGAACAAAGAAAAACCAAAGGAAATGATGGACGGAGCTTTGACAATACAAGCACTCACCCCCAGTCAACTGATCTCGGTTTAATCCACCACCGTTCTTTAGCCCACTCTGCCACCCCAGTTCAGACATGGCCATATGCAAATCAGCCTGACCCTGTGCCTCATGGGAACAGTCCAGCCCGAACTGCCAAGCCATGCCTTCCCTGGACCGGAAACAAGCTACAGAGGACCGCTTTCTGGCATTTCAGCCTTCTACAGCCCGGCTTGCTTGAATCCAGTGGCAAAGTGAGCAAGGGAACTCATGTCTGAGCATACCCTGCCAACTTATGGCGAACAAAAAAACCCAAAGGAAATGATGGACAGAGCGTTGAAAATACAAGCACTCACCCCCAGTCAACTGATCTGGGTTTAATCCATCACCGTTCTTTAGCCCACTCTGCAGTAGTGCAGCAGCGGACACATCCCTTCTGGCTGCACATAAATATTGTTTCTGGTCTAGGAAAGACATGGCTTGGCTGTTCGGAGTGGACTGTATCCATGAGGCACAGAGTCAAGGCTGATTTGCATATGGCCATGTCTGAACTGGGGTGGTGTGGAGTGCAAAAAAACGATGGATTTAGGCCCAGATCTCTGTACTGGGGTGAATGTATGACATTGTTCTGCATTCTGTCCATCAATTGTTGTTTTGCTGATGGGAAGGCCAGCATGCACAGAATAAAATTTAGTCTAAATCTCAGGAGTACAAATCTATGTTGGGCATTTGTCATGGATGTCAGATATGAATTTGCTTCCTCAGGGACAGGCGGGAGGCCCAGATATAATGCCACCATGGTTTTGTTACAATTTGAAGCATATCTTTCTTTCTACCTGTGCTCTTTAGTACATGATTTAATTTCCACCTTTGACATATTCATGCATGTAAGGGGATCTGTGTATAGGGTCACTAAGCCCAGCTTCAGCATAACGCAACCATGGAACCTGAAGTGCCTTATCAAGGGATAAATAATCTTTGATAATATTTTGAGTGAGTCCCACTGTGTCCCTGGTCTAGATTGAGTGCCAGAGTAGGACCGTAGCTATAAAAATCAAATCAGATATAAATGGGACATTCAGCTCTTGGTCCATAATGCAATTTGAGCAACCTTTGGGGAGAAAGAATAGCTTTTTGAAGAAACTATCTTCGTTCTGTTGTAATAGCTCAGTTTTGGATATGCCCCAAATCCCTGCTTCATATGTAGCTTTGATTGGTTCCGGTGGCTTTGTGCCCAGTTTTTTTTACGAATGAGCAAATAGCCATAGTGTTCTTTTCTAGTGCATTACATCTGTTCTCACCATATTTGTTCAAGTCCCACCACTATTAAAAAGTACCCCCAAGTACAAAAAAGATTTAGTTATTTCAATTTTCTGTGTAGCAATAAAAAATTATGGTAATAGTTTGGGCTGCTTCCCAGCTATTATGACAAATGTTTTTGATTCATTTACTTGTAGGTCTAAAGCCACCATATATGACACATAATTATTTATTAGTGTTGCAGAGTTGGACCTGTCCTGACAACCAGTACGGCATCATCAGCGTTGTTACCCTATCAAAATGCAGGGGCCAAAGGCCATAGGTCTCAAACAGCAGGTCAAACATCATTGCTGCCAACAAAATTCTGCCCAGTCAACATAATATTAATGAAGCTGAATGTATATGAACCGCTGTCCCTGAAGGGAAGATAATATTTTTTTTCCCATACATGTTTGTAAATGTAGAACCCTGTAAGAGAGATTACCCTTTTGATACAAAGGAACTTCAGTTACCCAATCAACATATCATTGTAAGCCCATTGCATTTATCACTAGTACATCAGAAAAGTTATGTAGTGTTGGTGAGTGAGGCACTTGGGTGCTAACATGTTCTTCCTCCAGAACCTGGGATAGCATTTCTATAGTTTATTATCATCATGTTGGTCCATTCGTTGATACCTGCAGGCACACAGTATTCTCTTGGTTCTCGGCCTGCTAAATTATTTATTTTCCTAAATACATGTTAAACTCTTACGGAACATGTTTTCCTACACTACATATTCAGTCACTCTGTTCGAAATGTGCTAGGTGCATGTCCCAGACCCCATCTACTTTCTCTATTTTTCAGTGGTGTAAGATTGCTATCACTTTCCGCAGTCTCTCTCCTCGTTTGTCTATCTGTCAGCCATAAAGCAACATTGCTTACCCGACTCTGACAAAGCAGCCTGAGATTTTTTCTAGTCCCCCTGTCACCTACCGAGAGGCTTGTCGGAATCATTGCCCATTAAACATGTACAACATTCTCTGTTCAAGTATCACATCACAGTTTCTTTGAATGAATAAGATGAAGTTGGTATATCTCACAGCTACTCAAATTAGAGTGCCCTGGTGCTGAGACTGGACAGTAGGCAGGTCAGTAAAACAGGAGTTAGTTCTTAAAAAGCCATGTTTTAAGGTGTTCCCTGAAGGTTGAAAGGCCAGCAGTGGCTCTCAGCAAAGCTGGTAGACTGTTCCATGCTTTTGCCCCAAGGAACCCAAAAGATCTGCCACCCCGTATGAACCAAACAAATTTTGGGGATGTGAACGCAATCAGATTTGGAGGATCTTAATGTCCTTGTTGGCTTGTAGTGATTGACACGTTTGCTGATTTACCTATGCCGTGGAATGCTTTAAAAAGGATCACCATGGCTTTAAATTTGATCCTTTCCTTCACACGCAACCAACGCAGGGACTTCAGAATGGGAGTCATAAGGGTTCTCGGCTTTGGTCTCAGGATTGCCCTAGCCGTAGTGTTTTGCACCACTTGCAGACACTGAAGAAGGTAATCAGGCAGGCCTAGATATAGGCTATTGGCATAATCCAATTTGGATGTCACCAATGCCTGAACCACAATCTTCCTACTGTCCAAAGACAGTAGTGGGAGAATTTCTTTTAAAATACGTAGAGTACCGAAACAGGAACCAATCTGTGCTTAGACCTGTGGACCCATTGAGGAAGATTTGTTACTGGTGAAGTTCTTACCAACACCCCGCTGTATGATGTATGTGAAAATGTGTTGTTGGTAAGATGTGTGGGGTTGCACAGCATGTCTGTCTTGTTTTTTTAACCAGATAATTTTTACTGAATATGCATTTCAGCCCAGATGCACGTCTACCCCCATACTTAAGTGAGATATTAACCCTATTGCCATCAGAAGCAGATTCACAACTAACAAGTGGGACATCCGTAGACTATTGTTTCTGCCAGAAACATGTTGCAGTGGATCCATCCCTACTACAATAGTTCAATGCCAATGTTACACTGCTTTTAGCCATATCATGGTTACAGCAGAAAGGAGAACTTACATAAACTTACCCCTGAAATGACAGCCCAACCTATCTTTTTCATATCAATGAAAACATTTTTAATTAAAACTTAATTATGAAAATAAAATTATACAATTTTTTTTTTAGATTTTAATATTAATGCCACTAAGAGGTTGGCAAACATCTGGGCTGGAGATGAATCTATGATGTCCACGGTTTTTTTTAACACAAATGTCACTTGGGATAAGATGGTAGTCATTGGTCTATATCAAAGTAAATTTCCCTACTAGCAGGTTACATGATGTTGGCCCTCACATGGCCCCATAAAGCAGGTCATGGCTTAATTGAAGGACATTTCTATGTGGCCTTCTTATGGCTGCGAATCCTGGCACTGCACTTGGTGTACCCGAACAGCTTCCACCACCTGTTAATAAAAATTCTGAAAAATGCTGAAGTCTAGCCTTGTCTACTTCAACATGACCTTTGGGAGCCAAATGCATGCTAAAAATGTTGAAAGGAAGAGTTGGAAGCTACTCCATCAATGTTAGCAACTCTCTTATATCATTTAAACAAACATTTTGGGAAACAAGGAATTTCTGTTCAGAGGTTTTTCCTTGTACTGTTTTTTCACACATTTTTTCTTTAGCAACAATTGTTAGTTTGTGTCCAGCGAGGAAAATTGCTGTGCTGTGGGACATTCTGAAGGATGATCGCAAGATATGATTTATTTTCCCACGAAATTAGGAAAAGGCAAGGGCTGTGCTCACAGAAGACAGTATTCAGCTATGCTGTTTTTTTTTAACTGTTTGGCATTTCTATAAATCGTGGGGCATATTACCAAGCAATAGCGATAATTATCGCTATTGCTTGGTTAGAGATAAAACTTTTAACGCTGAGCTGCGGCGATTTTTACCGCAAATAAACCTTGGTATTACCAAGGTATATCGCAAATGCGATAAAAATCGTCGCAAAAAGTTCCAAAAGTTGGTAATAGGAGATAGCGATGTTAGCGACTGTTTTCAGTCTCTAACATCTTGGCACTCCCACTTTGCATATCATTAGTGATAAATATCACTGACATGCAAAGTGGGGCCCAAGATGGTCGCTATCTCCTACTAGCTGTCGCTAACTGGTGTTAGCTACAGCTAGGTAATAGGGAGATAAACCCCCTTGATAATATACCCCCGTTTTTCTTATTAATTGCCTGCGTTAATTTATGGTCCTCTTACCATAGCAATTATTGTTCACCCTTTTGCTGTAATGTAGCTGTGAATGCGAACGATTTGTAAACTCCATGTTGATGTGTTTATCGACTTCTTAGAACCAGTATGGGGTCTACTTAAAATGTCCCTGCGAAGGTTTCTAGCAGGTCTGTGCACTCCTCTTACTGATCCATCCTGTGAAATAGATTAAGGGTGTCTCAATAAGATCCTTAAGTGCTCCAGGTTAAGGTCCTTTCTGCAGAAGTTCAGAAGACAAAGGAGACCGACTGCTAGGCCCAAATCCTCAGTCCTCAATATTTCACGTCCCACAAACTCATATTCCCTCTGAATGAGATTGACAAAATAAATTCCCTCACCAAGACTCTTGTTCGGTTTTGCGTCTTCTTCATTGTCTTCTACTGTATGCTTATGTGCTATGCCTGTGGAAAGAAATCAGCTGTGAGCCACAAATTGTCATAATATGAAAGATCAAACCAAGGGGAAGATATTGACATTTTTCCTAGTTTCACCTTTTTTTCCTGCTATCCCTTTTCAACTTCCTACCCACCCCAGGCAGATCGTGACACATATCTTTTTTCTTATAAGTATTCATAGCCACGGTGGATAAAACAAATGCTAAAATCACCATTCAACCATGAAAGGTCGGTGGTTACCAGTAACATGCTTATCAAAATGCAGAGCGTTCAGAAAATATTGGCAAAATACAATTTAATGGTAGCACTCTATTAGTTCAATAACCACTTCAACGCCTCATCAGGGGTAATAATTGCTATTTGAAAGCAAGTACAGTCACAATTACAATAATTGGGAGTGAGGTGAATCCACACATACTCTGAGTAATTACGATCTAAATTGTATATTTTAAACTTCTTCAGTCAAAACATTTTCATTCGCCAGATAACATACATTTCATATTGAACAGTTATTATGGTAAAATGTAGGCTCCCAAAAGTCAATATAAATTCTATAAAAAAACATGGAACTATGGTATAGGCCCACCCTTTCCTGCTTTGTTCCCTTGCATCATATACCCCAGTGTACCAAAGGTTACAACATTACACATCCGAAATTTATAACGCCACTAAGAAACTTAAACTTGAAAAAGTAGAAAATGGATTCCCATCCTTTGTCTGAAGAGCACATTTATATGCTACTGCTGTTATGTAAATTGCCGATTGGTACAAATTTGATTGGATCTGTGTAGCCACATGTAATGAGCACAAAATGATAAAAAGGGAAGGGTAGTTCATTTTACACAAGCATCACATTTTCATGTGCACTCATACTGCCCGGTTTCACTCCTAAAGTTTACCAAGGTACCCAATGTTATATGCGGCACATTATGGTCAATACGACCTCATAAAGGTTATTTTTGCAGACAGATTATACAAACAATATAATATGCAGCAAAACAATTACGTCCATGGTTTCAATCAATTTCTTTGATTCGGTGAGGGGCATTGTTCCTTCTGATCCCGCCATATACAAACTGATCAGCCTGCTAGCTTTCCTTTACAATTCACAAGCCACTAGCCACCTTTGAATAAGAATCTTTTGGAATACAAAATACAGGAAGCGATAGGAAAAAAGTACATATATATATTCGCTAAAAAAAACAAAGGGTCGTTGTGGTTAAGGAATTGCAACATTATGTTGCTTTCCATAAAAAAAAAATTTGATGAAAAATACAAATGTTAAAAGACGTCATTGTTAGGTAAAAATTTCACCTAAAACATACCAGTTTAAACTATCAAAACAACTGAAACTCACCAGTTATAGTTACACGTACCCCTGCCATGAACATTAATTCGGAATAAAAAAAGAAGGTATGAAGAGAAATTATGGGCAAATATGTTGGAGGTGATTGAATCCAAGGATGCAAGAGGGTTCTGGAAATTAGTCCAAGAGTCCAAGAGAGTGTGGGGGAGAAATCTGGTTCCTTGGCCTGTATGGTCCCTGAAGATGACTTGGTATGCTATCTGGAAGAAATTTATGGAAGGTGGCCGACACAATCAATACCAGGAACCTTAGTTTGGTCACGGGTGAGGGACGATATAAAGGACTACTTTACCCCAAGATATATAACGGAGATTATTGCTAGCTTGAACCTCACGCGCGCTGCAGGACCAGATAACCTCCCGGCAATGATAATTAAAACGTGTACAGAATGGTGGGCAGAGTTTTTTGTAAAGATGTTCCTGGTAATCCTGGACACGAGAATTGTTACAGAAAGTTGGAAAGGCGCAATTATAAGGCCTATTCATAAAAAGGGCAGCCACAAATTACCAAACAACTATAGGCTGATAAACCTCCTGGATATAGGGGAAAATGTCTTTGCAAAAGTAATATTAAACTTATTAAAAGATTGGGCAGAGGAAAACCAAATCATTCCCCCGGAACAGGGTGGGTTTAAAACCGGCCATTCTACAATTGATCATTGTTTTGCTCTTTGGGCCATAGCACGGAAGTCAATGGAATCTCGGGGTAGGTTATTCTGTTGTTTTGTTGACTTCCGTGCAGCCTTTGATCTAGTCGACCGGGAGCTGCTGTGGGAGGCGCTAATTAGTCAGGGAATTCCTAATGATATACTGCGGCTGCTACAAATGCTCCATACTTAAAACTGGGCACAGATAATCTTAGACATTGATGGCAGTTTATCAGGGAAAATAGAAATTGGAAATGGTCTGCGTTAGGGATGCGTATCCCTTGTTGTTCTCCCTGTTCCTAGCTGACCTACCATCAATGCTGGGGAATGCAACTTGGGCAATCCCGAAATTAAATGGCAAGCAGATAGCATGTTTACTCTATGCTGACGATCTGGTGATTATGGACCAGACCGAGGTTGGCTTGCAAAGAAAACTAAATGTATTTAATGACTACTGCTTAAAGAAAAAACTTGTGATATATATGGACAAGACCAAAACATTGAGCTTTGGCCGGAGGAAAACTGAGTTCTCATTCTAAAAACCTAAAAAAGTTATTTATGCTCCCCCGGTCAGCAATGGTTCAGGCAGTAAGACTGGAACTAGGCCTGACTTCATGGGGTACGAAGTTGGTATGGCCCTTTTGCACTTTTGGCAATGCCTAGAAATAGGCGCAATTACGAAAATATCACAATGGTGCAAAAATGAAATTCAGGACAGTGAACTAAAATGGGCAAAAGAGACCATGGGGATAATACCAAAGTTATGCAAAAAGATGAGCGTTAATGTAAGCTCTACTGTCTCCGTGGCTAATATTGATAAAAAGTTACTTAGGTCGACGGGGAAGGAAGTATCGCACGCACAGGACAAAATCTATCTTGCAAGTAAATCTTCTATCTGTTTTATGATTGATGCATGGTCAATGCTTCCCCTACACTGATAAGTTACCGGACCGCAAATTACGAAATGAGGTTCTGAGGGTAAGAATTGGGGTAAACCCTTGTTATTTGAACAATTCTGTAAAGCGGGCTATGATCAATGAGGAGGGAAGCTGCATTTGCTCTTTGGGGTCCAAATGTGATATGCTGCACATCTTGTTTGATTGTCTGAAGTTTTTGGACTTACGTATTACATTTTTAAAACCAACTTTTATGAAATATGAGATTAAAACTAGGACCCAGGCTGTGATACTGATGACAGAAATGGCCCACTTAGATATTGCTGTGGCTATGGGGAAATATATGCAAAAAGTGAAGGCAGTTTTATATCTTTTTAACGAGTTTTAACAAATAGCTATTTTTAGATCAGATAATTGTGGGCTTTTAGATCAAATATGTTTTAGGAGGTTTTATGTGTGTTAATGAAATGTTTTGCTTCACTTGTTGGATGAAATTTTTAGCGACATGTATTGTTTGTGGACCAACGGTCCGAATAAACGTGAAATAAACTTGAACTTGAACTACCCCTGCCATGCACAGTGTTGTAATAAATGATGTCATTTTATTTGTTGCAGTGATGTTATCAATGATGCCATGGAACATGTCATGAGTGATGCAATATATGAGATAATTAGCAATGAATGGTGAAGGTGCAAGTTATAGTTACTTTAGGACAAGAGTTATATTGGAGCATTTTTAATTGCTCCCACCCGGGTGGAGAGCAAAGTTCCGTTCCCTGCCTGGAAGTGTGTGAGCATGGTATGTCCATACTCTCCTGGGCAGGGAACTCCAGGGTCCGGGTGATTTGGGGTCCCTTTGACATTGCTGAATGACCGCACCTTGGCAAGCTGGCAGGGTGTCTGCCTTTGCGCACCCTCTGTGTCCCCTTGTGGGTTGCTCCCATAATCATAATTTCCCAAAACAAGTCATCAATGGTAAACCAATTCATGTTTAAATAATATCTTCTTTTATTAAATTTGTTTAGTCATGTTCTCTTGATAATGTTTTTTCTTCAAAAATTCACACTGAAATAAAAGTAAAGCCACTGCACGTGATTCAATCAGAAACGTATATTTTGTTTAGTGATCCTCAATGCATTTCCGACCTATTGGTCCTTCATCATGAGAAACATTCTATGGAAAAGAAGAAAGTAATGCAAGTCAAACATTAAAATTAACATTCACTGTCTAGTCAAAGACCTACCAAGCAGAATACTGATGTTCCTACCCCTATTCAAGGTGCGATTATATTCTAGAATGATGCTATAACTCCTTGTGGTGATCATGATATGAATAGTCATCAACCTTTATGGAAGATCTTATTGGCCTTTCCCTTTATTGCTTTGGCTAAAATTTGATTTATACCCAAACTTATTGCTACTAGATCTTTTGTCATTGATTGTCAGTCTTTAGACAAAGAGAAACGGATCCACTAGTTGTTGTACATTAAAAATGCTTTATACTTATTGGGTTTACCAGAATTGTATTATAATTCCTCTCGAATCAAATGTAACCATGAATTGCGTATAAAAAAAAACTAACTGTCTCACTGCGCAAATTCTCGCTTCGATCTTGGCCAGGATAAAGTATCTATTTACAGGTATGTTGCCGTACAACAATTAGCATAGAGCCTTACCTATGCTGGGTAGAGAATCAAACTCAGAGATACTTGCTGACATGTCCCCATTTGAAAACGCTGCATTTTAAATTTGCCTTTCCGTTAGAGGGGCTTTGGAGCAAGGATCACCCAACCTGTTGCTGTGATGGAACCTCTATTCAGAGCACAATTCACTTAATTATATTTTGTATACTGTACTCAGAACCAAGACGCACTTTTTTAGTCTCAGCCCTCTGCAAATTCAAAGCAATAATCCACAAAGAAGGGCAAATATATTTGCAATCTTGACCGTCAGAGATCTTTGTCACTCTGTATTAAATTTGATAAAATCTGCTTTTAACATCCGGAATAGATACGCAAACTGAAGTACTTTACTCCCTGCTTTTATATCTGCATTTAGATTTCTTCTTTTAAAAAATGTTTTCATGAAATTGCTGTAAGATTCTTTTTACATTTGCCGATTTGTATTTTATGATGAATTTTAATTGTATGTGTAAAACCTTCGATGATTTGCTTTTATGGTCGTAGGCCAGCTTGCTTTGTCTTGGCTTGACTAGTAATCAAATATTATCTCATCCTGTTGTTCACGTCAAAATGAGCAAGGAACGTTGTCCCACTGACTGATAAGAGGTATGAACCTACAATGAATGTTAATAAATAGTCATGGAAAATCCAAAAAGCGAAATGTCTGAACCAGCAGCCCATCACCAGTGACTGAATCCAATTAAATAACTGCCAAATGTTACATTAAGTGATGTCCTTTCTGTACCAAAATAAGTCCAGAAAACATTTGTTCTTTGAACAACACAATATGTCACAATACTCCAATGTAATAATGAAAATAAATGAGCATGTGCAACATTACTGCTGTAAATATAGCTTTAACCAAACCATAATCAAAGCGTGCAACCCAGTCACCCCTGAAGGATTCACTGGTACAGCCCAATACAGAAATGAAGTAAACCCTATGTCCGCAACCACTGCACATGCTGAAGCTATGATCCAAATTTCAGAAAACAACCATGAAACCTAAAATATAACCGAATTCCAGCGTCCATGTATCGAACACTGTGGCATGAACATAAAAAGAGGACAAATCGTCCTATGACTTCTAGCGCGTCAACAATCTTCAAACCAGTGTGCATACCTATCTCATAAGGTCAACGTGTGGGATTGTGGGATTACTTTCGTGTTCCTAGAACGTTCATATGTGAACAAGGTTATTTGATTGAATATGCCTCTGAACTCCAGTTCAGATTGTAACTTTGGCCAGTATTTCAGAATGATGCTTCTCATGTTGGTGCTTTTAGTGGAACATTTGGAAATGAATATGGTTTTATTTAATTCCTTCCCGTTTGTTTTTCTGACCAGTAATTCGTGTCTGCTTTTCTTTTCCACCATTTGTATAGTATCCTCAATCATATTAGATGGATAGTTCCTCTATTTGAATTTTTCTCAAATCATGGTTTTGCCAAAATTATATGTCTCAGGATCAGAAGTTATTCTCCTAATCGTAATAGTTGAGAATAAGGAAAATGTCTTTTCAGAGAAATTTGATGGAAACTTGAGAAATGTAATAAATTGTTTCTGTCAGTTGGCTTGACAAAAATGTCTGTTGCTATATGTTTATTGTTGATGGTTTCTTTGACATCTAAAAAGATAATCTGTGCTTCATGAATGTCATGCGTGAATTGTGTGCTATTGTCAGCAGAATTCAAGTCAGTTATCGCTTCCTCCAGTGCCAATCTGGTTCCTTTCCACATCACAAAGATGTCACCAATGAATCTCAGGTACATATTTAAATGGTTGGCCTATTTAGGATTCATGTAGATATGTTCCTCTTCAAATGTACGCATGAAAATATTTGCACAACAAGGCGCTCACAGTTTCCCATAGAAGTTCCTGTCAGCGGTATATAACTCTTTCTGCTCACAAAATAACTGATAAAGGGTGAAATACATTAATTCCAGCTTGGCAGGGTGTGGTCATTCAGTTTTTCAGTTCTCACCCGGAACGGAGGGTGACGCCCTTTGTACCTTAAAAACATTCAAAGCTTGTAAACCGATACTATTGGAGGAGTGCACTGAAAAGATTAATTTCACTAGTCATTTAGGAGTCCCTATGGCATTGCAACTTATCGGGTCCCAGGGATGGGGGTCACTGGGGCTTATCATTGGCCCAGGGAGTGGAGTTGCACACACCCCTCCTCTTTTTATACGTACCAGACCTGGTGGATGAGGTCCTCAGAGTCTCTCCAAAGCTCCGGAGGAGTGGGTGCACCTTAACATCTATGTTTTCCAAAGGGATGTGGTTTGAGGCTTGGAAAGGGGTGCACAAAGGTGCGTGAAACTTTGCAGCAATGCTTCCCCCGTTTCATTTTGGGAGTACTGAAAGTTGTGCTGCATTTGGTCAAGGCGGTGCAAACAAAAAAGTGAGGGTCCCAAAACGAGCTTCAAATCCAATTCATTGTCCACAGACTTTTGCAGTGTGCATTGTGGAAAAAACATAAGCTGGATTTTTATGAACTTTGGCAGTATTACATATTAGGTAGTGCAGACAATTCTGTGGGATACTGCAGATAAGTAGAGTAAGTACATCCTTTTTATAAGGTTTTTCAACTTAGTAATATCCTGTAGCACAATACTACGCACAGTTGCAAGAAAGCCCAAAGAATCAACTAGACTGCATATGAAAAGTTCCAGATTTACTACATAACAATCTGAAAGACCCAATTATGATCACTTGCTAATGGGTACCTATAAACAAATATATAACATATTGAATACATTTAAATATACATCTTTTGCATGCTCCCTGGCTCCCAAAATAAAACTGGCCCAACAAGCCAAACAAAAACCATCTTTCTTATACACCCTGTCCAACAAATTAAATAAATTGACCTGGCAGTGAGCCACACAAACTACTATTTGTAGGGCATGACAATCAGCTATTAGACAAAAAAGAAATGTCAATGACAAAGATTCCTGACCCCCGACAGATTGGCACTGTTCAGTGCAGTGTGTTCGCTGGGGTATCCCAGTTGCAGAGTTGAGCTGGTGACGTTTACCCACATGATGTGGGACTGTCCTTGACTCCAGGCCTACTGGTTGATAATGTTGAAGACGCTTCGGGACACCACGGGACGTTGGATCTAGGCAACGATCAACCATTGTCTCCTTTTTTTTTGTTGAGTTTTTAGTAAGTTAACAACCAAATGGTTCACCATCATGTTCATACATTGACAAAGCACAAATTATTGGATTGGTACTTTACATCAAAGTTATCTTCATATTTTGAACATAGGTAGCAGCTTAGGAAGAGCAACACATCACTTACAATACATATTAAACTATCAATCATCAAGCTTGGTCAGTAAATAGGAAGCTAACGGCTCCATATGTCACATGGTTGGGACGCACTTGGCAAGTCTTCAGCATAGCATATAAGTTGGTCTCCTTCAATCAGTTTTTTTGTGTTGGTGTGGGGCTCCCACCACAGTGAATAGAGACTCTTTGTTTCGCTAACAGTAGTGCTATAGCCACCAGTTTTTGATTATTAACTTGTATCTGTGTAACATTCCTCAATAAACACATTTGCACCGTACATTCTATTTGTTCCCCCACTTTTTCTGTCTGGGTGTGCCTGACTTCTACCCAGAACTCATTGACCTTAGGACAGGTCCATGCTTAGTGTTGGAAAAGATGGTTGGCAGACATGTGTGAATGAGGGGTGGCAAAGGAGAGACATCTACACACATTTTGCACGGGCGAGCACGCTGACCAAGACCTGGAGACATGGGGTATACCACTGGAGAAACTGTAGGATACTGGGCTGATGGGAGGGGATACAGATGCACTCCCACAGATGGGGACCACTGTCTCAAGGGCCCGAGGAGATGACAGGCACCCTGAGTACTCAGACTCCATCGGCCAGTACAAATGAATGTGTTTGGGGTTCAGAGATATCTAACTAGCCACAGCAGGGAGGCATGGGTTATTGGAACAATTTGCTAATAGCGCTGATAACCTCTGTTCATCTAAGACACCATCTAGTTGCGATCTGAGAGAGGAGCCTTAGGGCATGGCCCTTCTACTTGCTACCATGTACACTATAGTTCCATCCAAGGAAAGGGATGGGATGGACATAGATATAGAATTGAGTCAATCTGAGTTTTTTGTGAATACATGTGACATACGGCTCTGCCAATTGCTGCCTTGTTTTTTACCAGTTAACTCTTATTTGACTATATAATTTTTACCTGATTAGGGACCCGCAGCGTTTTTTTTTAGCATTTTTGGTCGCATTGTATACCATGGTGAATATTAACCCCTTGCACTGTAACTTGGTTTGTCACCCACTGTGCACCATGTGTTTCTTGCATGTGATCATACTGTATATTGCTGCTGTTTATGTCCCAAAATAAAAACAAGTAAAACAAACGATTGCCTTTCATTCACTTTGGGCTTCCTTGCTACTTTTAGTAGGTTTGTGGTACATATGAAGGC
The DNA here is from genome assembly GCF_964263255.1 of Lissotriton vulgaris. Lineage (NCBI taxonomy): Eukaryota > Metazoa > Chordata > Amphibia > Caudata > Salamandridae > Lissotriton > Lissotriton vulgaris. The sequence continues at coordinate 59,446 of NW_028246463.1, forward strand.
CAAAGAATAAACTAGACTGCATATATAAAATTTCAGATTTACTGCATGAACAAATGAAAGACCCATTTATGGTCACATACTGATGGAAACATATAAATAAATAAATAACAATTAGAATAAATCTTCAACTACATAAGTTTTTTTTGCGTGCTCTCTGGCTCACAAAATATAACTGTGTCCAACAAGCCAAACAAAATCCATCTTCCTTATTTACTCCTGTGTACTAAAATGGTAAAGTGACGTCGCAGTTAGTAACACAAACTACAATATGGAGGACATGATGATTGGCCATTAGGAAAAACAAAATCTTAATTTTTATAACAACAATGAATAGCTTTCATCCACTTTAGGCTTCATGTGTAGCACAATACTACAACAAAGTAGAAAAGAAGCCCCAAAAATAAATTTGACTGCATATGTAAAGTTTCAGGATTACTACATGAACAGCTAAAAGATACATTTATTTCACATGATTATAACAATATAAATATAAAATTTTTTTATAGTTAGGTGTGATGAAAAAGATCTGTTTTTGTTAAAAAAATACTTTAGAAATTCACTGGAAAAGACAAAGGTCAAAGCAATGTTATAGTTAGGTAAATATATCAGTGACAACATTAACATTTTGAACTTAAAAAGACACAGAAATAAACTAGTTATAGCTAGCATTGATAACTATAACTTGTACCGCTGCCAAACACTGCTTAGGACCTAACATACTATATCACTCATGAAATGTTGTATGAAATCACTGATGACATCACTGATGACAACACTAACGACATAATCCAGGCTTTTTTTGTACACATTGCTCTATAAATGGGTATAGCATTAGAGCTATGAAAATAAATGCAAAATAGCTTGGATGAATATGAATCATCATTACTACTCTCCTATAAACAACCCCCATAAGGAAAAGCAAGCTTGTGTTACATGAAACATTGTCCAAACACCATATATTATTATTCAATCTTTATTTCGGCCATTTGGCCATCAAAGATATACAATAAAACATATATAATCACCATAAAATCGACATACATAAGCAATCAATACATACTTATACAGTGTAAACCTTGAAATTGCATACTGCTAAAATTACATTTAAAACTGTGTACCTTAAAATTAAGATGGAGCCTTCGTCTTAAGAATACGGGTGCGAGTGTGCCAGATATTGGTGAGGAATTTTGCTAATGCAAACACAGTTAGGCTTGAGTTATCGGTTTTTAAAATTCTGTACATTGGGAGGTACTCCCTACAACCCAGGTTTCTGATCAGTGGTAGGAGCCAATATTTCCTCGCTGCCTTGTAAACTGGGCAAAACAGGACCACTTGTAAATCGCTTTCTTCCGCGGCAGCGCAGGCCGGGCACTGCTTAGTGGAGGGGGGTGATGACCAGGAGCTGGTAAAAGATCGTAGGGGCAGTGTGCCATATCTCCATTGGAGAAACAGCTTCCTGGCCAGCACCGGGGAAATGGCGTCTAAAACCCTCTCGAACCTGTACGAGTCCTTACTTTGGGCAAATACAAAGGTTAGTGACCCTTCACCCTGGCTGTCTAGGGCCATTGCTAGTTTTTGTTTGTGGTAAGCGATGGCCAGAGCTCTCTTTGAGATGTTTAGTGAGGCATTTGCAGGATTAGACCAAAGGTCAGGAAACCCCAGTGTCGTACAGGATTTTTGGATATATTTTATCCAGGGGATCAGTTGCGCTTTAGGGTGGGCCAATAGCTCCATCAGTTCCGCCCTATAGGCAGAGAGTTCAACGCTATTCCATAGCCTTCGCCAAAAGGCTATGGGTCTCAAACCTAGTTCGTCAGCTATTGGTCGCAGACCCAGATCTAACCTCAAGGGGAGGAGCGGTGTGCTGGGCATATGCTTCATGGGTAGCTGAGCTCATGTTGATTATAAACCACAGTCGAAAGGGAAACATCCTGCACATGAAACTTATCCTGCACACACTGTTCAATGTGTATACATTTGTTCAGGGAAATCCAAGTTCCTCCAGACACTGAAGCCCTGTTACATAACTAAGGCCCTACCACGGACAGTATTTACCTGTATCAAATACCTAACAGTCACTAAACCTACATTGAGAAAAGAAGTAGATATAAGTCGAAATGTAGGTACTGTTAACACGGTTTACAACATGGAGAGAGTTTACACTGTACCACACTGTTTGCAGACAGTAAAACTCTCATGAGAAATACACCACAGAGTATCAAAAAGTATCTACCGAGAACAATACATTCTATGCAAAACTTGTCCAAAGAGTGACTATTCACTTAAAGTAGCCAAGCCCTCAAGGTGTTAAAGATCATACTATCTGCAGCCTTCATACTGTGGTGAAACCTTTATAGCCAGCCCTGCTTCGGAACAAAAAAAAAACAAGCACATGGACAGTTAGTACACGGTGCACATGTTTTTCTATGTTAAGTAGAACTTGTCATATTGAGACGATTTTGTCTAATAACTAAAGGTTGCTTATAATACTTAATAAGTAGTAGGAACAACCTGCTGGAAAATTTTTCTGCAGTACCAAAAAATGAACACAAGTTCTCAACTGTCACCTGCACACATTTCCAATACCTCTACATACCTATGGTGCATTAGGAGAACGTATACCATTTAGCTGGACACAGGCTGTACAAAATTAGGTAGAGATGTAATGTGCTAGTTACCCGCCAGTATGTAAAAGTATAAAACAAACTAACAGGCTCATTGGATCATGTCTTCAGTGATGAAATTATTGATGTCATCCATGATGTTGTTTGAGTTTTCATTAGTGATGTCATAAATCAATCACTATAAATGATGTTATAGAACATGTCATGAGTGATGTATTATGTGAGGTCATAAGTAGTGCAAGATAGAGTGCAGGTTATAGCTATCTCTGCTAACTATAACTGGTGAATTTCTGTGTTTTCGTTTGGTCAAAACGCTATTGCTGTCACTACATATTCACTTAACCATAACTTTACTTAAACCTTGTGTTGCAGTGAATACAGATATATATAAATATACATATGTTCATTAAAAAAAACAAAAGTTACAGGGATGTTATAGTTAGCCTCAGATTTCACTCGTACAAAACCAATGAAATTCAGCAGTTATAATTACCTGAGCTAAATATAACGTATGCCCTCGCAATGAACTCCAATGACATGGTCAGTGACATCACTCATGACATCTCAAATGAATCACTGAAGACATCATCCAGTGATTGTGAGTGTGTTCTAAATGTTTTTGTGTGCTAAACATATATACTAAGGTTCACAAAAGTTAAATTAATATAATTTGTGTACTACTAATGAGTGATTCCTTTTTCAACATGGTTTATGTGAGTTGCTCTGTGTATGTATCTGAGTGGGTGTCTGATTGACTGTACATGTGTGTGAGTGGATGTATGAGTGGCTATGTGTGTGTATAAGATGGTGTCTGAGTAGCTATTTAGTTGACTTAGTGGCAGTGTGAGTGGCTGTATGGGTGGGAGAGTGGGTGTGTCAGTGACTGTTCGGGTGAGTGATTGGGTATCTGAATGGCTGGCTGTATGAGTGAGTGATTGGGTGTGTAAGTGGCTATATGGGTGAGTGAGTATTTGGTTAAGTGAGTCGGTGTGTCAGTGGCTATATGGAAGAGAGAGTGTTTCCGAGACTGACTGTATGGATGAGTGAGTGGCTGTGCGATTAGTTGTATGGATTTGTGAATGGGTATGTAATGGTTGTGTGGGTGTGTGAGTGTGAGTGGTTGTATGGGTGAGTGAGTGGCTCTGTTTATAAGCTGTATGGGTGAGTGAGTCGGTGTGTCAGTGGCTGCAAAGGTGACTCAGAGGGTGTGTCGGTAACTATATGGGTGTGTGTGGCCTGTGTAAGTGGCTGTATGAGTGAGTGACAGATTGTATGGTCAGGCTCTATGAGTGACTGTGTGGAAGTTGGGGTGAACGGTACAAGAAGGTTGTCCAGAGTGGAAGAACATCAGCAAGCTGACCCTGAAATAATATTTTTTAAGGAAGCACTGGTTTCTTTAAGGAACAATGGTTTCTTTAAAATATAATTTAAAAAAAGGTTTTCCATTTGGAAATACAAACACATCTGTATTTGTATGCTGTTCCTTGCAGGCCACCATCTCAGTGCTTGTAGGGAATCATTGTGGGTTGAAAATTTCTAATTGCCTAATTAACATGTTCTGTAACCCCTTACCAATTGTGATTTTCGAAAATTAACCTAACAGTGCATAGGTCAGTCAGTACATAAAATCAGATACTGGGTGCAAAAAAGTTTGTGATCAATTTGTGATCACTTTCGCGATCAGTATATTAATACACCTTGTCCTTTATCTCCTATTAGGTTGTGTATTGGACCCAGACAGGCATTTACAAAGCCTGCAATACCAATGCAGTCTGAACCACAAATGCATCTTTACAATGCACTCCTTTACCACGCAAGTCGTTACAATGACTTGCCTTAGGGAAAGTGCTGAAATTTGGAATAGTAAAATGTACTATTCCAACTGTAGTCTGCACAACAGTAGGAAAAGTGTAGGACTTAAAGTCCAACATCAGTTCAACAATGCTTTCCTTAAGGCAAGTTATTGTAATAACTTGCATGGTAAAGGAATGGGTTGTAAGGACACATCCATTGTTCGGACAGCGTTGTTAAGGCACAGCATAGTTCAAGCCACGATTAAAAGGCTTTTTCCCGTCCTATTATTGGCAAAAGATTTGGAAACCTAACAGAATGATAAACAGTGTATAAAGCACCTGCCAGATCCAAAGAGATCATTAACACCAACATAGACAATCCATTTTATATCACTGAAGGCTGCTACCAAGACTGTCTCTGTACCATATTCGGGAGAGAAACTTGCAGAGTCTAGGTAGGATATAGTTGATCTGAAAAAAATACATTCATTAATAATTGACCTAAAAACACTTAAGGAGCTAGGTGTAGAAGAATAATTGTAGATGCCAGATGGAGAAGGGGAAACAGCCTTTACTCCCAAGTTTTTACTTCCGAGTACATTTACCACCCATTTTTTACTTCGGAAATACTGTTACCATGTAGGCCTTTTGAGCGCAAAATTGTGGCAGTATTTCTCTCTCTGTGGCAAGTTTTAAAGGATTAGTATGAGGTGCAAGTTTTATTTTTGCGGTGTTTGATAGCCCAGCAAAACTGCTGAATATTTAATAATGGCAGTGCTATCAAACTGGTGAATATTTAATGATGACAGTGCTATCAAAACTGTTGAATATTTAATGATAGCATTGAATAAGTAAAGTCCGTGTAATGAACCATCCTAGGAGTACATTCCTACAAGGTTGCATATGTAATGAGTTTACATGGTAAAGAAAAGACAGGACTTACAATGGCACCGGTAACTCATTCAAGCGCTGGTGATGCAAGTCGCCTAATGTTGAAATCAGCAAAGTCATTATTGATCCTGAACACTGGAAAGCCAGAGAGGCAGATATTGTGTCACTGCTATGGTCCATTTTCACTGTCTATAAAAGTTCCATGAAATAGGGGCATGAAAGTCTATTTTTACAGAAAATAGAACGTATTGAAGCAGGACGGACGATCAGAGTAGAGAATGTCTTACAACCCTCTTGAGACATTGGGTGATGGTTAGAAGAAATATCTGGGCCTTCATGTGGACATTTTAGTTGGGACCCCACAGTACCCTTTTTCAGGGACTCCACTACAGATAAATACGGTAGAGCGTGTACAAAAATACAGAACTGGAGCTACAAATAGAGCAAGCCCACTTATTAAGCCAAGTCAATAACAAAACATTCAATGAGACACTAGATCAGATACTAAGAAGATGTACAGCCACAGCAGCAACTTCTAATAGGTGAAAGAAAGAGTGAGTATTGGCTCACTAAAACCAATGGCTACAAGAGTATTGTTGGCTGTGGTTTCCTGGGTGAAAGGTGATCTATCAGATAAATTATGCGCATACAAATCTTGGGAGGCTCAGCAGGATACTAGTAGAGGTGTAATCAAGGCTGGTTAATGAATTCGTGTTGTAAAAAGCCTCCTTGTTAAAGTTGGGAGCTTCACTAATTCTATTAGAGTAGAAACTACATGCAGGAAGGAATGATTTTTGATACGAGGCAAATAAATCAGTTTAGTAGCAGAACTGTAATCATCAATCAAGTAATTTTCTACCCATTGACATATAGATATCACACTGGCTTATTGAGGGGTAACCTTAAACGAGGAAGGGCCGGAAAGAAATTATTTTTTCCAGAGATTCCCCGAATAGGGTAAGCAATCCAGTCATTAAAAACTTGAAGTTAGTGACACGGTCACTGGGCAGAAAGCAAGGAGGGTTGTCAAGCATTTTAATAAGTCCAAAGCACTACTTTCAATCCCTGTACATTATCGGAGTTGTATGGTTAGGTTCGAATGTGGAGTTATTGCAAACAATGGAAAATGAGACGGCTTCGTCCATCTGGCGAACAGTCAGCATCTGAGAAATCTCGGGTATTACATAGGAGGAATGTGTGACTGGCCATGTCGGTGAGGTCTGTAACACCTTGTTTGAGGTCAAGCATATTACAGGGTTTCCGAAATAATTGAACTTGTATACGATCAGCAAAGCTCCCCAGAAGGTAAAAAGTCTCCTGAAATCACTGTCTGGGAAGTGCTACTGAATTAAGTGCCTCAAAATAAAAAGCTACTAAGATTGGTATGATTGTCAGCAGGATGAAAAACCAATAGTAAAAGAAGTGTTCAAGTAGGAGATCATTTGAGACTGACAGCTCGAATCTTTGCAGTGAAGCAGCAAGTCATTGAGAGTGGTGGCAATAATGGAATAATTAAACACAAGAGAAGCTCCTGCCCTAATGCCAGACCCTCTTAAAAACCACACAATTTTATATTCCTACTAGCTTACCCTTCGCGCGTTGCTGCGGTCTCAGAAGAAAGGAAATTTAACCACATCCGTGTGGCAGGAATTTCAGCGCTGTGCTGAACATTCCAATCGTGGGTGTGGTCGTGACGGAACCATTCCGTTATCAGCACAGCTCAACCGTGACTGATGACGGAATGGTTCCGTCACCCGCGTCGAAGGGGTTAAGGAAACGTTATGATAACATTTAATTTACATTGTGTCATTTTTATTAAAACTTATTCATTTTAATATTGAAAACATTTTAAAGTGTTTTTTTTAATTCTGTTTATTTATTCGAGTGCTTGTGGATACACAGTATTTTTGTTTTTCCGTCTGGTGCGTACACAAATAAATCAGAAGGTTTTCCGACGCATGAGCTGGCCACATACAGTTGTCCATGTGAGAAGCACGGATTCTCCAAATCTCGTCCACACACTTGCAGCGATTGTCCTTGTGCTGTGTTGATGGTCATTGCAAAAGCGAGTCGCACCGAAAACTGTAAAAGTTCAGTATTGGAAAGATTATGAGGGCCCTGGGGGGCGATATTTAACACATTTTTTTTTTGCCAGAAACCTTCGCAGTAGTGTACTCAACAACTTCCCAAAGTTTCATGCCGATCGGATGAATGGTGTAGTAATGCATAAAGGACAAACAGACATACTTTTGCTTTTATATATATATAGATGGAAGGGTCAGAAATATGTTAGGACAGAAGAATATGACAAAAACAGGTTTCATCTGAGCAGTTATATGAGATTGAATGCATTCAATAAGGTACCAAATTTGGGAACTTTGTTTTGGAAAGGATAACAATAGGGAGGTGGATGGTACAAGAGCTCGAATGGGAAGTGAGAATAGTATGACTACAAGGAACTGGGAAATAAATGTAAATTACAACACAGTACAAACACAATAAACCAGAAGCAAATTGAAATATTACATCACCTTTTAGCATAAGATAACACACCAAATAAAATAAAGGTAAAGTGAACGATGAGTCAGGCCCCCCAGATGCACAGGGATACAAGAAATGGACAAATCAGAAGTTTTAAAAAGATGAAATGATGAGAGAGCCAGCTGTCGTCCAGAGAAAGCTGAACTGATGATCAATTAAATCAAATGCATACCTAATATATAAATCCATAAGAATGCGCTCCTCTTCACCACAATATACTTCTCAGAAGTCATCTACAAGACAGAGAAGCTATTCGGAGAACTCATGTGAAACTAGGGCCTGATTTAGATCCTGGTTGGACCCCCTAAGTAAAATATAACTCCAGGGATTGGGGTAATCTATGTACCTTCAAGGTTATTATTTTTTTCGGTTTATGAAAGAAAAAAAGTCCTCAGTCTGTCTACTCTAAATAGGGTGGACAATCTGATACCCTTACTTTGACAACCCCTATGGCAAAGGACCTGAACACTTTCCTCCTGCATTATAAATTTCCTTAGAAAGTGAGTGCAGAAAAACTTGATGTAAGCAACACCTGTCACACTATGAGTGCGGGTATGAGGAAACTGTTGTACATGTTAGTGGGGTGTATAATCTTCCAGTGGCCAAACATCAAAATACTGATGCAGTCACTGGTACTGCAGTCACAAAACAAGACTGTTTGTAGGTTTGTTACAATGTCTTCTAGACAAGTAGGAGCTGAGCGCCTGCCAAGTGGATCACTGAAAAGAGTAGTAAACTGCATGATTGTTGCATTTGATTATGATACAAACTAACGTGTAAGGTAGAAAATTGCGAATTGACTCTTCTCAAACGGTTGTGTTACATAAAGTTTCAAATAACAATGACAGAATCCTTGGGCACACTCAACCGATTTTGTTGTATTATGCGCTTCACTTAAGGCTTCTTGATACAGGCTTATCCAGTTCTAGTGCTTTGAATGTGTCAGATGGAAAAGTTTTAGCTAAACAATAGATTTTGAATGGGGAAAGGATGGAAGTTGTCCAGCTATTTAAAAGAGGTACAAGGTCAGATCCATAGAATTACACACCCATTCCTCACATGGACTCTAACTTGATTGGGAAAGGAGAATTTGTTGTGTCTGGAAGATGGACTGAAAAGAAAGAAATCGCCACTAAATACAAAGGGCAATATTTACAAGATTTTGACACAAGGCAGCGTAGCAAACCTTCCTGCTGCGCTGCCCTGCTCCAAAATAAAAGGGCTGGAATACGCTGTATCTACAAGATACAGTGCATTCCGGTCCTTCTCCCCTGTGCCAGCGAACAAACAGCAGCAGAGCGCCAGTGTGCCAGTGCAGCCACCCCTGCGTCTTTTTGCAAGGGTGCCTTCGCTAAGGGTATGATTGTTTTTGTGCAGTAAGGGGCACCTTCCTGCCCTAAAACAATAATTAAAGGCATTTTCCTCTTTTTATGCTTGCTGCAGAATGGAGACAATGAGAAGCAACAAATGTATTTCTCCTTGTTGTGCCTTCTTGCGCCTTCCCTGGGGAGGTGCAGGATTCTGACGCTTCCTAGACTTACAAAATCCTGTATATCTGGGAATGCAACAGGCTCCATGTATGTCGCATGGGAACACCCACAGCAATATCCATGGAAAGCCCCTTTCACGTAGTTATGTGTGAAATGGAAACATATTTAAATTTATTTTATCTAGGGGAAGCTTATAAATGTGCTTTATTAACGAGTAACTCGAGTGTCTAATATGGCTGACAAAAAAGCAGGAATCTTCTGCGCATGCGTCTACTGCATCTACATAGTATGACGTCTTTCGCTTTGGTGGGAAATATTTGCAGCTGCGCAGTAGTATTAAAGATGGCCGCTTTGAATCTCACATGCTAATGCACATGGCTATGCTTAGACTAAACCTCACTTATCTTACTAAACTGCTAATGCAAGAGCTAAAATAAATTAAGGGGATTAGAGTAGGAATAAGTGGTATACAGTGCATTCATTTATATTCATATTATAACCTGTTTTTCTTGACTATGTTATTAGTTCGTATTTGGGCCTGGAGGGTGACTGAAAGCGCCATCTTGCTGAGGTGTGCGCAAGTGCATTGGACTCTGTAAAACTTTGAGCTGTGACATTGAAATGCTGCCAAGTACAGTTGACCAGAAGACACACCTGGGAACAGCACCTCTTGACCCGAAGAGGGGAAGGAGAAATCCAAATTTTGCATACAATGTAAAAATCCTAATGTGAAATGAAGGTGGGAATTAAAGCTTGGGAAAATAAGTAAGGGGAGGGAACATGGAACAATGAACCTAAGAAAATAAACAGTACATTACTACAGAGTGAGGACCTCTCCCCATCTCATTGTCCAATCACCAGTAGGGGATTCACGAATATTGAAACATTGGGGGTGGTGCATACACTGAGAATAGTATAACTAACTTTGTTGCTGGCCATACCTGGGATACCTGGGACACTCGACGCTCGCCACACGCCGCCGCTGGGGCCCAAACGCTGCCTGTTCCCCCTGCCGCCGGTGATTTCCTGCTTCACGGCCGCCGGGGAACTACAGCTCCCAGCAGGCCGAGCGGGTCACTTCCTGGACAAGCGCGCCCGGGGGCGCAGAAAAGAAGGAGGCTCCCACTGAGGAGCGGGGGCACTAACTTTGTTGCTGGCCATACCTGGGATACCTGGGACACTCGACGCTCGCCACACGCCGCCGCTGGGGCCCAAATGCTGCCTGTTCCCCCTGCCGCCGATGATTTCCTGCTTCACGGCCGCCGGGGAACTACAGCTCCCAGCAGGCCGAGCGGGTCACTTCCTGGACAAGCGCGCCCGGAGGCGCAGAAAAGGAGGAGGCTTCCTCCGCGTCGCGGAACGCGCGCGGGACCGCGCCGGGCTAAGCCCGGGCAAAGGGCGGGCCCTCTGTGGCCCTCAGAGGCACGAGGAGGCCGGGACGGGCCACCCCACTAGGCCTTCTATGAGGAGGTAAAATCACTTATTGCCTACTCCACTGACTATTATAACTGGCCTGATACTGTTACTCATACCTATAAGGGAGTTATTACATTTTATATCCCCCTGGTTGAACTTATGCCCTAAGTCACAAGACGGGCTTGATATTGTCAAGGTGGTACGAATGAACAAATAGTACAGCTGTTTGTTTTGTTTCTGTTTTCTTTTACATTTTTCACCTTAAATATACCCCTCCCAGTATGGATCCCCCGTCTAAAACGTCTAGTACAGCGTCCAATCCCCCCTGGCTAGACGATCTAAACAGCATGTGCAATATCAGGTATACCCTAGTTACTTCACCCCATCTGGTATCTAACGCCAGCTTGCTAGCCCACATCGTTAGCACACAGGGGCTTCTACCGACACCCATAAAAGCAAATGCAAAAAATACAACTCCCGTTAAAGTTACACCTGGTAAAAGGAAACATGACGGGGTTGGAGAAAGTGGGTCCCCAACCAAAACATCTAAACTGCAAAGTGCGTCATCAGATTTTAACCCGCCTGTTAACATGGCTCTGTTAACACCAGAGATGGGCAAAAAACTAGATGACCCTGCATCCTCTCCCCAATTGGTCTTACTGACCATGATTGAACAGTTGATCAAAACAATTATCCACCCCCTGATGGACAAAATTAACATCTTGGGGGACAGATTGACGGGGATTGAGGAAATTGTTAAACATAACCAGGCAAACACAGTAACTCCTAAGTGTTCACCACAGGCTGGTCTTCCTAATTTGCCCATACAAACTTTGCAAAACTCAGTTCCCCTATCACTAGAGACTGTCTCCACTATTGTGTGCCCACCTGTCCCTGTCCCTAAAGCATCACCTATACCTGCCTCAGATCGCATTGTTGAGCCTAGATTAAAAAGTACTAAGACTCTTCGTATTAATCTTCCCCCAGTGGCCGCTCCATTCGTGTCCATCCTATCGGGGGTTCCTCCCCTGAAACATGGAAAACCAGAGAGAACGACTGACTTGCTAAATAAAGTTAAGTTCTGGCTATCAAAAAATAGACCCCTACCCCACAACCTTGATGGCAGGATAGTCAGCGTGAGGAGAGTGGGATGATTGGGTCCCCTTCGCAAAGATATCAGTGGGGATCTGGTTTTAATCAGATTCAGGAGCAGACAAATTGTCCCCTATCTCCAGTCTTGGCAGCCCCAGGAAGGTGATGGTCCTATAAAAACTTGGGACCTACATGACTTTTATCCAAGTGAATCATACATCCCCTTCCGGAAACAAACTGTCGAACACAACAATAAGCTGGGTTATAGATTCTGCCCACCAAATGAGCGCCTTTTCCCCTCTCTTAACTTTTATCCGCATTGTCTTTTTAAGCATAGTAACCTACCTCAATTTAACACTTTTACGCCACATATCAACTGTCAATATTAGGCGGGTGCATACCGTGTAAACTTCTTAGACATTAATAACAACTGGATCAGCTAATTTTACTGGGCCTATCGAGACTTTGTTGCTTTTAGAATTGTATGTTGTTTGTTAAATTATGACTGTATTTTTTTTCATATTGTATGCTTTTATGGTTTGAAACAAAATCGAATAAAGCTTAATGAATTGAATAGTATAACTAAGGTAGGCTCAGTCAGTTAGATTGTCAGACTTGTCACAGACCAGTCACCGACCCATCATTGCTGCAGAAGAAGGTGGAAGCCACGGAGTTCAGAGACGCTGCTCAAGCGCTCTGATAGAAGAATCAAGAAAGGAGAGACGGGGAGAAAGAAGACTGAGAGATTTCTGAGGGAGAAGAATCTGTCCATCCAGAAGGGGGAAGAATCAAGGAGAGTAGCACCAGAGAGGGGTGTAATGCTGGCGTTGCACTTAGAAGAGGGTACCTGTCCTGTCCTGAACCTGTCCTGTCCTGACTATTTGGGAGTCCCTTTCCCAGCTCCTTGGCCAGGGGTTGGACCTCACACAATTGTAGGGAAATATAATTCTGTGTAGTATGTCCTTGTACTGTTTTCCTTTTTCCACCCTTCCCAGGTACAAACATCATGAGATTTGAGTAAGTCTTTACAATTTACTTTGATCATTCTCTTTAAAGTTGGTGTTTGACATGTATTGGTATTTGACTCACAAAATTATTGCATAGATAAAGGTTTTAAAACTTTCTCGAGTCTGTGGTTATTCAAAGAAATAAAGGTAAAAGTCATTTATACCTATTATGCTAACAACCTGATCTATCGATCAGAGGAAATTAAGAGCTAAGGTTTTAAGGTTTGGTAAGAATTTGGTGCACAGGTAAAGATACATTTCAAGGTAAATTATGTCCGAATCGCAGCGTATGATTCCCAGCTTATTGTAGAATGTTTTATGAGCCTAGGTGAGTATGTTGTTTTAGAATAAACCCAAGCTGGTAATCTCACTGCATCAGTATTTCTTGGTAGCAGAGCTATGGTTACGTTTTAGTTAAGATAGGTGGTTAGTTGTGTATTGGAATATTGATTTATGTATTAACCAAAACCTGTATGTATTGTTGTATGTTGTCCAGAATTCCCTGGGGATGTTGAATAGCAGGTGGTAAGTGGAAGTCACACTGCAGTGAGGTTACTGACTTTGATGAAGAAAGTTTGGAAAGTTTAGATAGAACTTGAAGCACTGTTTAGGGATTATTTTCTTGTATAAAAGTGAGAGTGACTGGTAGCAAAGGAGTTCACTGGTGAAACTTTGGTCTTATATCCTCTAGAAAGGGTAATACTGAAGGAGTAACAGGTTATTTGATGCTTCGGTGAAGAGTAAACGGAAAAGATTATATTCGTAGTGTGTGAGGGGTAAACGGAAAAGTTTTACTCGCAGTGGAAGGAATTAATTTTTCTTTGAAATTAGTAAATCAGGCACAGTAGCGAATGTTTTTACGTTGTTAATTAATGAAATGTGTAATTGAAAGAAATGAAGTCTTGCATTACCTAGCAAAGGAGGGGTCAGTTGTGGTGCTTCACCAAAAGCCGCGCTGGGGTTGGTAGAAACAGCGGTCGTGTAACCAAGGTAAATTTGTAAAGGAGGGGTGAGTCAGAGGAGCGAAACTGATGTTACAGAAAAGCAGCGCAAGCATTGGTTGAAATAATTCAGTAAACCAAACATTGACTGGTCATCAGAATAAAAAAACGCGCTGTTATTGGAGAAGCAGTAGAGTAAAGGGAAACAATTGATTAAATGCCAAAATAGAAGTTTCGGTTAATAGACAGTGGGAATTGCATGTGGAGTGTAGATCCTACTATAATAGGGACCTGTCCAGACAGAAGATTTATAGGTTTTGCCCACGAGCAGTACATTAGAGGAAATCCGAACACAATGTACGGAGGGAATAGGGAAATGTCATTTATGCTGAAAATTTAAAATTTAAAAAGGATAAACCAATTAAAACTAGAGAAGGAATTATTATCCCTCCTCCGAAAACACCTGCATCATACATGATGATAGAAGAGGCTACCACACTTGTGTATGATTAGAAAATTGGATAGAATACACAAATGGTGAGGAAGTATTAGCATTCCCTGAGTACGGAACATTTAATGGGAGAATTTTACACAATTTGCGAACTCGCATGAATGAGTTAGAACCAAGACCTAGATCAACCCAGTACAATGCCTTAGATGAATGGGAAACTGAATAATTTGAGCGAGACAAAACACAATCTAGTGGTAACATAAGTAGATGAGACAACCAGATGAAACATTGGAGACAAGCCTTGGTGGTGGAAGGATTATATCCCGTAATGACTACAGAAGAAACAACAAAGCAAAAGTACAGAGAAAACAAAACATTTAGTAACTCGTAGTGGAGACTCAGAAGATGATTATTTTGAAGATGTTTTAATGAAAAATCCTCCACCTTATCAGGAAGAATTAAATAGAATTACCCCTAGTACTCCGATTTTGAAAACACCTTTAGTCCCGCAGGTTGTACATGAGACTACAATGGAAAGGTACTGCAAGAGAAGGAATGAGAAGCAATAACTACAAATAGAAGTCAGTTGTTTCAGAAAATAACCCAGTTGAATACATGTCCTGAAGCACTAACAATACCAGTGACTATAGGTCCTGTGGTTCCCTTATATGGGGATAAGCAAAATTGTCCAAGAACTCCTGTTCTGACTACACCGATCACACAACCTAGAAAAGAAAACATAATAATTGAGTACAAGGAAAGTGAGTGTGAGTCGATAATGTCTTTAATGGATTTGCCAGTAAGAGAGCCAATAAACGAATAATTCAGAAAAGTCACACCTGGATGCTCAAAGGAGGTACAAATTGAAACACCCACAGGGATGAAA
The DNA here is from genome assembly GCF_964263255.1 of Lissotriton vulgaris. Lineage (NCBI taxonomy): Eukaryota > Metazoa > Chordata > Amphibia > Caudata > Salamandridae > Lissotriton > Lissotriton vulgaris. The sequence continues at coordinate 74,578 of NW_028246463.1, forward strand.
AGTGCCACTATAGGGACCCCAGAAGAAATAGAAAGGTGGACACGAGAAATAGAAAAGCCAAAAACACAAACAAAAGTATTGGATATATTTAAATTACGAGTAGAATTGGAAGAAAGGATAGCTGGATATGTAGGGATAGAAAGATTAAATACTTTCAGTGAAGAAGAGTTACTATTCATATGCAGAAGCATCACCCGAAATACAAAAATATTTCATGAAAAATTTATGAATTTGGCTTCAGAAATGGGAATTGACATAGGTAAATCTAAAGTATTGCTGAAACCATATAGGACAGAATTTTCTGACAAAGATTTAGAAAACATGAATGTGTCAGAAGAAAATTACAGATAAAGGAATTATTGACATTGTTGCAAAAATGGGGAGATTTGGATAGATGGAAAGTTAGGTGGACAAAGAAAAAGGAAGATGCACATGCAAATCGAACGACATCTGAATATTTAATTAAAGAAACAGAAAAGGTTGAAAGGTTTGTCCAATGACAGACGTTCTGGGAGAAGGTTATGTACATGTTCCATGGACACAACAAGATATTTTATCATTTACAAAAGATTTTCCAAAGCATAGAGAAAAACCAGTAGAATGGTACAGGCAAGTTGAAAGGTTTGTGAAAATCTCAAAAGGTTTGTTGAAGGATTTAGATGGTTTAGTTGACATAGTTGTTCCTGTTGATTTATGGGCCCGAATGTAGAATTACAGTAGATTGGCCTAATGATGAGTACCCAAGAGATGCAAAGACAGGAGCCTCGTCAGAAGAAGTAATGTGAAATTATCATCAGGTAATCACTTACCTGAAGGGAAAGATTCCCCCAAAAGAAACTGATTGGATAAAAATAGACAGAAAACCCAAGAAAAGGATGAGTCAGTACATGCACATTATGAACATCTCTTACAGGTATTCAAACAGTACAGTGGGTTTGAAAAGATTGAAAATAAAGACATGACTCATTTTATGTATCGTTTTGTGTCTGGATTGAGGTTAGACATATCACAAATGATTAAACAGCACATGTTATGTTGGCAAACGAAGCCCATAGATGAAATCCTTAAGTATGCAAAGTATTGTGGGGATGAGATCAATAACAGACAAACGAATTTAGAAGTAAAGGTAATGTGGGCCCAAGTTAAATTAGCAGAGCAGCAAGAACTTCAGTTAATTAATCAGGCAGAAAATCCAGGAAAGGGGCAAGGTCAAGGCGAAATTAGTGGAGGCAAACCAAAAGGGCGGATGAGCAAAGAAGAGGCTAAGAAAAAGTGTTCCTGTCACTGGTGCGGAAAATTGGGGCATTGGAAAAACAAGTGTAAACTTATACAGAATAATAATGTCCAAACTCAAAAAATAAATCTACAGATGCAGAATGAGGTGTTAATGAGGAAACCACAGCAGGTTGTTCAGAGTCAATTGCCACCTGCCCCTATGCCAGATTTTGTGAGTCAAGTCAAGTACAGTGTGGACATCGGATTTCGGGAGGGAAGTGGTAAGAAAAATTCTGTAACACCACAGTTTCTTATGCAGGATTCATTTTTTGAGACAGAATTACAATGATGGTGCCTGAGAGGGAAGGAAGAGGAATGCGTACTGATGGAGCAAGGATTCGCACGTAATGCGACTTGCTTGAATTCAGTTCTCTCGACATAACGTTGAGTATCTAGAAGAAGCTTGCATATGTGTTTCTACTAATAATAATCTGCTTGCACTAAAAATGGCCGTTGCTACGCGGGATTTCTTACTTCGCATGCGTCTGTCACACTCACGTGACATGACGTACTCTTTGCTTTGCAGGGAATCTTTCGATTCTGCGCATTAAGACTAAGATGGCTGCTCTGTGTTACAGCATGCATGAAGCTTGCACTGCTGCTTTTGCTAAGCTGTTTGTTCTGCCTAATTTCTAATGCAATAGTTAAAATAAAGTAATGGGAATAGAACAGAAGTAAGTGGTATACAGTACATACATTTTTCTGTGTTCTAAAGCTGTTTCTTTCATTTTTTTTCATGTAACGATAATCTTGGGCCCGGGAGGTGCTATTACTCCTTCTTGAAAACCCACATCGTGCATGTCTGACTCTAAAGAGAACTGAAGTCATCCAACCTTGAAGCAATGCCTTGCTACCGGGCACTAGAAGATGCGCATGGGAAAACTAACTATTGAACCCAAACGGAAGAAAACTTGTTAATATGTTATAACAATGTATTTGTTAATAGAACATTCATAGTCAGGTGGAATAAAACATACCTGGGAAAAATAAATTGATGGGCGGGAAAGCAAACATTAATATTCATTCTGAAAGCTACATTTTATTGTGGTGTGATGACCTCTCCTCATCCTTTGTCCAATCAAAATTGGGGATCCTTATACTTGCAACATTGGGGGGTGGTACACTGACCTGGAAAATAGTATAACTAGGGTAGGCTTAGCTAGTTAGTTTGTACGACTGGTCCGAATAGCTGACCTGTCACTGACCCAATGCACTTAATAGGTGATCGGGAGCAGAAGTGCTGGCGGAGCCCTCTTTCAGAAGGTTCGAAACCCAGATCAGGGTTTGAAAGCTGAAGTTCTGGCGAAGCACTTTGTCGGAGATGACTTTTACTGGGTTCTGCCTGTTAGCTGCAGGGAGGGATTAACGCAGGTGTTGCAACTATAACTGCGGGTGCTGGTCTTAGCCCTTGGTGGTCCTATCCTGATCCAATTTGGCTTCACCTGTCCTGATTCTGATCTGTACCTGCCTGCCTTTATGATACCTGCACTTTAGAGGTTTCTGTCCTTTAAACTGACCTGTGGCCAGGGTTAGTTCTTCACACCATTCTAGGTAAATATTAAATGTGGGTATTGTCATTGTACTGTTTCCTTCTCTCTTCCCACCCTAATGTTAAATGATAACATTTTTACATATTGCCATATATCATTGTTCTGATTCCTTCCCTTTACCCACCCTCTTGTCAAATGCGTAAAGACTGCTTTATAAGAACTCTGCATATTTTCATTCTAACCATTATTTTCCTAATTGAGAATTTTCTATTATTCAATGCTTGGATTATGACATTTTAAAGATTTTAGATAAAGAGTTTTAAACCTTTCCCGCGTTGTGGGTATTTAATGAGTGCAAAAGTTATTATTCTACCTATTATTCTAACTCCTTTGATCCCTTAGGACTTTAGCTACCGATGACAAAGATTGGTAAGTCAATGGTATAGGTCCTAAATGAAGGTTATAAATCACTGATCAGAGTAAGTGCACGGGTTACCTGAATATATCTCATCATATGTTGTTTATGGGTCCAGGTGAGTATGGAAATCTGAGTCGGGTGACCTGCGCGCTCTATCAGTACTTGGCACATCCTTGCCGGTAGATCAGTCAGTTCCATATATAGATGGTAAGGTTGAAGTAAATAACATCGCCTTCTTATTGGATACTGGTGCTACCTTTCTACTGTGAGAACAGCAGACATCCCAAACCTACCCCTCTCGGGCGAAACGATCTAAGTATTGGGCGTTTCTAATAAACAAATTAGGAGCCCAATTACTGAACCAATGGAGGTATGTATTGGCAACTTCAGAGACATGCACAAGTTTGTTGTGTGTGACTCAAGTCCCGTAAAATTGCTAGGAAGGAATTTATTGTGCAAAATGAACTGCACAATATATTGCACTATGGATGGTGTTGCAATTCAAACTCCTGATGAAGATGGATTATACAAAATCATGTTAGCTAAACAGGGAACAGAAGTTAATGACATGTTTTCTATGATGACACCAAATGAGTTACCAGATGAGGTACAAACTACAGTAAATCCTGATGTGTGGGATTTCACTGGAAAAGAAGTAGGATTAATGGCAAATGTAGACCCAGTAAAAGTAACTGTAAAAGAATTTGCAGTTTATCCAAATACCCGACAATACAAAATGAGCCCAGAAATTAAAGCTGGTGTTGCAGCAGAGATTGAACGATTGGTCGAGCAAGGCATATTAAAAGAAGTAATGAGTAGCCCTTGTAATTCACCTATAATTGGGATAAAGAAACCTAATGGAAAATATAGGGTGGTCCAAGACGAGGAAAAGAAACAAAATTGTTGTACCTTGTTGTCCGATAGTGCCAAATCCAGCACTAATCTTATATCAGATACCTTGGAACACAGGATGGTTCACTGTAATTGATTTATGCCATGCCTTTTTCTCAATTCTGTTGCATCCAGATAGCCAATTTTTATTTTCGTTCAAATTTGATGAGCATGTTTACGTTTGGAATCGTGTTCCACAAGGGTACACCGAAAGTCCCTCGATTTTTAATCAAATTTAGAAGAAATGTCTTGAATCTCTGGTGTTGCCCAGACAATCAGTTTTGGTGCAATACATTGACGACTTACTAGTCACGTCAAAAACTCAAAGTGATTGTGTTATTGATTCAGTTGCATTATTGAATCACCTGGCTGAAGGTGGACATAAAGTGTTGCCAGAGAAATTACAATTTTGCACAACTTCGTTTAAAAGTTTGGGACACCAAATAGAAAGAGGAGTCAGAAAAGTGACCTCAGAAAGAATACAAATAATAAGACATATGAAGTTACCACAGACCCAGAAAGAAATAAAAATGTTTCTTGGAGTCGTAGGGGATTGCAGGGAGTGGATTGTGGGATTTGCAGTACTAGCAAAACCTTTAATACAAATGACCAAGAAAAGAGCAAAAGATCCAGTAGAATGGGATGATAAAAGTATGACAGCTTTTGTAAAATGACGAAACTGTATGAAGCACCTGCTCTAGGTATGCCAGATTATTTTTAAAAAATTGCATTATTCTGTGATTAGAGAGATAATTGTGCACTTTCAGTCCTAACATTGAGACTTGGCCTAAGGCGACTTCCTGTGGCATATGTTTCTGCTACATTGGACCCAGTGGCATCTGCATTGCCAGGGCGTCTGAAAGTTGTAGCTGCAACATGCATAGGTCTAGAACAAAGTGAATCCATTGTAATGGGACACCCTGTACCGGTGTACGTCCCACATGCTGTCATAATTCTGTTAACAAGAACTCAAACTCAGTACCTTACTCCTAGTGGGCTGACTAAATATGAGTGAGTCATATTAGGGGCTGAGAATGTAACTATAGTCAGATGTACTGTCTTAAACCCCGCAACTCTGTTGCCTGATCCATATTTTGTAGTGGTAAAAGTATGCACATTGGCTGGAATACTTGAAGCATCCTATTTACCGGGAGTCAAGTCTGCACAAGAAGCCGAATTGGTAGCTTGCAAAATTGGGAAAAATTGGAGAGTAAACATTTATACTGATAGTCACTATGACTATGGGGTTGTGCATGACTTTGGTCAGCTTTGGATGCAAAGGGATTTCATGACTTCTTCAGGAACCCCTATTAAAAATGGAAATTTCGTAAAATAATTAATTGAAGAAATTCAGTTGCCAAAAGAAGTGGCCGTGGTCAAGTGTGCTGCTCACCAGTCAGGAAATGATAAGATGACAGCTGGTAATCGTTATGCTGACCAAGTTGCCCAACATTGGGCTGAAAACAAAATAGCAGTAAACAAGAACATTGATGCATGTGTAATCAGCTGCCAACTTATGCTACTTGGGGTTGTAGGAATATGGGAAGAAGTGAGAGATTTACAAGATGAAGCAGAAACAAAAGAAAAGGAAGAATGGGAGAAAATATGTTGTCAGAGGAGAGCTGATGATGGGGTGTGGATTTATCTAGATGGAAGACCTGTGTTATCTGACTGTATGCTTGCACCCATTGCTAGAATATATCATGGAGACACACAAATAGGAAGAGGTGCTATGATTAGACTTTTTTTGACAAGATTGGTTTAATGCAAGGTTCAGGAATGTCGCTGAGAGTCTTTGCCAGAGATGCTTAATTTGTCAGCAAATGAACCCAGGCAGGAAAACTGTAGTCTGCACAGGAAAAATTGGAAAGGCTGAGGGTCCTTTTATGAGACTTCAGATTGATTTCATCTAATTACCTGCCTGTAGAGGATTAAATGATGTACTTGTCATTGTTTGTTTATTTTCAAAGTGGGTGGAGGCATACCCGACCCGAACTAATGACAGCTTGACAGTGGCCAAACTTTTATTGAGGGAACTCATTCCACGATTCGGTTGTCCGGTAACTATTGAATCAGACAGAGGGTCTTGTTTTAATACTGAAATAATTTCATTAATTTGTGAAGCATTCAAAATTGAACAAAAATTGCACTGTACATACCATCCAGAGGCTTCTGGAGAGGTAGAACAACTGAATGGCACAATCAAGTCAAGACTGGGAAAGGTGTCTGCATCCACCCCACTGGAGTGGCCTGATGCTTTACCTCTTGTCCTGATGGGACTCAGAAGCATCCCAGACAAGAATACAGGCTTCAGTTCCCATGAGTTACTCATGGGAAGGGCAAGGAGGCAAGCATGTACACCAGGACACAAGCTGTTGAATATATCTGATGTTTTGGTACTGGAGTATTGCAAAGAGTTGGCTGACCAAGTGCATTCTACCACTCACCAGGTTGGGGAAGACGCTTTTGCCAGGCATCCGAACCAAGCTCATGATCTGAATCCCGGTGACTGGGTAGTAGTGAAAAATCACACTCGAGAATTTTGCCTAGCACCAAGGTGGGAAAAGCCACATCAGTTTATATTAGTTACAACAACAGCTGTAAAATGTGCAGGCTTGCCTAATTGGATTCATGCAAGCCATACAAAGAGAGTGCCAGCACCTGACAAAGTAGATCTACAACAAACTCAAGTAGTTGAGGCGCCTGATGGTTGTACAGCTGAAGGATCACAGGCAACAGATCCTGAAGTAGCTGATCAAGAACAACCTAGCACTAGTCAGGACGACTGGATCCCAGTGGTGGACATACCTGAAATTATTGTGAAAACAAGAAGTCAAACTGGTTTAGAAAGACAGGACAAAAGTGAGGACGAGACAAGAATAGAAGAACACACTCAGATTACAGAAAATAAAGCTAACATCGAATCTGAGGAGGACCACATCAGGGAAGAGCAATATACTCAGAAAGAAGAAAAGGAAAGCAACACCTGTGAGTCTGAGGAGGGACAGACAGGCATTAGAGAAAATGCCCAGGCAGAAGACAATCAAGAAATTATAAGACCTGAGCAGGACCAGTCAGGTAAAGAAAAACAAGTTCATGAAGAAGAAAGAGAACAAAGTCAAATCAAACAAACTCTTGAACAGGGTCAGAATAGAGAAGAAGAACCCATCCAGGCGGAAACTGCTAAGGTAATAAGCCTTGGACAAGGTCAGATAGAGAGGAATTCAGAAGATGGAAATACTCAAGTCGTGCCACAGATCAACGAAAACAAAAGAGCACTTGAAGAAAGTGAAAGCACAGTGCAAGCTAAAAGACTCAGGAAAGGTAATACTTGGCCTAGTATTATCAAGAGACTGAAATATTGCCTTAAGGCAATAAATAAAGAACCTGGCCAAGTAAATGAAGTAACAAGCCAATCTGACTGTCCATAGAAAAACCAAGAAGGAGAAGTCCACGATTGCAAAGACTGAATAATAAATTCAAGGGTCCTGAATGGACATATGTAATTCTTGAAGATTTCAAGAATCTGGAAATAAGTGGAGATAGTGATAAAGAATTAAATGCTGATCGAATAGATGAAGAAGTGAGCCCATCTTAAAGAAGAGAAATTCCCTAGGTTGTACTCTGCACAAAATTTAAAAAGAGGGGAGAAATCCTCTTAGTCTATATTGGCTGATAATAGAACTGCTGGAACAACCAAAACGAAATTGAGTAAAAAGATGCTGTAGAATGTGTATATGTAGCATATTTTTAGTACTTATAGTATGGTTAGGACTGACAATAGCCATTCCCTACCTAATGACCGAAAACAAACAGAATGACACTAATATACACGGAAAGGTAGCTAACATTAAGCAAGATAGAGTAGAATTAGTAGCACCAGATGAGAGAGATTTAAATCACTGTGTAAATAAAAGTTATACATATTTAAATGTTTTTGCTAACCTGTCAGTACATTATGTAGAAACCATGGAAATTAGCGAGTGTTATGTATGCATGAAATTGCCGATATCTGTAGCAGAAGGAGTAACATATCATCATTTACCATTGACATATGGTATTTCATGTAGTCTTTTATCTAGTTTATTTTATAGAACTGGAAAGTTACAATATTATTATTCTAACGTAGATGTGATTTTTTCTGAAGTTCCTTTGCGGAAAAGCATGAACCCTGTCCTTAGTAGCAGAGATTCACAATTCATGGGTGAATATTTTCTAACTACGAAGGCAATAGATATAGCTGAAGCACATAAACACACTTAACATGTAAGTTACATGAAGAAGAAAAGATATTTTTGAATTTAGTAAAAAAAAGGAGACTGGATTTCCATAGAAGGGCTTCTGAATCAAAACCTCAGATACCTAAGTGGGCTGAGAGAGAAGACTTTATTGTAACTGGCAAAAATCATGATGCTCCGTCCCTGGACCTTGAAAAGAAAGGGAAAATCTGTATCCATAGGTTGAAAACAGAGTATAACAATATATGTAGTGGTTCCAGTGAATGTGAGCACAATTTTCTGATAATAGGGGGATGGGGACCAAAAGGGGGAACAGATCCAGTATTTATCGGAGTTTATTATGATTGTGGAAACCAAGCTTACTTTAAGCTGCCTGGTCACTGGTATGGGAGTTGCTATTTTGGAATAGTATTCCCAAAAGTATACCATGTAAAAACAATCACTGGAAACAATGAGGAAAAAAACGGACTTACACGCAAGAAAAGAGTTGTTTTTCAGAAATTGTAGGAGATATATTCAGTGCATTGATATCTTCAATGGGAGTAATTCTGAATACACAAAAGATTTGTAAATTATCAACAGTGGTAGATTGCTTATTGACTAACACTGCTGGAGGATTTTTATTGATCAATACCAAATTAGTTACGGTAAGATCTATGGTTTTGTAAAATCAACTTGCTCTTGATATATTATTGGCAAAAGAAGTCAGAGTCTGTAAAATGTTGAAGGCGCAACATTGTTGCACCCAAAAGTGTTGAAATTGGGAGGTATGTCAAAAATATCACGAATTTGGAAGAGGAGTTGAAACCACTGGAAGTTGAATGTGTATGGAATAAACTTCTAAGTAGTATTTCTTCTATAGGTGGTTGGTTTTCTAATGTAGGAAGAAGTATTATAGGTCAAATACTGATGCCAATAATGGGAATAACACTATTAGTTTTAACAATAATGGTTTGGTGCAAATGCTGCAGAACAAGAAATGGTATGAAGTGAATGAAAAGGGACGGAAAAGAAAATATGATGAAATTCAGCTTGAAAAAATAAAAGGAGACATTTACAAAACAATGAAGGGTTTTCGAAAGAGAAAAGGAAAGGAAAATTCCAGAACAATGAACCTAAGAAAATGACAGTACATTAGTATGGTGTGATGATCTCTCACCATCCCATTTTCCGATCATCAGTAGGGAATTCACGAATATTGAAACATTGGGGGGTGGTACACACACTGAGATTAGTATAACTAAGGTAGGCTCTGTCAGTTAGATTGTCAGACTTGTCACAGACCTGTCACCGACCCTTCATTGTTGCAGAAGAAGGTGGAAGCCATGGAGGTCAGAGACACTGCTCGAGCACTGTGATAGAAGAATCGAGAAAGGAGAGATGAGAGAGAGAAGAATCGGAGAGATGGCTGAGGGAGAAGAATCTGTCCATCCAGAAGGGGGAAGAATCGAGGAGAGTAGCACCAGAGAGGGGTGTAACAATGGGGTTGCACTTAGAAGAGGGTACCTATCCTGTCCTGAACCTGTCCTGTCCTGTTGGCTCCTGACTATCCGGGAGTCCCTTTCCCAGCTCCTTGGCCTGGGGTTGGACCTCACACCATTCTAGGTAAATATAATTCTGTGTAGCATGTCCTTGTACCGTTTTCCTTTTTCCACCCTTCCCAGGCACTAACGTCATTAGATTTTACTAAGTCATTATGATTTACTTTGATAATTCCTTTTAAAATTGGTGTTTGACATGTATTGGTATTTGACTCACAAAATGATCGCATAGATAAACATTTTAAAACTTTTCCGAGTCTATGGTTATTTAAAGAAATAAGGGTAAATGTCATTTATACCTTTTATGCTAACAAACTGATCTATTGGCCAGAGGAAATTAAGAGCTAAGGTGTTAAGGTTTGGTAAGAATTTTGTGCACAGTTAAAGATACATTTCAAGGTAAATTCAAGTCCTGTTCGCCAGCGTATGATTGCCAGCTTATTGTATGAATGTTTTATGGGCCCATGTGAGTATGTTGTTTTAGAATAAACCCAAGCTGGTAATCTCGCTGTATCACAGTGACCGAAAAACCCAAAGTTAAAGTAGATATGATGTGTGATAATAAAAACCCAAGACTACAGTGAAGTTATGGGAAACATTATTTATAACATCTTTACATATATTTAACAATTCTTCCATATTCTCTTTAAAAAAGCACAGAATTGTGGCTTTCCTGGCTATTGTGCGAGTTATGGATTGTGGATTTAACCACCACTTGCAAATGTCTGTCTTTTTTCTCTTCTGTTTTCATTTGTAACAATGATTGTATACATAAATTCACTCTTCCCTTCTGCAGAGTGATTGCGGATGGGACTTGGAGAAGACCTTCACACACCCTTATCTCCTTTACTTCTTGTCACTGGTCAATGCAGTACTTACACAAGTAGCAGATGTAGCAGGCAGGACTGGGAAGCAGATGATGCTCAGGATTATTTGCTCTGTATACTTTCTTTTCAAGAAGGTTGGCATCATTTTCCTCAGTGGGCATCTGAAATCAAGAACATTCCATTACGATCAATATATTGCACTGCAGTCTACTTCAGCCTGCTTGTTTGGCACAGAAATGTTTGCTTCCTTTTTTATTTTTCTAGGCACAGCCTGGCCATGCACCTCTACCTCTTCTGTGATTTGGTCCACAATTAAAATTAAAAGACAAACAAATCAAATTGCATATAGACAGCTCAGTCAAGCCCACCACATTGGGGTACAGAGGGTTCTTTTCCAACTCCAATGACAGGCTGAGTGAGAATTGCAAGCATTAGAAGAACTAGATGTCATCTAGAAGGCAACCGAATCGGTTGGGTGCCATACGACTCTGCGTCAACATGAGACTCCCAAACCACGCAATTCTTCATGAGTGCCATATCACACCAACGATGGTCGATATAGTGGCCGACCTGAACGAAGCCAATTAGTTCTCAAATTTGGACCACAACTCCGGAAACCATCAGTTGGAGCTACCCCAGAGAGTTGGCACCTAATGATGTTCTCCACACACATCAGGCTCGATGCTACAAGAGACTGAGTTTCGGCATCTCCTCATCAGCAGAGGTATTCCAGATGCCATTAAAGAGAGACTATCAGGGCTGCTCGGATTTGTCAACCTAAGTGGTGATCACAGTCTGACCTACTCACAAGGCCTGTAGGAGCATCATACTCGCCTAAGGAACACTCTGCAATGCCTGGCGAACAGTGGCTTTATGTGTCACAAAAGCAAATGTTCATTCTATCGTGAATCAAAGGACTTTTTGGATACATGTTCTCCAGAGAAGGACTCAGCATGGATCCCAAGAAATCCAAAGCCATCTAGAATGCACAGGTACCATGTAGCCCAATGGTTGTCCACTGTTTCCTCAGCATGGCAACATACTGTGGGAGGTTCATTTCCAATTTGGCCGCACTGTCGGAGTCTCTGAGGGCCCTCACGAGATCTACTGTCCCATGGGAATGGAGTCCAGAGACTGACAATGCATTTGAGGTGACCCAGAGTGCCCTTCTGGATAAAGTCACCCCAAAAGAATGACAGAGTTAACTGTTAATGCCAGCCAGATAGGGTTGGATGCTGTGCTCATTCAGGAGTGCAAGGACAAAGAGTGGGTAGCCATAGCCTATGCCAGTTGAGCACTGCCTGAAATGGAAATGCCCTATGCGCAGATGAAAAAAGAATCCCTGGCAATCAGGTGGGTCTGCCAACACTTCCACCTGTGCCTCTGTGGCTAGGAGTTCAGGGTCATCATAGACCATAAACCCCTCCTTCCACTCTACAATAGAATGAATCGCCTAGCTCCCCCCTCCAGAATTCAGAGGTGGGCTGTACAACTACAAGACTACACGATTGGAATAGCTTACTGCCCCAGGACAAACAACATGGCTGACTATCTGTCACATCATCCGAAAACCTCCGGAACATCGATCAGCTTTCTTGCCCCATGTGTGCCGGGTATGCCCAGACGTAGGTCCTGGGCTCACTCTGCCACTGGATTCAAGCTAGCCTGTCTGATGAGGGGTGATGCCTTGAAACCAGTCCCAGGATGCTTGTTTCCAGCCAGGCAGGACCTGGCTTGGCAGTTTCATCTGGACTGGTCCCATGAGGCACAGGGTCAAGACTGATTTGCATATGGCAGGGTCTAACCTGGGGTGGCATGGTGAGCAAATGAATGATGGATTTAAACCAGATCTATTGACTGGGGGAGAATGTTTGATTTGTTCTGCATTACGTCCATCATCTGTGTGTCTTTTGCTTTCTCACCCGAGTGCGCCGTGTCTGCATTTCGTCCATCATCTGTGTGTCTTTTGCTTTCTCAACTCAAGTGCGCCAGGTATGCCCAGACGTGGGTCCTGGACTCACTATGCCACTGGATTTATTTATTTATTGACATTTGTAGAGCGCGGCGAATACCCGTGGGCGTCTCGGCGCTAATTAAGGGATGGATCAGCAACTGGGGTAAAGAAGATATACAAGGCTATTGGTCAAATAACCACGTCTTTAGCTGTTTGCGGAATGTGAACAAGGAGGGACTTGCTCGGATATGTGCAGGAAGGGTGTTCCAGAGTCTAGGGGCGGCCACCAGGAAACGCCTGTCGCCCCAGGTGACTGTTCTAGTGCGAGGCACAGCCAAGAAGTTCTGAATAGAGGAACGAAGAGATCGGGTTGGGACATGATGGAGAAGATTCTGTTTGAGAAAGTGGGGACCTTGATTATTGAGTGACTTGTAAACAATACACAGCGATTTGAATTTGATACAGCTGCGTATCGGGAGCCAATGGAGATCCCTAATGATGTTTGTAACTGGTGCGAACTTGTGGATCCCAGCCAGCATTCAAGCTAGCCTGCCTGATGAGGGGTGATGCCGTGAAACCGGACCCAGGATGCTTGGCTTGGCAGTTCGGTCTGGACTGTTCCCATGAGGCGACAGGGTCAAGACTTATTTGCAAATGGCTGGGACTGAGCTGGGGTGCCATGGTGAGCAAATGAACAATTGATTTAACCGAGATATATTGACTGGGGGAGAATGTTTGATTTGTTCTGCATTCCGTCCATCATCTGTGCATCTTTTGCAGCATTCACAAAGGGCACAAAATCCGTCACTGCAAATAGGATCAGCAGTAATCATCTAGGACAAATACCCAGGGTGGAAGTTTAGGACCTGGTATGAGACGGAGATATGGACAGTAACTCACATAGATGGCACAATGTTCACTGCCGAGAGAGGCCAGCGCAATGTTCACTGGCCAGCGAGGCCAGAGCACCATCACAAGTAATATCTTGTAGGTCAAAAAGGTAACATGTATCCCGGAAGACATGGAAGGAAAAGATGAGTAGCCAACAGAATGCACAACATTGTTCTGCCAACGCCTACTGGGGTGGCAGAAAACTGGTGAGCAGTATCACTGGATGGAGAGTACTTCCCAGCGATTGAACCATGTTCAATCTAGACCCTGGCTGGACACATTCCAGGAGACTATTGGGCAGGAGAGGAACCGAGAAACATCTGTCAGAGCCAGAAGTTTGGTCTTTGGCCAAACCCTGTACTCAGCCAAAGGGTACGAGACTTCATGAGTTAGATACAGTGGGCCCGATTCACAGAACTAACTTAAGACAAAATCCTAAACTTACTACATTTGGTATTCACAGAAGTTAGGATTTTGTCTTAAGACAGACTTAAGACAGACTTAAGACAGACTTAAGTTAGGATTCTGTCTTAAGTCTGTCTTAAGTCTGTCTTAAGACAAAATCCTAACTTCTGTGAATACCAAAAGTTGTATGTTTAGGAATTTGTCTTAAGTTAGTTCTGTGAATCAGGCCCAGTATTCCTGAAGGCTATCCGTTCAGACCATTATAAAGAAGGGGAGTGATGAAGAGGGCCGCCCGGTTTCTACTTTCTTTGTCCCACTCATGATGCCACTCCCCGGGCTGGGTGTGGCCAGAGGAGATAAATAAAGGGGCGTAAGTTTGATCGTGGCCTTCGCTGACATTGAGAGCAAGAGTGTGTGTGTCTAATATTACGGTGCATCACCGCACTGTGCTGGGCCTCACCGCTGGGCTCTAGTACCACTTTACACCTCGGGCTGGTTTTCACCATTGATTTCTCGAACATTACTGCAAACATTGCCAGCAGCAACTACAAATGCACGCAGTCTCCCGCACCTGGCAAATAACATATGTAGCTAGTCTTTGCAAGTTTTAAACTGCCCCGATTTACAAATGTAGGCCATTTTTTTAGCTATCTGGATTCGAGGTGCAATTTTGCTGTACAATTAAAAGTGTGCCTCTGAGCAATGAGTAATAACAGTTGGGATTGGTGTTTCGGCACCAATTACTGCATGGCTTTCCCTGTTCTGGCATTTTGCCCTGCCTCTATTTCGTCATTTTTCAAGAACAGTGAAAACAAAATGTGATGTTGCCACAAAGCTTTACAATAAGCGTTGCCCCCTCAGTAAACTTATTCAGGAATGAATTGGGATTAGAGTAAACAGTGACATTACTAAATTTGAGGGCCCCGGCAAAGTAATTTGGGTTGGCCCCCCATGCTCCTGACCCAGTCAGGAACTCTCAGCCCAGGGTTCTCCGCCTGTGCACAGCCCCCTGTGAGGGGGCCCCCTGGAGCTCAGGTGCCCCCCTCACTGCGTCCGCTACTGTTACACCACTGAGAGTAAACTGTTAATAAGCATGGATGGAATTTGGGGTTTGCAAGGCTCCCCCCCCCCCCTGCAAACCCTGCCACTTCATTTGCAACCCCTGGCCATAAAGGTAGCAAAAGCAGTGCCAGGAACGCAGAGGCAGCTCGTCCTTATGACCATCAGTTGGGGCTCTGATTTACTTGTTTTTGCCAAATGTGTTATTACTCTTACAGTATATAAAATTATATTATTCGCTATTAGTGTAATAAAAAATGGAGTACAATTAGCTGGAATGTGACCCTGTCTGGCAGAAAAGGTCAGGGTCGGATTAGTAAGGCAGGCACTGGGGTGATGGGCGGTTGTCTGAGTTGCAGGTGCAGGGCACCTTTCTGAGCAGAATGGAAGCCGATTTAGGCTGTGTCTGTGCTGTTCAGATGCTGCCAGTGGCCCAGCGGGGGCCTGAGCTGCCTTACCGGTGGCAGATGGGCCTCTATTACCTCCCTTTTTCCAAGGGGGTGTCCATTCCCATCTCTCACTAGGCTGGACCATTAATGTATGCAGGTTGAGCAGGGGCAGGAGGCCCTGGCAGAAGTGACCTCACTTCTATTCAGGTGTGTTTCACCATTGTGAGCTAATCCCAGCACAAAGAGTCCTGGCAGCATTTGTATTTTTTATCTAAGTAAAGCTAAGAAAACATGCCTCTTTTAGACAACCTTTCCCCTTCTTTTCATAATGCTTTAAAAACTGAATCAGTGTTTTGGAAAAAGGCGCTATCCGCAAATGTGGGCCACTTTTTATAGAGTTCCAGGGCCAGTTTTGCATTCAAGTCCAACCCTGGCAGAGGTACATAATAAATGCTTTTAAATGTGAGTGTGCATGCGAGGAGGTGAAAGTGTGTTTATGCAGGGCCAGCGCTAGGCATGGGCAGCATGGGCGGCTGCCCAGGGCCCCGAGTTCAGCCCATCAACAGGGGACCTCGCAAAAGTGTTTCCTCACCAGCCTCACGCCTGTGGTGAGCACTGCGTGGCCCAGGGAAGGGCTGCCTCTCCCCTGGGCTTCGCAGGCATGTGTAGGAATAGGGGAAGAGGCTCCCCTCCCCTGTGCCTCGCAGCACTTGGCAATGGCTGTTAACCCCCAGGGAGGGGGCCCCTTTCCCCCCCCCCGGGCCATGCAGCCCACATGTAGTGCGAGGCCCGTCTGCATTTGCAGGTTTGACCTGTAATTGGGGACAGGGTCGGATTACGAAGGCAAGCAGTCGGGAATTGGCCAATGGGCCGGTGCTGAAAGGTGTGACATGTGGGCTGGTTGTTAAAGGACAGAGAGATGAGGCATGTTTCCACCTCAAACCAGACGCACAGCATATATAGCGCCAACATGGCTCGTGATTCAACTTTTTAACCATCAATTCATCCATCTTGTCCAGTTATTCCATACATTAACCCATATTTTTGTTCTGCTTGTTCAATGCTCCGTTTACGGGTTTCCTATGGCAATTTCCCAAATTTCTCATGTTAAACTGTGCCAATCCAAGCCTCAGATTTAAACACATCAGATGCCACGGTTCGTTCCAAGCAGTGTTTATTAAAAGCCCAATGCATTTCGGGCGGGATACGCCCTTCGTCAGGGGACACTATAAAATAACAGAAAAACATTACTCAATTACATGACTGAATGTTGATGTGGCGTTCATAGAATACAATGTATCACTCATATACTATTTGTGCATTCCAATGTGTATGTTATGCTATTTACAGTTTACGGGCTACTAAATACATGATTTCACCACAGAAGTGTTTCTAAGTATACTTCATGCCCCCATAGTTTCCTCGGCCAGTTTCCAAAATTATTAGCTTCAAGTGACTCCTCTCACTTGAATGGTGGTGGGTTGAAGGTGGATTTAGTCCTTAGGCCTGTGACATTTGGGTTCTCATTGGTAGGTTGGTTGTCCATTGTCGATTTCTCAAAAAAGGCCTTGACTTTGAGCTTGCGGAAGAACTCAGCCAGTTCCACGTTCGGCACTTTTGAGTTGGCAGTATACAACGACGTTGAAAATCTTAGTCCAACTAATCATTTCAACAACCTATCCAAAGATGAAAGAGACATCATCCAACGTCTCAAGACCAATCCTTCAATCATATTTAAACCAGCTGACAAAGGGGGAGGTTTTGTCCTTCTAGACAAAAAAGATTATGACACGGAGTGCCGCAGAATGTTAAGCGACACCAGAAATTTCAAAAGATTGGAACAAGATCCCACTGACACTCTTCAGAACACTATCCAGACACTAATAAAGAATGCCTGCGATGCTGAACATATTTCCAAGCAAGAAGCAGAGTACCTCTGCCCCCAGAAAGTCAAAATACCATACTTCTACACCGTACCCAAGGTACACAAGGGCAAAATACCCCCACCAGGCAGACCCATAGTGTCTGGTATCAATTCGCTCTTAGAGCCCCTGTCACGCTACTGCGACTTTTTTCTCAATCCGCTAGTGCAACAAACGCCCAGCTATATCAAGGACACCAAACACTTACTACAAGTGATCAACAACATGAAGTTTAACACTGAGACCCAACTTCCTGTAGGGCTGGATATTGAGAGCCTCTATACCAGCCTACCCCAAGAAGCCACAATAAAAGTACTCAGGGACATCCTCAGGGAGTCGCCATGGCCCTACCACACCCCCAGAGAATTCATCCTCCAATGCGCCACACTGGCACTAAAGGAAAATTACTTTGAATATGAGGGAACACTCTACCTCCAGACCAATGGAACATCCATGGGCAGCGTTTTCGCCCCAAGCGTAGCAGGTCTTTACGTCCACCAATTCAAACGCACGCACATTGCATTGCTGACAGTACAAACCCCTGTGCCAACCACATCCTCACATGGCGCCGTTATATTGACGACATCCTTGTGATATGGGAGGGTCCACAAACAACCCTGGATCATTTCCTCATCTGGCTCAACGGCAGGGATCCATACTTGAAGTTCACCAGCACTATCAGTGCAAACCAACTTGCTTTCCTGGACCTAAATATAACAGTCAAAGATGGCAGACTCACCACGACAACCTACTATAAACCCACGGCCAGAAACTCTTTACTCCACTTCACAAGCTTCCACCCACGCCCGCTAAGGGAGAACCTTCCCTTCGGACAATTCTTACGTATACGCAGGAATTGCAGTGATATAGCAGACTATAAAAAACAGTCCGCTGAACTATCCAAGAAACTGTAGGCCCGGGGCTACCCACCAGCCATCATCTCCAAAACCAGGAAGAGGGCCAGGAACCAGAATAGAGAGGCCCTCCTTGAAACCACAGCTAAAGAGGAGCAGGAGCAACCTATCACCTGCATCACTACGTACAACACAGCCTCCAATGAGGTAGCCAAACTCACTAAGAAGAACTGGAAGATCTTGAATTCTGGCCAGAGGCAGTGGGACATACCGCGTTTTGCTTACAAGAAAAGCAATAACTTGAAGGACTAACTAGTTAACACCCGTCCTAAAACGCAAAACACACAAGAACCGAACACCATTCTGAATGCATGGGGCCTACCAAAAGTAACTGGACACTACCCCTGCAATGATTGCAGTGTGTGTCACTTAACCACCCACACCAAAACTCTAACCCTAGAACCTAACAAGGTGTGGACACAACGCAGCCACACCAACTGTAATTCATGTAATGTGATTTACCTTCTCACCTGCTCCTGTGGTCTCCGCTATATCGGCATGACCACCCGCAAAATACGCACTAGTGTCACTGAGCACAGAAGCACCATTAGGTGTAAGAAAAGCATCAGTAAATTAACCAACCACTTCATCACCCATGGCCATACCCCCAATGACCTCACATGGACAGTCATTGAACAAATCCCTGAGCAGGCATTAGACAATGAAAGAAGACTGATGAGCAAAGAACAGCGTTGGATCTATCGCCTTTCCTCACACATCAATGGCCTGAACGATGCGATCCCTTGGAACTCAGTCACATGCTGACGTAAATCTCTATACAGAGGTCTTTACTAGTACCCATTCAACCCAGTTGACCTATGAACTCCAACTCAACTGAGGCTACCACCCCTAATCGTGCCCAACCCATACCGGGTTGTGACTAGGTGCCATACCCAGCCATAGTCTCCCGCTCCTACAGCAACCTGTGATGATTCATTACACTATGCTCGAGCTAAATGCTCCTCCTTGAAACTCCATGCCCGCACTATTGATAGTGGCAGATTGCATACTTCAACAGAATACATACTCTACAGTGTTAGACCTGCAGACGCACCTGCACTAATAATTAGGGTCTCACCCCCGCTCATGCGCAATAGACACAAGCAGCACTGCACATGTGCTAGAGACTAGTGTTTTTCCTTCAACTAGTGTCTCACCCCCGCTCATGCGCAATAGACACAAGCAGCACCGCTCATGTGCTAGAAACTAGTGTCTTTCCACCGCCCATGAGCAGACAGCTAGGAACACGCCCAGGGTAGTCTTTCTACTCTTACTTCCAGCTACAGGTGCCGGCAGTTAATCCAATTAGCAAGCATATAAAAACGAAGAAGAAACTCCAGCTCTTTCTACCGAAGTACGAGGACGGTGCAACAGGTACAAGGCAGGCTCTGACCAGAAAAGCTGTGAGTATGACAACCTCCAAGCAACAATCTCTGGGTAAGCGCTTTTCCCTCCTTACAGGTCTCTAACTCCCAGTGGCCAACATTATTTCCCTACAGGGTCAACCCCTTACCACTTCACTCCTGGAAGCATTGGCTGCAAAATCTAAGCGTAAGAGTGTGTACGTACACCCCATCACACTTTGTATCTCATGCATATGTGTGATACCTGTGTTTTAGCGACACCACCCCCAATTATTTGCGATAATGACAATAATGGTACCACCAGTACCATTACACTTTTGCCGACTGTAGTCTACCCACAGAGCACTGTAGATTCGGCATTCTATGTATATGACTATATGGCGAAGACGCCTATTTGACTCTCCTCTTCTTACATGTTTTTTCTATGTCTTCAATGTTGTCGATACAGGCATATATGAGAAGGGAATCCCCTCTCACACTTAGAGAAACACATAGCAAGTGTAACACATAGCCTGGATTACTCTCCTTTTTATCCTGCACTACACTCTATTTTAAAAAGGTCCTGAGGAAAGCCAGATTTAGTTTAAGGCACTGGCTGAAACATGTCGACCAACTGATGGATGTAGGAGGTAGCAACTCGCCTCCCTTAAACATCCCCAAGGCTTATTTTAACCGCTGACGGGAGCCCAGTTATTAAAATGTAATTTCGCCCTCGGGTACTGGGACCCTCGCCAAGCCGTTTTAACTCACACTTCACTTTACACTTCACACTGCACTCTCAGCAAAATACCAGCTCCACTGTTATCAGGCGTCGCAGCACACCTGGGACACCTTAGGTGTCACTGGGTGGGCCCGATGATGAAGCATGCCACCAACCAGGTTGGTGGGTGAGGGCTTCATGAACTCACCAACGAGGTGCCCATGACAAATCTAATCAGAGTCCTAACAATATTGGTCATATTTAAGCTAGTCTCGTTTGATAACACATATAAACTACGGGGACTCGGATTAGCTTTCTAGTCCTATCTCTCTCTCTCTTGATACACGCATATTGTGATGTTTAGTCTTTGAAATAAATGTCGCCTAACGCTATTTATGTGTGGAGTTGGAGGGTGGATTAGTAGTTAGAGGGTGGATTTGGAGGGTGGAGTTGTAGTTGGAGGGTGGAGTTGGAGGGTGGAGTTGTAGTTGGAGGGTGGAGTTGGATTTGGAGTTAGAGGGTGGAGTTGGAGGGTGGAGGGTGTAGTTGGAGGGTGTAGTTGGAGGGTGTGAGGGTGAGGGTGTGAGGGTGTCTGAGGGTGAGTGGATGTGAGGGTGAGTGAATGTGAGGGTCAGGGGGTGTGAGGGGTTGTGATGGTGTGTGATGGTGTGTGAGGGTGAGGGTGTGAGTGTGAGTGAGGGTGTGAGGGTTGTGAGGGTGAGGGGGTGAGGGTGTGCGAGGATGAAGGGGTGAGGGTAAGGGGGTGTGAGGGTGTGTGATGATGTTTGAGGGTGAGTGAGAGTGAGGGTGTGAGGGTGAGTGAGGGTGAGGGTTGTGAGGGGGTAAGGGTGAGTGAGGGTGTGTGAGGATGAGGGGTGAGGGTGTGACGGTGTGTGAGGGTGAGGGGATGTGAGGGTGAAGGGGTGTGAGGGGATGTGAGGGTGAAGGTGTGTGAGGGTGTGTGATGGTGTGTGAGGGTGAGTGAGGGTGAGGGTGTGAGGGTGAGTGAAGCTGTGTGTTTTGTGAGGGTGAGGGTGTGAGGGTGAGGGTGTGATGGTGAGTGATGGTGTGTGAGGGTGAGTGGGTGAGGGTGTGTGAGGGTGTGAGGGTGTGTGAGGGTGTGAGGGAGGGTGAGGGTGAGTGAGGGTGTATGTGAGGGTGAGGGAGGGTGAGGGTGTGAGGGGGTATGAGGGTGAGCGAGGGTAGGTGAGGGTGGGGTATGAGGGTGGGTAAGGGTGGGGTGTGAGGGTGAGTGAGGGTGTGTGAGGGTTTGCAAGCGGGAATGCCACAATTTTACATCAAAGGAGTGGGTGTCATGTTGGTCACAATCAGATTGAGCAGGAATGAGACCGGTGGGAGGGTGGGGTAGCAGGGGAGCGAGCGAGAGGGAGGGAAACAGCATATGATGTGTGAGTCAGGCCAAGCGCGTGCTGGAGAAGCATCACAGTTCAATAGATCACATGCATTGGGATAAATCCGCATGGAATTTGCTTGGTCAGAGAGTTTTGTTTCAAGATGAGATAAGCAGCACTGGAACATGGCAGAGAGGCCCATGGATCCTCTCTCAGGGGGTGTAGTTAACAATAGTGCAACAGGTGCAGTGGCACCAGGGCTCTTTCTTGCATCACGGTCCATGACAACATTATTATGTCACTGGTTCCTTCTCCCTTGCACCGCCCAGCCATGATCCAGTACTGCTGTGCAGCTCACAGAAGGCCTACCCTAACCTAGGCCTCACTGTCATTGTCCAATGCTGAGGGGCAGCACTGATTCATGAATTCCATGCTTAGGGCAAGAGGCAACATCTGAAGGGCATAGCTATCAATAGAGTAGAAAGTGCAATGGGACCATGGTCTTGTGGGGTTATGTGTCCAATGCACCCAAATTATGGCTGTATTTTACTGCTCAGTCAGTGACCAGAGGGTAGTGGGGAGTCACAATTTGCCTAGCTTGCACGACGACCGGCCTGCTTTCCTACACCTTGCAGCCATGATCCTGTTCTGCGATGTCCAAATGTGATTCTCTCCCTTGGGCCTTATGTTTTTTACTATGTGTGTTGTGTTTTACACTTAACATAATTCTGGCGAGTAAAGAGCCTACACACGAAAAAGATTGTCCTACGTCTCTTAGCGTGTGCGCGTGGGATACTGGTGAGAGAGAGGATTTTTGACAAAACAAATTACGAAGTATTAATGTCATCCTAAGGTAGCACAATAATGGCACATAAAGATAAGGGAGCCTTTTGAAATTTGCAATTATATCCATAGTGAGTGAGGTTTTCTCTTGTGTCATTTTATATTTTGAATGATCCCGCCCCTCATTAGCTCGCAGGATCTCTCCCCTTTATGAGGCAGAACTGGAAATTGTATCATGTGACAAATGTAATTTATTTAATACAGTTTTAAAATATATGGACTTATTTAATTTGTATATTTATTTTTTTGTCCATGTTACTGATATTCATGTTAGGTCTCTTCAGGAATGCCAAATAAAATCAATAGTCGTGCAGTGTAACTTTCTGTTATGCCACTTCTTGTGATGTTACCAAGGGCGGCTCCTCCACTAGGGCGGAGTAGCATCACCCCACTGCTTTCTCGCAGAGCGAGAAGCAGAAACATAAAATGCTAAAACTACCATTTTATGTTTCTGCTACTCACACTGCGAGAAAGCAGAAGTGTTTGGCTGGGGGCGGGCGGGTCTGCTTTAGGGCAGGGGAGGAGTGCCTTGCCCCCAGCTAAGGGCCCTGGCTGCCCTGGTCATGCACACTCTGGCCTTTCTCCATGTAGGCACCAATGCACCCTACATGGAGAAAATGGCCTCCCCATAGGCGCTTGGCTGGTCGGTGTCCCACACAATCACAATGCTGCCATTGCAGCCTTGTGATTAGCTTAGGGGAGGGAGGCTGCCTGCTTCCTGTCCCCCCCCCCGCGAACCCCTGTGAGACCTCCCACCCACGAGTCATGCTAGCCGCGACTGGATTGTACATGCAAATTAGAGGGGCTCCTCACATCTTCCCTTTCGCCCGGGGCCCCAGAAGTTCTAGGACCGGCCCTGTGTTTATGAGAGAGTATGTGTATGCGTGATTGTGCGTGTATGTGTAAACGTGTGTGTGAGTGAACGTCATGGTCAAATGTCGTGTGATGTTGCTTCCCCTACCCCTAACTTTTTGCTGATTTGATGCTCACAGCAATGAATGTATTAGTGGGCTGTAAATCAACCGCCCTACCAGTCTTGACAGGGAAAATAAAAATAGTTTTCACAGGTGAAATAAAAGCAGCCTGAGAATATTTGATCTGTGCAAAGCTGTGAATCATGCATGTGCATACACAACAGTTGGGTGCTGTGCCCTCACGGCTGCTTCCCTAGGCTATGCTGCACTGAAAGGAGGCCACTGACCTACCCTGCCGGGTTGCTTCTTGTGTATCTTCCGACCAATCACGTCCTTCCATTGTGCTCTCTATGAAATATAGGCGTATATATTGATACTGCCCTCTGGTGTTGTGTTCTCCCTGGACTGGAGCAATGTACCCCGCCTCGCGCCCCGACGTTCCTTGGAGGTCTGTTTCATGTTAAGTCCTTTTACTTAGAAGTTTGTTTTCCCTGCTGCGTGCAAACATGCTGATCCTTGGCGCGCACCCTGAGAATGAACTGTTGACAGATTGAATTTCAGCCAAGTCATCCCCAGCATTATGGTGAGCTGCCAGGGACTATAAAGAGACATGCATGTTGGTCCAGGCCAGCAACAGGATCCGGGCAGCAGACCACCGCCGCGGTGCCCACACTGTGTCCCCAGGAGCACGGTGTGCCTTGGATGACTTGCAGCAATCAACCTCTCCACCCTCGCCACAGACAGTTTCGCTTATTTGTCCAGTTTCAAAAGCAGCTTTTACAATATCGACTCGGGTAAATAGCATTACTGCAGTATGTGCTTTACCTCGCTGCTAAAGGTGGGCAAGCCAGTGAATTTCAGAAAAGAGCAGAGCCAAGATGGTGTCCGGCTTGGCTCAAACAGCCAACAGAAGTGTCGAGCTAGCAAACTCTGCAGTGACAGCCAGAGGTGCACAAGCAGGGCTGGAGGGCAGCGGCATACAGACCACTGGTGGATAACTGCATGCTCTGACACGTTGGTGCCCCTGATAGTCCATCAGTGCTGGCGGTCACAGTCAGTCAGGTCACACTACTATGACCCATCCCTACCTTGTTTTCACTCCACCCTGTTTCAGTCTCACCTCTCTTACATAGATGGCAAACCAAGTGCACTCACTCCCCGCCCCAAAGCATGCTTCAACAAGAGGCCCCCTTACCAATTAAACTCCGGAGTCTCGCTTGATTTTCCGCAGTGCGTATGTTTATTAAAAATTAACATCACAGGTCAATTACCTCATTGACCGCATTCTTTAATTAAAGTCCAAATTACTTTTCATATCACATCATTAAAAATTCACTCTTATCTACAAAATTAGTCTTTTACCGCCCATTCTCCAATGGGCATTTGGTTTAACTTCAGGGCTGCGCCAGCAGGCCACAACCCAGATAGCCTGCTCTCTTTTCGTTAACCCCCTTTTGGTCAACAGAGCCGCAGGTGAATTATAAGCCCCCACTTGGGCAACCAGCGGCTTCCAGGGTAGGGCTGGAGAAGCTAAGGCCACCAGCAGGTCAGCCTCAACTCTCCTGCCAGCCCCGGAGTCCATGATGATTTCTAAAAACCTGTTCAAAGGTGGAAACTGTCACTGGACAAGAAGTTCCCGTGTTATTCTTGTCCGGAAACCCCGCTCTTGACCTGCTGAAATACCTAACTTTTGGGGTTGGGTGGGTGGGTGTCCGCTTCACGGAGGTCCGACTCCTCGGCTGGCCAGCAAACAAAGAGGGGGTCTTAAAATGGGCGATGGCATTTAAGCCTCGCGCCCAGAGAGTACTTCCGAGTCACCAATAAGCCCCGGTCCTATTGGGCTACCACGATTCCCCTTCCGGGTCGGCTGACCCGGAAGGGGAACATCTAAAGTGGCACTTTGTTTACCACTAACGGCGCCACTCCCCGAAGGGGGGTGGCGCCGTGCATAGATGGCAAACCAAGTGCACTCACTCCCCGCCCCAAAGCATGCTTCAACAAGAGGCCCCCTTACCAATTAAACTCCGGAGTCTCGCTTGATTTTCCGCAGTGCGTATGTTTATTAAAAATTAACATCACAGGTCAATTACCTCATTGACCGCATTCTTTAATTAAAGTCCAAATTACTTTTCATATCACATCATTAAAAATTCACTCTTATCTACAAAATTAGTCTTTTACCGCCCATTCTCCAATGGGCATTTGGTTTAACTTCAGGGCTGCGCCAGCAGGCCACAACCCAGATAGCCTGCTCTCTTTTCGTTAACCCCCTTTTGGTCAACAGAGCCGCAGGTGAATTATAAGCCCCCACTTGGGCAACCAGCGGCTTCCAGGGTAGGGCTGGAGAAGCTAAGGCCACCAGCAGGTCAGCCTCAACTCTCCTGCCAGCCCCGGAGTCCATGATGATTTCTAAAAACCTGTTCAAAGGTGGAAACTGTCACTGGACAAGAAGTTCCCGTGTTATTCTTGTCCGGAAACCCCGCCACAGGGCGAGGCGCTTACTGGCGGACTCGACCTCCCCCCGCGCTCAAGAGTTTCGGAGATAGCTCCTAGGATTGTTTCTAAGAATATCATGTTGCCCGCCTCTGAAAGGTGTACACCATCCTCCGCATACAATTCCAGCCTGGAAATTTGTATCAATTTGTGACGGATCGTTCTGATACTAGACTTCTGCAAGATCTCCGCCACCGATTGATTTAGCCTCCTCACCGATTTATTCACCGCTTTCCTGGGTGCGTTCCGCGGCCAAACTAACCTTGGGATAACTTCAGACCACAGCAGCCTAGCCTCGGGCAAGATATTTTTTACAGCTGCTAGGGTCGAAAACAAGAACTCTTTAACACCTCTCCTTCCTGCCGGGATCATGTCGTTGCCCCCACAGTGCAACACGAATATATCTGGGAAAGGCATGCCTCTGGCCAAAGCCGCCTTTAGATCCTTAGGAACGTCAGCTAGGAGTTGCCCGCCTACTCCCACCCAATGATGATCACATCCTTGCACCATGTGCACCCTTTGTTCGAGCGTCTCCTTGAAGATCGCTCCAGCCCTGCGAATGAAGGAATGACCGCACCAACATATTTGGACCCTCTTAGGTGAGTTACCTACGGTAAACATGAAGACAGACGATGAGAACGATGGGAGGTAAAATAATCATACAGCTGTTAAAGTAATTGCGGTCTAACATAGCGCTCGTAGCATGCAGATTTCCAACGACCTAACTTCTTGATGGTCTGCTCGGGTAACCCCAAGCCCGCAGCTGTTGTTGCTGCCCCGATGCGAAAAGAATGAGAAGTAAAATTGGACGGGTCCACCCCAATCTTCGCTAAAGTCATCTTAACGACCCTTGTGAACTGGAACCTAGTGAGGGGCAGACCATTCAAGTGAAGCAGTACTCTATCGTCAGCCCCTTGCGGCCTAATTAACATGAATTCCCTCATCAGGCTAACTGGACAGAATGACTGGCCCTCCGCTCTTCCCAACTGTATCCAAGACCCTCTGCCTAAAGGGTCAGTTTTCGATCTTCGCACCCTCAATCTCAGGACATCTGTTGATTCTATCACATCTGAGCACCTTAGGCCACCCTCTCTATCTGTTTTCGATGCCGGGAGTAATTCAGAAATTCTAAGAGCTCCGCAAAAGGCTAGCACATAGGCCACCCTAAATAATTGTGTCTCGTATGATGAGAAGCAAACCAATGGTAACGTGTCCAAAATTTTTACCAGTTTTCCTACATCTATAGGCCTTCTAGAGTCTTTCACCCCAGGCGCCAAGCGCTCCCAACCCTTCACCGCCCTTTTCACTCTCTGGTCCTTAGTTGGGTCAGCGACTCCCTGCAACCCTGCATAAAATGCCAGTGCCGAAAGTTGCCTCTTCATACATGCAACCGAATTTCCTTTCTCTTTCTGGTGCACTATGAATCCCAAAACACTCTGTGGCATAAAGACTTCTACCAATCCCGCCCCTTTCAAGAATGACATATAACATTCCCAAGACTTTTGATACATACACTTAGTCTTGGGGGCCACGGATGCTGCAATCAAGTCAGAGGCTGTGGGGCACCAAGCTTCCATAGCTCCGCTGGGAAAGCTGACATTGTCGACTCTGCTTGCGGCCAAAGCGCCCGGAACTCTGTTAACTTAAAACGAGACAATGCATCAGCCGCTTTATTCTCAACACCGGGAACATGCCTAGCAGTGAAATGGACATTGAAACTCAGGCATTTCAAAATCAAATTCTTTAAGAGACGGAGGACCCATGTGCAGGTTGCGCTCTGGTTATTAATCACCAAGACTACTGACATGCTGTCTGACCAAAATACAATGCGCCTGTTAGCGAGCATATCCCCCCACAAATGCAATGCCACTACTATGGGGAACAACTCTAGGAAGGAAATGTTACGGGTCAGCCCTCGTTCTATCCAATCCTCAGGCCAGTGTTGCATGCACCACTTGGCTCCCAAAATTGCTCCAAAACCAATGCTTCCAGCAGCATCAGTGAACAGTTCCAGATCAGCATTAGAGGTGCTGGCAGACCGCCACAACACCGTGCCGTTGAATTCCTGCAAGAAACACTTCCAAATACGCAGGTCTTCCCTCACTTCAGATGATAATCGAACTCTGTGGTGTTTGGCCCGCAGGCCAGACATTGCTCTTGCTATACTCCTGGAAAAGGCCCTGCCCATTGGTATGACCCGCAAGGCAAAGTTCAGTTGGCCCAATAGAACTTGCAACTGGTGTAACGTTACTTTTCCTGCTCCAATACAGCTATCAATTGCCCCCTTGAAGGCATCTACTTTTGATTTTGGTAACCTGCACACTCCTGCTCTGGTGTCAATTTCGATGCCTAAGTATGTCAGGCATGTAGTTGGGCCTTCTGTTTTCTCCGTAGCCAGAGGTACCCCCAGAGCTCCAGCGACCTGTTGGAAGCCCAGCAGGGCCTTCCTGCAGGACTGTGAACCCTTAGGGCCCAAAAATAAAAAATCATCAAGGTAGTGCACTACAGCGTGGGATTTGTCCGATGTCAAGAATTGTTCCATTGCCCATTCCAAGAACCTTGCGAAGGTCTCGAAAACTGCACAGGCAATAGAACAACCCATAGGCATGCACAAATCAACAAAGTAGTTGTCCTCAAAGGTGAAACCCAACAGCCTAGTGTCATCCGGATGAACTGGGATTAACCTAAACGCCGACTCGATATCAGCCTTGGCCATTAAGGCACCTTCACCCAGACCCTGCAGTTTTTCAATGGCTGTGTCAAAAGATGTATAACGCACTGTGCATAGTTCGGGATCTAATTTATCATTGACCGATAACCCCGGAGGACTTGAGAGATTGTGTATGAGTCGGAATTTGCCCGCCTCTTTCTTTGGGACCAAACCTAATGGTGAACAGACAAGGTCAGGGTTCGGGGGATTCTTAAAAGGTCCAGCGACACGCCCTAAGGAAACTTCTTTCATAATCTTACTTCGTGTCGCCTCCATGTTCTGGAGCACAGAGCTTTGATTGCGAGGCGGGACTTTAGTAGGGGATGCTGAAGAAGGAATCCGAAAACCAGATGTGAAGCCATGGAGCAGGAATTGGGCCTCCTCAGAATTGTCATATTTACTGAGTAGGTGTGTCAAGACATGACGTTTAATGGGAGTTGGGAGCTTTGTCGGATGCCTTGGGTGGTTTTCCCTTTGGAGTGGTATGGGCGGGCTGCTCTTTAGGGTTTCCATTTTTTTTGAAACATCTAAGTTCAGGATGCGACGTGCCACCACAGTAGGAGCAGCAGTGTTTGTACCTACACAGAGCCCCCCTCGTACACTCGTTTCTATTGAACTGCCAGCAGGCCTGTTTTTTATCGCCGACTCCCTTGTCACTCCGAAAGGACTGACTCTGAGCCGGGGCACTAGCCTTAAGCGTTGAGGGGGAGGAGTAAAAAACTGTGTGCCATAAATTGATCTCTCGTTGGTCCCACGAAATACCTGGGTGTACTGCCTTCATTTGCCTGAACATTTTGTCATACTTTAACCACCCCGATCCTGGAAACTCCGAAGCGGCACCATGAATGAGAGATATATAACTCATCATTTGTGGACCTAACATAGGGTATTTCTCCAGTATTACTGCCGCATAGATGGCGAAACCTGTGATCCAGTTTTTCATAGACCACTCCGTCCACGACTTCTTTTGGCTATACTCGCCCTCTTTTCCACCTTTAGACTTCCCTGTCGCCACTCCTGCATTGATAAGATCAAACACGTCAATATATTCACCTCTAAGTATCCTTTCCTTTAAATCTACGGGCACATGCCAAGTGATCCCCGTGGATGGCGATAGGGTCATGGAAGATGAGCCAAACATGAGTGGACTGAATGCCAACAGTGGATGCCCAGACGATTGCCCACCAACCACTCCCTGCGCCTGACTATTATGGGGCACCGAATGATCGGCAGTACTGTTATCTGTCGATGACTGTGAAGGACACCCTAAGTTTGTGTAAGCATTCAACATTACCTGCCCTGCCCCCGTTGGATACGTCATGGCGGGAATTAACGAGCTTAAGGGGCCATTACCAATTGCTTGCCCATGGGAACCGTACAATTGCATCCCTGGTAACTGTGCGACCCCCCCAGGTTGTATCCACACTTGCGACACTCCACTACCTGGCTGCGCCACCACTGGCGGTAACATACCTTGTAGACCTGGAGCCCCCACAGGAGTGACGGGGCACCCTCCTATTTGCGTATGCCTCGCAGTATTATTCTGTCCTTCCCTGCCATCCTTCTCATTCTCTGCCGGTGAGTCCATTGTCTCTAGCACCTCTTCCTCACCTGATGATGCTGGTTGTGGCTGTGTCGCCCTGGGCCGCTTGCCTTTTGATGACTCTTTAAACCTCTCCGGAGTGCGCCTCGCTCTCTTGCCTCTCCCTCTTTCTTCCCGAGGGTTCCCGTCTGCTCTAGCCCCCTCTCGCATGTTCTTTAACACCCAATCCATGCCCTTCTCTCTCGTAAACTCCAGCAACTCCGTAAAACCAAGGTATTCATCACTTTTTGTAGAGGGCTCTTTACCCTTCTGCGATTTTTTTGGCGGCATCCTGCACTTAAAAAGAACAAGCATTACTTTCTTTAACACATTGCAAGCATCAATACAACCGCGCTCTCCTTTCCATGGGCCCTGCCCATTCCATTGCAATCCACTGTGGATGAACCTGCACCCAAACAACTACGGTTAAGCTCATTATGCCTGCGCACATCCTTAGGTTATGACCCAACCCGTACTGCTCACCCGGTGTCTATTCCATACCATTTAGTTAAAGGTGACCCCCGATTTCCAGTGGCCTTTTGATCTGTCAGTTAAATGCACGACCTTTGCCTTATGTCCATAGCACTATATCCCCAGCTAAATTATAAGTATTTAAGGTTAACATGTCCCACTAATCAAACTTCATTCCTTCCCCAATTTAAGATAGGTTTATAGCAGGGGGTGGCACACATTTGAATTTGAAACGGCACTGCCCACCAATTACCTTCTAATCCTACTGTTTTAGCCTTTGATCAATCATGGGGGAAGGGAGAATATAATGGAACATCAATCCATGCATTAACAGATCTGAAAATCGGATGCACACAAAGGCAGTTATTCTGGATTAGACACTGTAATAATGTGCTCGAGCGTAAACACCCTCAGCTCCTTGCAGCGCGCCTCGTCCACTTATCAGCACCGCTGGCGGGAGAAGCATTTTCCTTAGAGCACCCCAGGGACTCCTCGCGCTAAAGCCTGAAGCGCGCCTCGAGGTCCGCATACAAAGCGTCCCCCTTCCTTTCATTCGCGCTTATCCCGTCTCCTTGCCAA
Organism: Lissotriton vulgaris; assembly: GCF_964263255.1. Taxonomy (NCBI): domain Eukaryota; kingdom Metazoa; phylum Chordata; class Amphibia; order Caudata; family Salamandridae; genus Lissotriton; species Lissotriton vulgaris. The sequence goes on from NW_028246463.1 coordinate 105,800, forward strand.
CGCGCTCATGTTAACAAAGTCGAAGTCAGACGCGCGACTCATCCCGCTCTGGACACCCGTACTTCCGCTACCTCGCGCATTCAATAACGCGCGCCTCAGCATTCCAATAACGCGCGCCTCCGCATTCAAATAAAAAACAATCCCCGAATGCCCCATCCATTACCCTACGCACTGCACGGCTTACCGACCTGCCCAGAAATCGTCACAACCCTCGCTCGCCTTTCACTTCGCGATGATCGCGTGAAGCAATGTCCGCTTCACGGAGGTCCGACTCCTCGGCTGGCCAGCAAACAAAGAGGGGGTCTTAAAATGGGCGATGGCATTTAAGCCTCGCGCCCAGAGAGTACTTCCGAGTCACCAATAAGCCCCGGTCCTATTGGGCTACCACGATTCCCCTTCCGGGTCGGCTGACCCGGAAGGGGAACATCTAAAGTGGCACTTTGTTTACCACTAACGGCGCCACTCCCCGAAGGGGGGTGGCGCCGTGCATTGTTCATCTTTCCTCGCCTGCTCCTTCTCTCCTTTTCCATTTCTCACTGGTCCCCACATTTCATCACTTTCTGTGTCAAATGTTCTCCCCATTCTGAATCATAGGGCATTCGCCAGGCTGTCAAAGGCATCCCTCTCCGCCCTGCCTCTTCTACACTATGAGCCAGATTTCGATCTTGGGTGACGGGTTGTTCATCACAGAGCTGACAGACATCTCATTATAACTTATAGGATTTATGTTTCGGTGGCCAGGATATCCGTCATCGGTGTGATGGACTAACCTGTTCGGCAAGATCTAAATCCAGTGGTGGCTGGCATAGATTGTGGGTCATGGGGTGGGACTGGGTGGCGCGGGGGAGTGTGAAGGTGAGACGGGGCAGCCAAGACGGCAGGCCAAACATTCATGCTCACTTTACAGAGTGCCCACTACTGCTCCCCTGCTCTGAGAGCAGAGTAGCACCGCCCACCAAGGTGCTGCACTGAAACAGTTAAAAATAAAATGATAATAACAGAGTTATCATTTTATTTTTCCTTACTTTACACTGCCTAAAAGCAGTGGGGCGATGCTCTTCTGCCTTAGTGGAGGAGCCGCCACTGAAATCAGGCACCAAGTCTATCGTCCTCTTCACTGGTTTACTTCCTCTTCCTTGCAATGTTTCATCTTTTCTAGTCTCAGTCCTCTCTCACTTTGCCTCATGCCCTGTGCTGACTCCATTCACTCACACACCTCAGCTCATTTTTGACTCATGGGACCGAGAAGACTTTCGGGCGAGGCGGTGCCAATCATCTGGCTCGAGCCAGGCTCGATCCTTCACTGACTTGCCCATATTCACCCTCTGGTTTTTCTACCTCATGATTCCAAGTTGCACTGGTCAAAATGAAGGATAAGGTACAAGATTGGTGTTACTACACTGTAAAACCACACATTGTTCCTCCTTGTGACTCCCCTCAAAGAAGTCTCTCCATATAATATTTGTTGAGATTGGCAGGGCTCAGGGTGAAATTTTCACCCAAGTCAGAACCCAGCGCAAACATAGGTCGCACCAGATCTTAAATCTATAGACTGTTGTATAGGGCGTCTTCTTTCTTGGCAATGACCACATAAGAATAGCCTGATGTAAAATATAGAATATTATGTTTGGAAACGGTCAGTGTGTTCCATCTGGGTTAGATTGATTTAAGGCTGGTGGGCTCTATCGTGCGTACTCTCCTTACATACCTATTTATGTTTTGTGGCGCTGTGAAATCTACTTTACTGGAATAAGAGGATAAGAGGACCCATATTTATAACTGAACTTTAACTCTGATTAGTAAAAACATTTACTAGAAAGAGTCATTTCATAGAAAAATTATGTCTGCTATGTCCAGAACATAGCTGAAGGTTTAAAGACACAAATATACCCATCTTTAAAGTTATAAACCTGACTTTTAAACGTGTTTAAAACTTTGAAATGACATCTATGAGACACAAACAAGATCTATTATTTTAACCAACATTATACTTTTGTGTCCTGTGTTTGCTTAAGGGTTTTTGTATTGAGTAATGTTTAAATAGAATAGAAAGGTAAATCAAAGTGAAATATTTTCTGGGTTGTAAGGGTAAAGTGGGCATGTGGGTGGCGGGGCACAAGAGGTATTTCTTGCTCTATCACTCATGTGCTAAAGGTTTGCAAAGTGAAGAATTCAGCCCCCTAGATAAGTGACATATCATTTTTTTTGTTGCAGTAAAATTTGACCAATGCACAGAATTGTAGGATTATCAATTACAGAGTGGTCTATGTATGGACGGTTTATCACGTACATAACTGTACGATTTTAGGGCCTGCAGTACGAAGTATTGTTGAACTGCAAATCATTCACAAACTGATTTGCAACTGCTAAGTAGTTAGAATGCAATTTACGAAAGGCAACAAAATGTAGTGGTCACAAAGAATGCACAGCAAACCAACTGCTTGGTGAATCGCTTTTCTTATGGCACAAGTTTGTGTCTGTCAATTGAAATAGATTAAACAGTCCCAATTTGCAAATCGTTGCAAAGAGTAGCCTTTGATCTCGCCAATTACTATGAAATTAAAGAGTTGGTAACTAGCTGCATAGGCTGGAACACAGGAGTATTCTCATTCAAAATGTCTGAGCTCTATGCCATGCAAAGAGCTGCAGCAAGACCGGAAGAACCTACTGAGACCCTTATTTATAAACAAAGGAATCAGGTCCTGCAGAGAAGCAGTTTTGAGCTGCTTTAGAGGAGACGACGTGCAAATGGCCTGCCGACTGGTAAAATATCTACGATTGGCAGACACCAGGCTCAAAACGACGAGAGTACAAGCGGACATTGACATCACCTATATAACATCATCCGCCTCCAGCCCTCAGACCGGGCAAGAGACCCATACTGACCAAGAACATTAAAGTACCTTCCCCAAGAAGCACGAACACTCTGGGAGAAGCCGGTCAGAAGGGGAGCGGAGGATATAGAATACCCCACTTGTCGAAAGCAAGCGCTCGGACATATACATAATTTTTTATCTAAAACAGAAATTTACTTGTACTTAATGCTGGATGACCATTGTCCCATTTTTAATGGTATTAGACAGACCTTTTTAACCGTTTTCCTTTAATTGATCATTTTCTTTTACTACTAATAGCTAATTGTAATGGTTTTTATTAACTGTACAATAAAGCATTTACTTACTTACTTACTTACTATGCCATGGTAAGGAGATTGAGGATTTTAGGAGCACAGCTGAGGAGATGGAGGAGACAGCAGAGGAATTTCCCTGTCAGGTTCACGATTTACGACTACACCAGAAGAAGAGACGTGATTAGACTCAGCTGGTGTATGGGGATGTTCACTTCTTTACTGATTGTTGTAGGATGAGTGTGCCTGATGCGGTATAAATGGGATGTCAGATGAGAGTGAGGCTCTACGTTTTGTTTATTTGGGTGTAAAATGTGGTTTTAAATTAGGCAATTGAAAGTATAGATTTATTAACAGATGTAAAGCTATACGAAAATAATGTATGAAAACAATGTCAAGAATTGAAAGAAGAAGATAATCAGAAATCGGATTAAAAAAATGTATACAAAATAAAATAATAAGAAATTTGTGACATAAATGCACAGAGTTGGTTTGCATCTGTTTAGATTGGATTTAGTCACGTGTGAAAATTAATTCAGGCTAGTAGGATCCCGTTTGCATTTCTCTTTGCTGTATCTGTCCCCCCTCCCCCCCCCCGGTCCTAAGCCTGCAATGACACTTTAAAAAATAGAGGTGGGGTTACTTCATTGGGTTTTTCTAAACTGCCATTTTGAACTGGTAAAAGAAAGCTTTGCCAGGCCTGAACCATTCTTTTTAATACGTGTAAGTCACCCCAAGGGTATGTCCTAAACATTCTAGAGGGTATGGTGCGGCGTATTTAAAGAGTTGGATCTTTACTTTTACGTTTTACTTGTCTTGGTACTGAAAAAAAGCTTTCAATCATTTTTAAGTACTACAAGGCATGTCTTTCCCATAGGTTAACATTGGAGTTACCTTATTACATTTAATTAGCTGTAACTTCCAATTGCGAGCAGGTGGACAAGTTGAGTTTGGTGTCTAAAGAACCACAATTAAAAGCCTTCATTATTGGTAGTTTGTGGCTTTTTAGTCACAATTCTGAAAATGTCACTTTTAGAAAGTTGGCAATTTCTTGTCCTAGCTATTAAGTACCTGCAGTCTGACTAGGTGTAGCTGGCAGTTGGTCTTTGTGTATTGCTCTCTGACAGGGAGACAAAGGGAAGCTACATTTTGGCAGTATGGGCTAATTTGAGGTGATGGCGGGAGGAGCTGTCACCTACTACACTTACGCATCACAAAGGCTCTGCCTGGGCACTCTCACAAAGGGTTTGACACTGGCCTTTTGTGACCCCAGACAGGTTGGGAGCAGGGCATGGAGGAAGGGGATGCCTGGCACCTCAGGGGCAGAGAAACCTCCAGAAGTTTCTTTTACTTAAATATGGGCACCTGATATAAATATTTGACCTCAGACGTCAACTCCTCAATACACTTTTGGACCTGTGGACTATGCCACGAAGACCGACTGCTGGGCTGCTAGAAGAACTGATACTCTACTGGACTGCTGCTCTGAAAAACTGCTGTCCTGCTGTGATAACCTACTGCCTCTTGCATGGGTGAGAAGGAGTAATAATAATAATAATAATAATAATAATCTTTATTCGGTTTTTTAGCATTTGCAAAACCATAAAAGATATCACATAGTACAAAATTAGTAATTAGAATTGTTTAAAAAGTACAGTTTAGAATAGACGTTTAAAAAAGATGATGCATTTCAAATATTAGTACAAATTAGTCCACTGTTTTACAAGTTGTTTCTATGCCTCATAATGCACTTTAAGAAATTTAGAACATGATAGACAGTGCAATCAGAATCCAAGGTTTGGAGTGCCAACATGGCTGGACGGCATTGTCTGTAGCCCCATTTTTTAAGTAGGGGGATTAACCAAGTTTTCCGATGGGGATGATAAAACTTACAAAACAATATTGTGTGTATGGTGGACTGTTGGGAAAGGTCGTCACATGGACACGGGTCTGTCTGTGCATTCCAGTTATTTTTATCAGGGAAAGTCACTAGCCTGAAAAAAAGATTCATTCTGAACCTTGTTAGGAGCATTTTCTCGTATACTGTTAGCTCCATGGTCAGATATAGCTGAATTTTCAGGGACTGCTGGGTCATGATTGCGTGGGTAACAGATTTTTTTGTAATCTGCATAGTCAGTCTCAGTGATTCCAAATGTCCCAACGCAAGTTGTTTCAGTTCTTTTTTGGAAGTTTCTTTCAGGGTTTCTGGGGTGTGAAAGTACTTTTGTAGGCCCAGGTCAGAAAAAAAGTGTCTTACATACGAGAGCCATGCGATTTTATGAGCGTGGTCCAGATCCATAGTGTCCTGTAGGATACTTTTAGTCAGAGTGTTTTTTTCCGACAGCCAGGCTCGCCTCCAGAGCAGGAGAGGTTGGATTTTTATTAAGTCTTCAATGTGAGAGATTCCCAGCTCTAAATGTGAGGCTTAGGTGGAAGTGCCTCTAGGAATTGAGAGAAGGAAACTGATGAAGATGTTCTCTTCTTTTTGTATTGAGCTGGAGGATACGTGCCCCCATGTCCCTGCTCCATATAATGCAATGGATTGGCATTTCGCGGCATAGATCTGAAGCAGTTCTACTGGTGGTCTTTTTCCCAGTTTGTTGGAGAATTTTATCAGCGCCATGATTGCTCTTTTGAAGAGATGCCTCCTGGTCTCAACCGCCGCTTTCCAATTTAGGGCGTCATCGATCATGATGCCTAGGTACGGGTATTGTGAGGTCTTTTCAATTTTTTCGCCATTCAGGAAGATGGACTTGGTTGCTTTTCTTGATCTGCCGGCTACCATGACAAACGTTTTTTTGATGTTAATACGCAGATCCAAGGCCCCCATGAAGTCTGCATATTTGGTTAAGGATTTCTGCAGTTCATTGGGGGTGCGAGCTAGAATAACTGCATCATCTGCGTAGAGGAGCGCAGGGATCAGGCGGCCTTTTACACTAGGGAGGTCCCTCGCCCCTCTCAACATAGACTCTTCTAGGCCGTTTGTGTACAATGAAAAGAGAAAGGGGGCAAGGACACACCCTTGCCTTACTCCCCGCTCTACCCTGAATGGTGCCGTCAGTTCCCCGTTTGTTCCATATCTTACTCTCGCCGTGGCTTCACTGTATAGTTCCCTCAGAAAGTTCAGAAGGGGAGGGTCGACCCCCATTACGCTCAGCAGTGACCAAAGCTTCGCATGTGAAACGCAGTCGAAAGCGGAGGACAAATCCACGTAGACCATGTAGATGGAGCCAGGTTTAGCGTCGGTATATTTTGAGGTCAGCAGACTTAGGTTTAGGGCCTGTTCAACAGTCCCAAAACCCTCCCTAAAGCCGAACTGTAAGTCCGAAAGGATGGTTTTATCTTCTACCCATTGCTGTAGTTTTTCGAGGAGGACTCTTCCAACTACTTTGCCCAGTGAATCTAGGAGCGAAATTGGTCGGTAGCACTTTGTGTCCTGACGGTCCCCCTTCTTGAAGATTGGGACCATAATTGAAGAGGACCATGACTCTAACAGGCCGAGTTTCATTGTAGCTAAACAAACTCTTGTGAGTATTGGTACCCATAAGTCCGGCAGGTGTTTGAACAGGTCAACTGGAACCCCGTCAGGGCCGGGGGCTTTCCCGCTTTTACTTGAAGATAGTGCCAATGCTAGGTCCTGCATGTCAAGGTCCATGTTTATTGGGTAAACAGCTGGAGGGATATTGGAGTGATTTTCTTCGCTGTTAGGTGTCAATTTGAAAATTTCTGAGAAGTGGTTCACCCACGCATCCTCGTCAATGGCCACATCTATTTTTGGGCCGGCAGAGTCAGCTGGCGAGGGTGATTTAACAATCTTCCAGAAGGTCTTACTGTCTTTCAGGAGTGCGCTCTTATGTAGGGCGTTCCACAGGGATAATTTCAGTTCTTTTTTTCTCTCTTTTCTGGAAGTGTTGTACTCTCGTCGGAGGGCTTGGATCTTTGTTGTGTCTCTATTTGGTTTTCCGAGAGCTTTCCTTAATTTAGTTTGTGCTTTTGTACAGTCTCGGTTAAACCAACCTGTGGAGTTTTGTTTTACTTTGGCTAGATGTTTTAGTTAGATGTTTTTTAACTTGCTCTATTATTATGCCGAAGTTTTCCAGAATTTGTTTTGGCTCTGCGTAAGGATCAAGGCAGATCAAAAAGCTATTGTAGGAGGATTCTACTAGCCGTTTTGTTAGAATGTTTGGGTCCACCTTTTCCCATTTTATGGTATAACCATTGTTTTTCCCCAGTTCAAGTCTGTTCTGCGTCAGCGTGTTTGCTATCGATGCCATCAGTGACCTTGGTTGGTGGATATAGAAACTCAGGCTTAAAGCAGAATGATCACTGAGATTATTTTCCAAAATTTTGAAATTTTTGGTTTGGTCTTTTAGGCCTTCTGTCACTAGTACAAAGTCTACGGTGGTCTCGTGGCCCCTTCCTCTATAGGTAGGTTCTAGTTTGTTATGACGCTGTTGTATAGGGTTCAGAATTTGTAGATCCAAATCAGCTAAAGTTTTGTTCATGGCAGTCCCCACTCCTGAATGGGAAAAATGGACCAATGGGTTATCGTTTTCGTCCTTTATTCCACATGTGTCATTCGAGGGGCAAGGATGTAGATTGAAATCTCCTCCCCAGATGATCTGCGGTGTTTCCTTTTTCTGTTTGGCGTGCCAATGGTCGGTTATTTTTGCTTGGATTAGTGATAAAACATTCAAAAAGATGTCATCCTCTAAGTTGTTATAGAGGTTTATTATTGTGAAGCAGAGTTTTTTCCCAATTGTAAGTGTAAGAATCTGGAAGTGTGGGGTTAGGTCTACCTTAATGATCTTCAAGTCAGAAATTGTGTTAGCCAGGTATATTACCAGTCCCCCTTTCGGTCTACCTGCGATGCTGGGAAGGGCGGGGGATGTAAATGTCCTATAACCCGCGAGATGTAGAGGTGTCATTGTCCAGGTCTCTTGTAGACAAATGATTTGTGAGTCCTTCAAGAAACCAGCGGCCGAGCCGTCCTCTATTTTGTTTCGAAGGCCTGCCACATTCCAGAAGATAATGGGTAACGGTGAGAGTGCGTTGTCTAGAGGTGGTTTTTCCATTTGAGGAGGTGCTATTATAGGGTTGGTCGTGTCCTCTGTTGTTAGTGCTGGCTCCGGGGAATTGCTTCTTTGTCAATCGACCATTTCCAGGCCGCTAAAACGATTCATTATCGGTATGCCTTGCCAGTTTTGCCCATTAATGGGCTCTCTGTAGTTGGAGCCATATGGATTCTGCGGTGGTCTCTCCCACTGCTCCCAATTTTTAGATCTATTGTGTGGGCCCATGATCTGCCATGGAGCTTCTCTTTGGTGGTGGTTTTGATTTGCTGGCCACCAAGGGTGGTCGGCCTCATCGTGTCGCGGCATTAGTTTTGGGGCAGCGACGTCTAGCTCCCATGGCTGTAGTATTGGTTTCCTCCAGATGCTATCGATATCACGGGAATAATTATTGTTGTGATATCGTTTTGGATAGAAGTATGACAAGGGTCTTGTGGCAATTCCCCGAGAGGTATTATTGTGCTCCCAAGAGCAGATATATTCTGCTATGCTTGGGTCCTCGAACGTGATTACTACACAGTCACCACGAATGGTTTTTTTCCTGTGTCCCACCCACGAGGTCCGGGAGACTGAGGCTATTCTGCTTTTCCAGTGTGGGGGAACAGGGCGATTTGTATTCAGCCAATACGGAACTTTATTCTTCAGTGACCAGTTAGGTTCAGCCCCCTCCCCAGTAAGTTCAGGGACCCCTGTCATGACCACCACGTATGGACATGCCGCAGGGGGCAGGTTTACAGAGGGTCTTTGATCGGTGGTCTCTCTCGGGGTTCCTTTTGTTTTTGTTTGATTTGTGTTTGCTATGGCAGGGGTTGTGGTAGCAGGGGGATTTGTCGTGACTGGGGTTTTAGAGGAAGGAGTATTAATACTTGGGGTATTCACTGTCGGTGTGGGATGTGGGTTGGATTGTGGGAGGATGGTCAAGGGCTTGGGAATAGTTTTTTGGACAGTAGGAGGGTTTAGTACTGATGAAACCTTTGCTGTAGGTTGTTTTTTGGTCTGTGGAAGAGGCAACGTTACCGATTTCTTGTTTGTGTTAGTTGTTGTCGAGGAGTTTGGAAGAGGCTTTGGAGGGACTTGTGGGGGTGTGGTTTTAGGAGAGCTGGAGATTTTTGAAATTAGACTCTCGATGTTACTAAGTCTAGATTCTAAAGGGCGAATATAGGAGTTCAGGAGAGAAGCTATCTCCTTGATTAATCTAGCTGATTCTCTTTCTTTTCCTAGTTGTTGTGGGCTTTTTGGTTCCGAGATTGGGGAATCTTGAAGATCGTGTGGAAGTTGATGTATCATTACTATATTACTGGGAGGGGGGGCAGAGTGAAGGGGCAATACTGCTGGATTTGTATCGCCTACCAAGACTATGAGGTCAGCCGTTTTAGTATTTTCAATGTGGTCTGGTTTTTTGCTAACGTTTCTTTTCTTGATAGCTCCCTCCCTCCTCCCTCTCGTTTGCCTTACTTCTTCAGGGGTTGGATCAGGGAAGATGTCTGGGGTTTTTTCTAGGTCACTGTCCGAGAAAGCTACTGAGAGTTGGGAGGCTGAAAGATCTACTTTGTTTGGGAGACTGAGTCTGTTTGCAGTCACTGACGTTAGAGTTGGCGTTGCCTGAACATCTGGGGTTCTTGCAGTGGCTATTAGTCCCATTGAGGATCGGCGTGCAATAGCAAGTTCAGTTGAAACTCTCCCCTCAATTAGGCTTATGCTTTGGTCGATGAATGTATTGGCTTTGGCGAGGAAATCGTCCATTGGACCAAGCAATTTATCTCCTATCCCATTTTTTTTGGCTTTTTTCTGTTTGTTAGATCGCGTATTCATTTCCAATGGGTGGATTTGATGGTATCAGAGCGTAATGAATGCCTGTGTAAAGATGACCGTAATGGAGTAGTTAGAGGGGGGGGCCGGACCGGACTCTCGCGTACTCGAACGGCCTCAAACGGCCCGCTCTTTGCCCGCTCTTCGCCCCGGCCTTAGCCCCGCGCGCGTCCCGCGTGCACGTTATCCACGCAAGTTATGAAGGCAGGACAGGAGGAGGGGGCGGGAAGAGGACCAGCTGCGGCCGATCCACGCCGCTTGGAACGCTGGTCCTCGCAGTCCCGCCTCTATCCTTGTAGGCAAGCTATTGAGTTCCAGGGGCCGCGTTGGTGCACAATGCACTTGTGGAAAAACAGCAGATTATTTTCCACGTAGAGTCCTTGCCTGCGAGCGGCGCCCGCGAAGCGGGGGCCGCGAGGCGTAGAAGAAAGGTCGTGGCTTGGCAAAAGAGGTCGGGCAGCAGCACTCAGGAGCAGCGCTTCCTTGTTGCAGAGGGTCACAGGGCTCACTCGCTCCAGGTAGCTTTTAGAAGGAGGAGGAGGGGGCGGGAAGAGGACCAGCTGCGGCCGATCCACGCCGCTTGGAACGCTGGTCCTCGCAGTCCCGCCTCTATCCTTGTAGGCAAGCTATTGAGTTCCAGGGGCCGCGTTGGTGCACAATGCACTTGTGGAAAAACAGCAGATTATTTTCCACGTAGAGTCCTTGCCTGCGAGCGGCACCCGCAAAGCGGGGGCCGCGAGGCGTAAGAAAGGTCGTGGCTTGGCAAAAGAGGTCGGGCAGCAGCACTCAGGAGCAGCGCTTCCTTGTTGCAGAGGGTCACAGGGCTCACTCGCTCCAGGTAGCTTTTAGAAGGAGGAGGAGGGGGCGGGAAGAGGACCAGCTGCGGCCGATCCACGCCGCTTGGAACGCTGGTCCTCGCAGTCCCGCCTCTATCCTTGTAGGCAAGCTATTGAGTTCCAGGGGCCGCGTTGGTGCACAATGCACTTGTGGAAAAACAGCAGATTATTTTCCACGTAGAGTCCTTGCCTGCGAGCGGCCCCCGCGAAGCGGGGGCCGCGAGGCGTAGAAGAAAGGTCGTGGCTTGGCAAAAGAGGTCGGGCAGCAGCACTCAGGAGCAGCGCTTCCTTGTTGCAGAGGGTAGCTCGCAGAGTTCGACAGCACCGCTTTCTCTTCCGCCTCCTGCCACATTCATATCACGTGACCCAGGCCCTCGTGTCACGTGACCAGGAAAAGGAGTAGACATGCATCTCTAAACTCAGGACTCTAGAATGACTCTAGGGGCTAATTGGCAGTGTTTACTAAAATATGTCTTGGATTTGTTATCCATATATATATATCATGAAAATTAATTATGCTAGGAGCCACATCTGAGCTCAAGAATTATTGTATCTTTCTCTCAAAAAGGTTTTCTTATGGGCAGTATGCCAGGGCTCCTGAATGTTGTGATAGTTAGATAATAAGGCTGCCTACTCTTGATTCCACCTTATTCCCCCTTCTTCAACCACTCCACCTCCATTCTCATTACCCCATTCTTAGTGGAGATTCTTTTCCACCCTGCTTTTTCCTATTTGTTGCTGTTTTCCTCTTCCTCCATTCTCCCATTCCTGCCTTGCTCTTTTACTCTGGGTCAAAGACTGATGATGAAACATATGTTGCGGTACCCCCCAAATATTTGGTGGTGCCCGCTGCCCGAACCACAGTTCAGCACAGGGGTTTCCTAAATCTCTGTAACTCATCTTTGACGGGATTACATTCGAGTTTTAAAAGGAGAGGCCTAGAACAGGTTTTCCAAAGAGCCTTGGGCACAAGGGGCACACACACCTAAATGCTATTTTTGAATAGTTCTTCTATTTACGTATATATTCCCTATACTGCTGGAATAGCAGCCCGGGCACGATTCAGATAGGCTTCCTGTACCGCCTCTGAACTTGGATCATGAAAGATTGCTCTATTTTGCCCCTGAAGCATTTCACTGAGGTTTATCTTTCGAATTAAATTAATTTCTGTCCTCTGCTTCGAGCTTTGAAAAACATATTTGAGTCTTTAGGACAAAATGTTTATTTACAGATTCAAAGTCACAGCGCGTGTATTATTCTGTACACTGTTTCTGTCCAGACATCAGGGATTGGAACCGCTAAAACGACTTTACCTTCGTTGTTTTTAAGTAAGTATTTGCAAGGGCTCCCTGCTGTTTCGTGCATCAATGGTTACATTGTAAATAACCTGAGTGCAGCAGGGCCCCAAGGCTTCTATTAAGAGCCCGCCCCATGTGTCACGTTACTGAATACAAAGTGTAGTGTGCGTATGGTTGGGCCTAGGCAGGCATATATGGCCGCTTGCGCAGGGGTGTAGACGCGCAGCGACAGACCATTCAACCACACGTTCGTCCTGGTCGGAAGTGACGTGCCCGAGCGCACGCCTTCCTTTTATTGATCCCCGCAGGCCACGCCTGGCCTGCGGATGCGTGGATGCGTGCGTGCGTCCACTAGAGTGCTGACCGCACTACATCTCTATCCAACCATACACAATTTCAATAATGTTCAAAACCAAAAATGTTCACAATGAATCACATCAGACGATCTGTACTTGCGTGTCCCTTAGGTGACAACTTCAGGGTCTCAGCTGGCACGCGTAGTCGTTGAGTCTTTGGCTTGGGCGGGGGTTGGGCCTCAGATTGTATCGGGGGGTGCGACCCGGCCCGCGTTCCCCGCCGCGTGATGGATTCTGGGTGGGGGTGGGTGTAATCGAGGTTCCTCCTCCTTGCTCGAGCCCCAGCCCTCGGGTGTCGTTTGCCGGGCTGGCCCCTTCTTCTTGGGTCGTTGCTCGGGATGGCTCATCGGTTCCCTCTGTGTCTTCGGTGGTAGCGCTCGAGTCAGGAGGGATCATCTTGAACCATGAGGTGTTTCTCGATACCTCCTCTCCCCCTTTGCTGGCCGTTACCATGGTCCCCTTGGTGTTGGTTACAGTCCATGGCCCTGGTTCATAGAATGTTTGAAATTTACCTCCAGGGCGTCTGTTCCTGATGACAACCCGGTCTCCTAGATGTAGCTGTCTTGGTGTCGCTCGGCGTCGGTGGCTTGTTCGCATGTTGTTCCTGCGCCGGCGTTCCTGGACCTCCATCATGTCATTTCCCGTTGGTGCCGGTCTCACAGGCATGGGGAGGAGGTCTCTGCGTTGACCTTGAAACATTAAGGACCACGGGCTTTTCTGGGTGGTGCAGTGAGGCGTTCCTCGATATTCTCTCAGGAATTCGTGCAGTCTCTGTTCTGGGTCGGCCTCCTCTACCACCGCGATCCTGAACATTTTATTGAGAGTCCGCATGAACCTTTCTGCCTCCCCGTTGGCTTGTGGCCACTGGGGAGTGATGCGCCGGTGGACGATGCCTCTGGTTTTCAGAAACGTGGCAAATTCCGTACCCTGGAAGGGTGGTCCGTTGTCGCTCTTGATCTCACCAGGCAGTCCAAACAGGGCAAATATCTTTTCTAACGCTGGCCCCACGTGTATGAATGCTGTGGATGGCACTCTTTCTACGATGGGGTATTTAGAGTATGAGTCAATGACCACTAGAGTGTGGCCCTCTCCGGGGAAGCTTCCAAAGTCCACGCTGACTTTTGACCACGGGGTCGTGCACGCTTCTTCAGTGATTATGGGGACTGGCCTTTCAGGATCGCTGGTCAATTGACAGGACATGCAGTTCTTAACATACTCATCCACGGTGTTTTCGAGTTCGGGGAACCATACCTTCTCGCGCATGCGTGCCTTCATTTTCGTGGCCCCCTGGTGGCCCCCGTGTGCAAGTTGGGTGGCTCGGTGTCTGAGTCGTTTCGGTATCACTAGGCGTGCCCCTCGTAGTAGTATTCCCTCTTCTGTGGCGCTGAGCTCGTGGCGGATGTGCCAGAACTTTGTGAGTGATTCCTTATCCGACGCTGTCCAGCTGTTGGGAGGGTGTAGGTAGTCGGTCCAGGATCCCTCTTGCACTGCTTTCAGTGATCGCATGTACGGGTTGTCGTCTACGGTCGCCTCCTTGATCTCCTCGATGGTCATGCATTGGGGGCAGGATGTGAGCGCTACCCACTGGACATATTCTTCGCAGTTTTCATCAGCAGCCGCTGGTTCTTGAGGAAGGGGGTGGCGCGACAAGTAGTCAGCAGGGTTTTTGGCCCCCGGCCTGTAGGTTACTTCCATGTCGTACGTCTGCAGTTGGATCACCCATCTCTCAATGCGTGGCGGCGGATGTGGAGCGGTGCCCTTAAAGAGCGGCACTAGTGGCTGATGATCGGTGACCATCATGAACGGTTGGCCATGTAAATAGAGGTGAAAATGGCTGCAGGCCCACTTGATGGCTAAAGCCTCCCGTTCTATCTGTGCATATCTGGTCTCAGTCGGGGTTAGCGCCTTGCTAGCGAATGCCAGGGCCGTCCACTTTCCTGGTTCGTGTTCTTGCGTTAGGACCGCCCCTAGGCCTACTGGGCTCGCGTCCACGATGACCTCGGTTCGCTTGGTGGGGTCAAAGTATGAGAGTGTTGCGTTTTCCAGGAGTGCGTCTTTTATGCCCTGAAATGCGTCGTGCTCTTTTGGGCCCCATGTCCACGTGGCATCCGTCTTCGTTAGTGCTCGGAGGGGTTCACTGCGAGTGGCCAGTCCTGGAATGAAGCGGCCACAGTATGTGGCCATTCCGAGGAAACTCCTCACCTCCGTTGGGGACTTTGGGGCTGGGGCATCTTTTATGGATCTTGACTTCCTTGGATCAATTTGGACTCCTTCCTGGTTGAACACGTAACCAAAGAATTCGATGGATGATTGGAAAAACTGGCATTTTTCCTTGTGAAGGGTAGCGCCATAGGTGCTTAATCTCTTCAACACGTCACGTAGCTGTTTATAGTGTTCAGAGGCAGTAGCGGAATGGATGAGGATATCATCGCTCACGTTGATGACCCCTGGCAGTCCCGACAGCAACTCCCTGATGGTGTTTTGGAACACCTCCGCTGCCGAGGATATTCCGAAGTTGAGGCGCTTATACCGTCGGAGGCCAAGGTGAGTGCTGAATGTAGTTATGAAGCGGCTCTCCTCGGCAAGGGGCAGTTGGTGGTAGCCCGCATTAAGGTCGATTTTCGAGAACCATCTCGATCCATTCACGTCGGCTATGATGTCATCCATCGTGGGTGTTAGGTGTCTCTCCCTCCTAATCGCGGTGTTCGGCAGCCTCATGTCGATGCATAGCCGGATTTCGCCCGGTTGCTTGGGTTTTTCGACTATGACCATGGGGGAGACCCAGGGGGTGGGTCCCGTAACCTTCTCGATGACCCCCATCTTCTCAAGCTTTTCGAGTTCTTTTTCCACCAGCGGCCTCAGGTGGAATGGTATTCGTCGATGGCGTAGGGCTGTGGGGGTGACGGATTTGTCAATGTGGAGTTTTATCGGGTCACATTTGATGCACCCCAGACCTTTGAACAGTTCAGGGAAACGCTCCAGTAGTTCTTCCACCTGGTGGTTCCTGATGCGATTAGCGAAGGCGATCAGCTTCAGGTCCTCCGCTGTGTGGCTGCTCAACAGTGTGTCGGCTTCCCGATCGATGATGTGTATCGTTGCAGTCACTTCATTCTCATCAGCTCGTATGGGTATTACGATCTTACCCTTCAGAGGGAGGGGAGTGTCTGCTCCATAGGCGAAGATTCTGGTCTTGGAGCGCAGGACCTCCGGGCGAGGGCGTAGCTTATTAAATTCTTGCAGTCCCATGACGTTGACGGTGGCGCCGGTGTCAATGACAGCTTTCACCTCGTTCTCTCCCACCTGTATTACGCACGTCGGTTGTGGTCGACGTCTGAGTTTCAGTTCTCTGGCAAACGTGACTACGAACGCTTCCTCGTCGTCCGAATCTGAGTCATCATAGGTTGTTGGTAGGAATTTGTCTGTTCTCTCCGGGGGTGGATCAGTGAGTGACAGTTGGCGGACAGCTTTGGCAGGTGTCCATGACTTCTTGGCATTCCGGGGTTGGTTCTTCCTGCGGCAGACCGCCGCGAAGTGGTTGGGTATTCCGCAGTTCCCACAGGTTTGACCTTGGGCGGGGCAATCCTTGGCTGCATGTGGTTCGTGTCCGCAGTATCCACAGCGGCTTTGTGGCATGTCTCTTCGGAATCCCTTCTTCCCTTGGCCACGTGGTCGTGGGCGTACTGCGTCAGCGCGCTCCACCTTGATGTTTTCCGGTTTGGCGGGAGTTTTGTGCAGGGCCTGCTCCATGGCCGTAGCTCTGGCGTCAGAGAGTTCATGCGCTCTAGCCAGGATGAGGATATCTTCCAGCGAGATTCCTGGTTTTCTCAGGATGTGGCCCCTCAGGGTCTTGTCTCGGCACCCTTGAATTAGCTGGCGTCGTATGGCCTTTGGCTGATCTTCGTCCGTGGAGCTAGCCAGCTCCCGGACTCGGGTGTGGAATTGGTCCATGGACTCACCCTCACGTTGCCGGGCTTGCCCTAGCTTGAAGACCTCAAAGTCCACATTCAGTTGAGGGTCAAAGTGGTTGTTCAGGGCGGTAACAGCGGCGGCATAGGTGGTCACTCCCGTCGGGTTGGGTAGGTGTTTGAAGAGCCTGAAGACCTCGTCCCCAGCGTAGTGGAGAAGTAGCGATCTCTTTACTGCGTCGTCCGTCTCCCTTGTGACCACAAAGTAGTTCTCAAGCCTTTCCAACCAGATTTTCCAGCGAGGCGAGGCAGTGGAGGGGTCGCTCGCTTCACTGAAGGGCGGCAGCACCCCGGCGGCAGCGTGCTGGAAAGGGATGTTGATGACAGGGGCCACCGCATCTCCGTCCCCCATAGTGGTGGTACACAGGGCAAATAACGCAGTGTCCAGAATCCCCCAGCCTTCGCACAGGCTCGTGGCAAGGTGTACCTTGGCAGTGGCGTTGCTCCACTCGCAGTGCTGCGTGATGTCCGGGTGGGGGCTGGTCACTGAGGCTGTGGGGAGCTTGAATCAGGCAGGTACCAGATGCAGGGACAGTCCCAGGCAGCAGCCGGCTCACACGTGCAGCAGAGATGAAGAAAAACGGAGGAAAACCTTCTCTTGCAGAGATCCGCCGATTTCTCCCTCCAAATGCGTGAGGAATGGCAGGGGGCGGCTCACTCGCGTACCACGCGAGATGCGTGCACTTTGGCACCACGTGTGCCGAGTCGGACTGCTCCGCTTCGCTCCCTCGGCGATCGCCGGTGCAGGCACACGCCCAGCGCACCGTTCTCAGGGCAGGGCCGTGGGGCGGATGAACAGCGCCCTCCAGCAGGCACAGGTAGGCAGGCAGGCAGGAGCACGCTGGCTTGCAGGACGCAGGAGGCGCGCCTGAACACACGCGGTATGCACCGCGGGGGTGAGCGGACCGCTCCGCTCACGGCACGGTGTACGGGCGAGGGTTGGGCCCCCTCCGCTCGTCGCCAATGTAGTGTGCGTATGGTTGGGCCTAGGCAGGCATATATGGCCGCTTGCGCAGGGGTGTAGACGCGCAGCGACAGACCATTCAACCACACGTTCGTCCTGGTCGGAAGTGACGTGCCCGAGCGCACGCCTTCCTTTTATTGATCCCCGCAGGCCACGCCTGGCCTGCGGATGCGTGGATGCGTGCGTGCGTCCACTAGAGTGCTGACCGCACTACACAAAGGACGGCGAATTTAGATTCGTCTCATACCTCTTTGTTTCAACTCGCTATACTTCCTGCCTTTTTATTTCACTCTTTCATAGTCTGTTTTCATCTCTGCTGCCTCCCTTTGTCACTGCGGTTTCCCTATATTTCTTTTTCATTTTGATACTCCCGTTTCTGCCTTTCCCTCTGTTAGTCTGGGTCCAGGTCTGTTGATGAAAAAAGTAAGTCCCAGGCTCTGAAAATGAGCGTCAGTCAGTTCGACCTCTACGCAGACCCGGACAAATCAAGCACTGGATACACCAAAACCCAAATACATTTGCCTAACTTTATCAGCACTTCCTTTCTTACCCTTAACTAGACTGTACTTTTTTTTAAAATCGTTGCGGTGCTCTGCCACCTAGTGGTAACATGTACGTACTAAATGACCGAGTTCATTTGTCTTTAATAGTTGGTTGCCATAAATTTGTAATTTTTACATTTATATAGGGCTTACTACCTCTGACGAGGCGTTGATAAAATGAACCCGTAGTGCTTTGATCTTTATATTCTTCTTCATGTCACGTGTATGGCATATATTTTAAGAACACACTCATACTTTTTGTGTACACCTGTGTTAGCTTTCTGTATATTTCTATCTTCACAGTTTCACTGATACAACGGGCACTGGTGTCAACACTTGGAACTGAACATCAGATATTCTGCAAAATTAAATTCAGCTAGCTGCCACCTGTCTATCATGTAAGTCTATGACATCTTTACAGATTCTGCCATCTAAAGTTATTCGTAACAGAGTTTACCCTTTGTGATTTCTACCAAATGTCTGTCCACTGATTAATTTATGTCATAATAGAAAATTAAACATATTCATTTAACTTGTTGTGGCCTTTAGAATACTTGTGCATAAAAATCACTAATATTCTCAGTCACACTAAAAAACAGTTGCTTTCTAAAACTTGTAATCAGAATCTTTTGAATTTAGGGACACATGTCTGCCACCGACTTCCAGGAACCGGGCTCTGCTGATGACAGCGAAGGACTAGGCATGGGGTAATTTGTGTAATTTGCTGTAGCATAATCACGTGAAATTAAGGCAAAATTACATGAGATCACACAGGAATACATAAGGATCGTAATCCAGCATTTAGCACTATTTTCTTATCACAAAATCCACCTTCTCATCCAAAATAGACTTGAGGATGCAATTTGCTTTATGAAAATAGACCTAAATGCAACATGAACAGTAGCAAGTTGTTCATATACTGCAAATAAGGAATTGCTCCCATTCATTCCTATGGGCCTAGGAATCAATGGGAATTGCATGCACAATTTGTGAGTACCAAATAGGTACTCGCAAATTGCGCCTGCACTTTCAAGGGTACCAAAAGGGCACCCTGATGCACCCCTGAAATTGCAATTTAAAAACATGTTGCACACACATATGACCCAAGGATATGTATGTGTGCTACAAAGAACTTTGAAAAATGCTCTTTTGTGCATTTTTCAAAGTTCTCGCAAATTACCATCAACTTTGAGTTAATGATAATTTGCGTTTCTTTAAGGCGAAATCACAATTTTTTTGGGTTGCATTGCATTTAGGGAATCACAATTTATGATTCTCTAAATGCAATCTCAATATAAGTAATAGCAAATTTAGCGATTACTTAAATAGCGATTTTTGCTTTTGGGATGATGCAACACAAAGGCAAAAATTGTGGTCGCAAAGTAGCAGATTCAGCAAATCTGCCCCTTTGTGACCGCAAGTTGAAATGATGCATGTGTCCCTTAATCCCCTCCAAACCCTGGGAAATAAGTTTAACTAACTTTATTGAGGATCTGCCTCCTGGAATTTGTACCACAATATTGGTGACTGGGGATTTTTATACAAAGATAGACCATTTCTCAGCCCTTCCAAAATTACCAACTGCTTCAGAAATGGCTGGAACCTTCTACCCTGGCATATATTTAGACTCCATAGGTTGACCTTGAAAATCATTTCCGACTGTGGTCCTCAATACAAGTCCAGATTCTGAAAGTCTCAGTTTAAAAAACGATGGGGCAGATTTACAAGCCCCTTGCACCACATTTGAGTCATTTTTAACATGGGAAAAATGACGCAAAAGTGGCGCAAGGGCCTTGTAAATCTGCCCCTATGCATTTAGCGGGTGATAAACTCAGGCTCCGACCTTCTAGCCAATGGACACATTGAATGCTAAATCTTTGAGGGCCATACCCGATGCCCAAATCGCTTAGTTGTCAACAAATCCCGAGCAGGCCTAGGACACTCCGGGAATTACCAGCTTCAACTAACACCATAGAAAATGTTTGCAATTGAACTAAAATATCTCCAGCACCAAAACAGCTTGAAAGATTGTTCACATGGTTGCAGATTGAGGCATCATGGAAACAAATCTCAGCCAATGAAATTCTACTTTAGGAACAAACCTCTAGAATATTTCTTTGGCATGAGTTGGGTATTATGTGTACTCTCAAAATCAGGAATGGGTAGGCGAGTCAGGCTGACCCGGATTTCTTTCCTCATAAGACGCAATAGATTCCTCTGGTTTCAGTGCAGGTCACAGCAGCAGTGCTTCCTAGAAACCTTCTTAGGGCTCTTTCCAGATTTGGAATAAACAGCGATTTGAGACTCCTGCTGTTAGTCATACATGTCACTGAGCTGATACAGCAGAGGCTCTACACACATACATGAATGAAACGCTAATGCCGCCCCAATGGCCAGACTTAACAAAAATGTGACAAACCAGTTCTTATCTCGAACAGCTAAGACAGTGCACATTCGATGACAAAAGGGGTAAACCAATGATGTTCATTAGCAGGATGACATGTCTCCTTGTGCTATGTGAGAACAAGAACTCTCTTTGTTACATCAAGAGACGCCATTCTTATGGGCGGAGCCAGGCAATCCTTGGCAATGTTAGGTGATCAGCCAGGTGTAGGTAGGTGGTCAAGAAGAAGCAATCCCATCCACGTTGTTACTGTGCATAGGAGTTGCTGCTATGCACATTCGATTAACGTAACGGGGCCTCGTGGACTTCCTCCTTTTCCAATTATGCCCAATGAGAATCTGTCCCACCCACAAGCGTTCTTCGTATTCAGCAAAGGGCCGCCGACTAATGAATATCAGAGGTCCTACCCTACTTAGGGCTGGACTTCAGATGCATATGTTCTTGCCTGGTGCCATCATGAAGGTATTCCTGGGCAGGAAATCGCGAATCGTCAGGGGCAGTTTGAATATTGCTTGTGCATCATATATATTTCTGTTTGGGGGTCTCAGATTGTTTCTGATAAACAAGAACATTGCAGAGCAGACTGTTAAGGACACAGCAATTACATTTCACCGTATGTGCTCTCTGTGTAACAGGAGTACTTTCGGCAAAGTTGCTGCGCCCACCTGATTTAGAACTCTCGATTTCTCAAGCTGTGAATGTGCAGGTGGGGGGGATCCAACTTTTGAAGCCCCCCCCCGCTAATCTGTAAAGGACACCATTGGTGTTTATTCTCCTCGCATTCCTGGGTAGGCTACAGCTGTTATCTCTTACATTGCCCATGGTCATATATCTATCTCACCTGATTATTGGGAGAGGGCATCTGTCTTCCAATCACGCGACACTGTTAAGCAGGAAAGATGTTATTTAGAATTCTAATATACATCCCTCTGCTATCTGACAGCTGTTATTGTACAAAACTGGAAATGTGCGCTAATGGCCTTGTGTATCAACGATCCTTCTACAATAGTTGGCCATGGAACCTGCTTGCATGGTCTTAAGCAAACTTCCCATCTATGGAAACTTTTTTATTCAGTGGTTAGAGGTAGTCTGAAAATGTCCCACTTCCATACGCTCCTGTCACATGTGCGGTGCAAGGGCTCTCAGTCGTCACTACCGGTTTGGTCACCACTTCTCCACTTTTACACACAGAGGGACAGGTCCCACTTTGTCACCATCAGAGCTCACAGGGTGCTTCCCTGGGAAGCTGCTCTCTTCAATCCCTGGAGGCACAGGATCTGTACCTCGCAGTGAACGGGTGGGAACCACGGTAATCCCCCAAGCAAGATAAGCCACCACAACCACATACGAGGAAAAATCTGCTGTCTCATACACGCTAGACTTTTATTTCGACCAGTTTGAATTGGGTGGATTCCCAATTACTTCTACATAAAGCAATGTGGTTTTCAGTATTTCTCTCTAATAGTTACACAAATAGCTTTCCTGTCTCTGTTACACTCAACAGATCCTACTTTCTCACAGCGGAAGGAGACTGTTTTCATCTCTTAAATCAGAAAAACGTTTGCTCGTCACCAGTAGGAGGGCCGTGCAACGCCCCCACCCGCCCCCTCTCCCGAGCTCCCATTCTCTCATATTAAGAAAGCGGTAAACTCCGTCTGATTCACCTCTGAATGCTTCCAGTGCCACAATAATAGGATCTTGGCCCATTTCCCTTACCTCTTGTTGTGGTCTGCCCTACATTGGACGGTGCTTCTACCACCCTTCCTCAGATATGAGTTTCACATGATTTAAACGATTCTGCTCTCCTTCTTAGCAAGGGAGAATCTTCTTTAGGTACCTGATTCTCCTCCAACAAGGGCTGGAACACTCTCTAGAGGCTACTGGGTGTTGTCATGGATACCTATAGTGATGTATACGTGCACATTCCAGAACCAAGGCCAAGTCATTGTAACCTATGATTCCATGTGGAAACTAGAGTCATCACCACTCCAAAATACTTGTAAAAACCCAGAGTGGAACTATTCTCCTGTATGTTGATATACATTTGAGTCACTGACCAGTGGATCTGGAGACTGGCCTGCAAGCATGATTCTGAACTAGTTAACAAATAAATGTGCATCTTCCAGCTCTGCATGAAGATGTGACTGTGGTATTGGTTGTTAGTGCATGTCGCATGAGGGTTGTGGGAAGTATGTAGAATGTGTGTGGTTGCGTGAGAAATGTAGAATGTGTGTGGTTCAATGTGTAGCCAGGTGAACATCGGTTAGTAAATGGTTGGAGTTGGAAGTGGAGGAATTTGTCTCCGGTGTCGCTGTTACCTTCTACTATTAAAGAAATTATAATCTACTTCTTACCGTCTGGAGACCTCCTTCTTCACAATGGCGACGAGTTGGGAGTACAGCGGCACCGGTGACTTTGTGTAATTCGCCATCATTCTTTAATCAGTGATTTTGATGAATTCTGCGATGAAGTCTTGGATTGACTGACTGGATTTCTGCTATTCCTGCGTGCATTCAGCCATGATCTAGTTTTTACTTCTTGGGCTTTCTTTTGGTTTTGGATATTGTGAGAAATCGTGACGTCAGTCAACAACGCCTTCTTTACAGCGTTCAATGATCAGTCAACAACGCCTGCGTTCCAGCGATGCATCCAACGTTTTCATAGCAACTAATGGAATTAAGGTGTTGCAGCGTTCAACATTCAGTCATCAACGCCTGTTTACCAGTGATGCGTCCGACTTTTCCATAGCAACTAATGGAATAAAGGTGTTTCTTAGCAACCAAAGGGATCTTTGGTGTTCTCTGGAGTGTTCGTCATTACGTGCACGACGTTGGCAACCATTTTGAATTGGTTTGTTCCTGGAGTGTTCGCCATTCCCTGCATGACATTGGCAGCCATTTTTAATTAATTACCTCCGTCCATCGGGAGCAACCCTATGTGTTGAGAATCCCTGATGTTGCCTGCAGTTAAAGGCTTCTTCTGCTTCTCACAGTGTTTGCTTTTGGAGTGATCTTCAAGTATTGTGTTCTTCCAGGTAACTGTTTAGTGGCTGTTTTAATCTGTGACAGGCACCCCTGAGTTACTTGTATGTTCTTCCATTAATACTAAATGTGGTTGTCGATTCGGTGATAGGTACACCTGATAGTTTTTGTTGTTCAACTGACTTTGAGGAACTTCTGTTTTCCATTGATATTTCATGTGCTTGTTAATTTTTAATGCAAATACATTGCCATTGCGCAACATTCCATCCATCATCTTGTTTGTTTTGCTGTTCACCCTATGTGGGAAGGGTATGCCCAGAAGTGGGTCTCGTGCTCACTGCACCACTGGTGTCAAGCTATCCTGGCTGAAGACGGCTGAAAGCCAGAAACCGGTCCTAGGATGCTTGATTCCGGTCCAGGGAAGACATGGCTTGGCAGTTCGGGCTCGACTGTTCCCATGAGGCACAGGGTCAAGACTGATTTGCATATGGCCATGTCTGAACTGGGGTGGCGCAGTGAGCAAAATAACGATGGATTGAACCCAGATCTGTGACTGGGGGTGAATGTTTTGCCATTGTACAACATTCCGTCCATCATCTTGTTTGTTTTGCTGTTCACCCTATGTGGGAAGGGTATGCCCAGACGTGGGTCCCGTGCTCACTGCACCACTGGAGTCAAGCTATCCTGGCTGAAGACGGCTGATATCCAGAAACCGGTCCTAGGATGCTTGATTACGGTCCAGGGAAGACATGGCTTGGCAGTTCGAGCTGGTCTGTTCCCATGAGGCACAGTGTCAAGACTGATTTGCATATGGCTATGTCTGAACTGGGGTGGCTCGGTGAGCAAAATAACAATGGATTAAACCCAGATCTGTGACTGGGGGTGAATGTTTTGCCATTGTGCAACATTCCGTCCATCATCTTGTTTACACTTGATCACTTTTGTTTGTACACTTGACTCTGGCGAACATTTCTGCAAGTACTTATGGTGACTTGTTTTTGCATTATGGCAACTATTCAACTACCGCCATTTTGTTTAGCTGATTTGGGTGAACCTCCGATTGCTTGGGATTTATGGATTGATCTTTTTGAAGCTGAAGTGGAAGGTCTCGAGAAGGATGAGTGGTTAGAAGAAAGGAAATTGTCACTTCTTAAACACAGATAAGGTGCTGTGGGACTGAGAGAATTTAGGAATTTACCAATGATAGAGCATGCTGGTGACAATGATGTTTATAAATATGCAGTTAAACAAATGCATGAGAGGTTTGGCACGAAGATTAATTATGGAAAGATTTAAGTTTTATTCTAGAGCATAGAAAGAGGATGAGTCTATTGATCAATTTGTCTCTGCCTTGAGAGGCTTAGCTGTCAAGTGCGAATTTGATCGTATGACCTATGATCATGTGCCACGTGGTCAAATTTTAATGAAGACAAAGTCTAAGAAGATTCAAGAGAAGTTATGGTCATGTGGTAGTATTTCCTTGAATGCTGCTGTTGATGTTGCCAAGGGTGTTGACGTTTCTGATCAATGCATTTGTGAGGTGAGGAATGAAAAGAGTGAAGTAGGGAATGAAAGAAGTAGTTCTAACCAAGTTAGTGTCGTGAATAAAGATTACAAGACCAAAAGTAAAGGTGATAGTAAAATTTCAGAGAGTATTCCTGACAGGAAACTTAATGAATCACGAACATTTTTATGTTACAGATGTGGTTCAAGTAACCATTTACCTAATTCCAAATCGTGCCCTGCGCTAACTAAAGTGTGTACAATGTGCAAAAAAACTGGTCATTTTAGGAGAGTGTGCAATAGTTTGGGGAAGAAGGTTAACTTAATTGAAGATGATGTGTATGAAGATGACTTGAATGTAACTGGAGAAGTGTCTAGTGTTCATGATAAATCAGTTGTTGAGGCGGGCAAAGCTAACAAATTGCCCACGAGCATTGTGCATATTGATGGTGTGGAAGTGTGTACTATGGTGGACTCTTGTGCATGGTATACCATTATGGGCAGAGTTATTTAGGAAACTATGGCCTGGTAGACCTTTGTTGGAGCCTGATGTGAGTCCTGGAAGTTATTCTGGTCATAAACTTCCATTAGAAGGTTTTGTATGGGTGCATGTGTGTTTTGGACATAATTCATATCTGGCAAGGTGTATGTTGCCATTAAGGGTGCAACTATTTTGGGTTGGCCACATATCATGGATTTGGGTCTAAAGATTGATGCAAGTTTTGAGTGCCCGGTATTCGCTATACAGCATGAGAATGTAAGTGAGAATATACATGTTTATGCTGATTATTCTGAGCCTAAGAAAACGTATTCTGATGTTTTTTACTGATGGTATTGGCAAAATGGCGAAATTTAAACATAAAATAGTTTTACGAGATGGTGTGTGCCCTACAAGACAAAAGCTTAGGAATTTTCCTATTAGTTATCAAGAAAAGTTAGGGGACATCCTTAAAAAATTGTGTAAGGATGAAATTATCGAGCCAGTTGAGAGCTCAGATTGGGTTTCTCCAGTTGTAATTTCCCTTAAGTCTAACGACGATTTACGTTTATGTGTGGACTGGAGGTGTTTGAATGAGGCTATTTGGGTTGATACGTTTCCTCTTCCTAGCTTACAAGAATTAACAACTTCTGTTGGTGGTTCTTCCTGGTTTTATAGATGGATTTGGCAAGTTAGTATCACAAAATTGAATTAGATGAGAACTCAAAGCACTGCACAGCCTTTAATACTCCTGAAGGCATGTTTAGGTATTGACGCATGCCTTTTGGATTAGCTAGTGCTTCAGCTGTTTTCCAGAGAGAAATGTCAAGAATTTTGCATGGAAATAGTGGAGTAAAGGTCTTTCAAGATGACATTCTGATCTTCTGAAACAACAAGGAATCCCATGACAAGTATCCGCATGCGGTTTGGAGGCTCTTAGAGAACATGGTTTAACTGTTAGGATTGAGAAGTGTCTATTTGGTAAATGTGAGGTAGAATATCTTGGCCATGTTATATCCAAGGATGGTATTCGATCCAAAATCAGTCATGTGGACGCAATTTTGTCTGCTCCAGAACCAAAGAGCAAGGAAAAATTAATGTCCTTTCTGGGCCTTACTGAATTTTACTCTCGCTTCATTGAAAATTATGCATTCAAAATGGAACTGTTGAGGGCTTTACTCAAGAAAAATGTATCATTTGTGTGAGATCAACAACAGAAACAATGTTTTGAAAATGTTAAGAAGGAGATTTCTGTAACTCCATGTTTGAATCCTTTCATGCCTTCAGCTGATTGTATGTTATCTCTGGATGCTTCCGGTTATGGAATTGGTGCTGTGTTTTCACAACATATTAAGAATGGGATATGTGTGGTGGCATATGCTTCTTGCAGGTTAACACCATCTGAACGGAATTAATCTGTGATCGAGAAAGAATTGCTTGCTGCTGTGTGCGCTGCTGAAAGATTTCGTATGTACGTGTGGGGGAGGAAGTTCAAGATTTGTACAGATCACAAGCCCTTAGTGAATATTTTGAGATCTGAAGGAGGAAGGAATTTGACTCCTAGGTTGACCCGTCTGGCTTCTAAATTGCAAATGTTTAGTTATGAAATTGAATACATTCCTGGAAAGGAAAACCTAGTTGCTGATGGACTTTCACGGTTGCCTCGCTTGATTCCTACTGAAGTGGTGGATGAAAATGAATCTGAAGTTGCTTTTACCTTTAAGGATATTTTGTCTATTGAAGCTGAGGGAGTGGTAGTGCGCAATACATTGAAGAATCTTGGTTGCATGAAATGGACAAAGATGTTGTTTTGAAAGACGTTGAGAAGTACATTATGGATGGTTGGCCGAGGGAATCTGCTTTATGAGGAGAGTGTTCTGTGTTTTGGAAACTTAAAGAAGAGTTGTGTCTGTCAAATGGTATCATTTTGGGATGGGACAAGATTGTGCCTCGATTTGGCATGCGTAATTGTATCATTGAGAGGAGTCATAAGGGTCATGATGTTATGTCAAGATCAAAAAGGAGAATTAAAGAATGTTTTTGGTGGCCTGGCGTTGATTCTATGGTGGATCGTTTGGTTAGAGATTGCAAGATTTGTTGTGCTAGTAATAAGGTTGCTAAAACTTTGTGTATACCTTTGACCATGGTGGAGTTGCCTGAGGGATCATGGCACAAAATTGCTATTGATTTTATGGGTCCATTTTCAGGGTTGTCAGCGAAGAATTGTTATGCTATTATTTTGATTGATTATTACTCCAAGTGGCTGGAGGTAAGGATGGTCAGTAGTGTGACTACGGACGTGGTCATCGAATTTTTGGAAGATGTGTTTTCAAGGGAAGGTATACCTGAGATTATGGTTTCGGATAATGGTTCCTAATTGGTATTGGACAAGATGCGAGAATTTTTAATGGAGATGGGTATCAAACATATAAGGTCATCATTATATCATCCTAAGGGGAATGGACAGGTGGAGTGCTTCAATAGGGTGGCAAAATAAACGATTCAGTTGGCCCTGAGTGCAGGATTACCTTGGAGGAAGGCTTTGCAAGAGAGACATATGGCATATCGTGTTACTCCTCATTCGGTGACTGGTAAAACACCTTTCGAGGTGTTAAGACAGAGGAAACCTTCAACTGTTTTGGTTCCTTGGTGGTTGAGGAAAAGGAATAATAGAATTATATCTAAGGGAAGTGTACTTGATAAAGAAATTAAATCAAAAATTAGGGAGTTCCAGGAGCGCACTGTTCGTTCTCGTGGTGGACTTTACCGTTGGCCTGTTTTTCATGTAGGTCTGATGGTTCGTGTCAGAAATCCAAGAGGTGTCTTGAAAGGTGAAGGTGTTTGATGAAGGCCTTTGGAAGTGTGGAATGTGTTGGGTAGTGCAGTTGAGTTGGAAGATGGTAGGAGATGGAATCTTCGTCAGTTAAGTCTTTGTAAACACCCCCACCTACTACGCCGGCCACACGCTTGACCCCGTCTTCTCCTCCAGCAAGCATATCTCCTTCAGCCACTCAACCAGACTACACTGGACTGATCACAGCTGCGCCCACTTCAGCTTCTGGAGAAACACGACCCACCACCACCCACAACAGGGTCCTCGCCGGAGCTGGAGCAAGATCACCGCCGAGCAGCTCACCACCTCCCTCCGCCAGAACCTTTCCCGCCAGCACTACGGACCCAAATGAAGCAGCCAGTAACCTCACACAGTGGCTGACCGCCTGCGCCGACGACCTCACACCCCTAAAGAACCTCCCCAGCAGGCCCAGAAGCAAGAAAGACCCCTGGTTCACCAACGAACTCCAGAACTCCAAGAAGAACTGTCGCACCCTCGAGAAAGCCTGGCGCCACGACCAGACCTCAGACAACATGACCGCCCTCAAGCACCCCACCCGCAAGCACCACCAGCTGATCCACACCACCAAGAAGACAGCATTAAAAGAACGTCTGGACAACAACGCCCATGACAGCATAGAACTCTTCAGCATCGTCAAAGAGCTCTCCAATCCCAGCGCCCGAAACAACAACACCACACCCTCGCAAGACCTCTGCGACTCACTGGCCTCGTTCTTCCACCGCAAGATTACTGACATACACAACAGCTTTGACGCACCAACCACGCAGCCAACTGCCGAACCAACGGCCCCTACCACCACCCTCTGCAACTGGACCCCGGTCAGCACCGAAGACACCACCCGCACGATGAACACCATCCACTCCAGATCACCAACCGACCCCTGCCCCCACCACGTCTACAACAAGGCCGATGCCATCATCGCACCCCAACTCTGGGACATCATTAATAGCTCCTTCGCATCCGCCACCTTCCCAGAGAGCTGGAAGCATGCCGAGCTCAGCGCCCTCCTGAAGAAACCAACAGCGGACCCCAACGACCTCAAGAATTTCCGCCCCATCTCGCTCCTCCCTTTTCCTGCCAAAGTCATCGAGAAGGCCGTCAACAGACAGCTCGACACCTTCCTCAAGACGAATGGATCCCTCGACCCCTCGCAGTCCGGCTTCCGAGCCAACCACAGCACCGAGACCGCCCTGACCGATGACATCAGATCCCTGCTCGACAACGGGGAAACAGCAGCCCTCATCCTCCTGGACCTCTCCGCAGCGTTCGACACTGTCTGCCACCACACCCTAGTGCAGCGCCGCAGCAACATCGGAATCCAAGAGAAGGCACTAGAGTGGATCATCTCGTTCCTCGCCGGAAGAACCCAGAGAGTCCACCTCCCCCCGTTCAGATCACAGGCCACTGAAGTCATCTGCGGCGTACCACACGGATCATCACTCAGCCACCCCTCTTCAACGTCTATATGAGCCCCCTCGCAGCCATCGCACGCCAACACAACCTCAACATCATCTCCTAGGCCGATGATACCCAGCTGATTCTCTCCCTCACCAACGACCCGCCACCGCCAGAACCAGCCTACACGAAGGAATGAAAGACGTCGCTGAAACTGAACTCAGACAAGACGGAGGTCCTCATCCTGGGATCATCGCCTTGCGCCTGGGACGACTCCTGGTGGCCTCCTGCCCTGGGCACCACTCCCAAGCCAACGGACCACGCACGCAACCTGGGCTTCATCCTGGACTCCTCCCTCTCTATGACCAGACAAGTCAACGCCGTCTCCTCATCGTGCTTTAACACCCTGCGTATGCTCCGTAAGATCTTCCGCTGGATCCCTACCGAGACCAGGAAGACCGTCACCCACGCACTCGTCACCAGCCAACTGGACTGCAGGAACACCCTCTATGCCGGAACCACAGCCAAACTGCAGAAAAGACTCCAACACATCCAGAACGCCTCCGCACGACTCGTCCTGGACATCCCCCGGCACAGCCACATCTCCGGCCACCTGAGAGACCTACACTGGCTCCCCGTCAGCAAGAGGATCACGTTCAGGCTCCTCACCCACGCACACAAGGCTCTCCACGACCAGGGCCCCAAGAACCCCAACGACCGCCTGGCCTTCTACACGCCCACCCGCCAGCTACAATCGACCAGCCTCGCCCTCGCCGCCGTACCACGCATCCGCAGAGCCACCTCGGGAGGAAGATCCTTCTCCTACCTGGCAGCCAAGACCTGAAACTCCCTCCCCATCCACCTTCGGATGACCCAGGACCATCTTTCCTTCAGGAAGCAACTCAAAACCTGGCTGTTCGTGCAGTAACCTACCCCTCTCCCCCAGCGCCTTGAGACCCTTCCGGGTGAGTAGCGCGCTATACAAATGTCTTAATTGATTGATGGTCGGAATAGTGTTCTGTGTGGTAGGCCAATTGAGGAAGGGTGCAGTGGTTACATGTGGGGGAAGGATTGTGGTAGGACTGATAGATTGGTAGAAGCTGCTAGTCATGGTTCCAATGTTGATGGTGATGTTTTGCGTCGTGGTAGCAGGTTGAGGAGGGTTCCTGCTCGTTTTGCTGATTTCAAGTTGGGATAAGTATTCCGATGGAGGAGAATTTCTATTTATTTCTTGTCTTCTGATATCTGTTGTTATTTGTTAGTACCTTGTTTTTTTAAATGTATTTTGTGGGGTTTATGTTCCTGTTGTTTTCTGTCTGTTTATTTTTTTGGGTTGTGTGTTTTGTTTTAAGGGGGAAGGTGTGTGGTATTGGTTGTTAGTGCATGTCGCGTGAGGGTCGTGTGAGGTATGTAGAATGTGTGTGGTTGAATGTGTAGCCGGGTGAACATCGGTTAGTAGACAGTTGGAGTTGGAAGTGGAAGTTGAGGAAGCTGTCTCCAGTGTCGCTGTTGCCTTATACCATTAAAGAAATTATAGCCCACTTCTTACCGTCTGGAGACCTCCTTCTTCACAGTGACTACTGGTCATTTAAGCTATGTGTGCTTTTTTAGGTCGAGCGTAGCGAAGGACCTATTGTCGGGGGTTTTTTATTTTTTATTTGGAGAGAAGAGACTGTTCTCGTGGTGGTGGCCCTCATCTTTTGTAGACACTTTATTTCCTTTAGTGCATGTGAACATATGAGCTGATTTACATGTTTTTGTTTTGTTTTTCTATGTGAGGAAAGAGGAGGAATTGTCATGGGGAAGGAAAAAGATGCATCTGAGTGAATGTGATGAGGACTCTGTGTGATGCTACATGAATATATATATTATATAGAGAATTGCCTACACAGATTTGAAAGAAAGAAAATGAGTCTTAAATTTACAGTTCAACCTGTGTATAAAAAAATGTGGAATCTCCAACTCTGTGCCAACTTTTCCTTAGACCAATAGATCTTTGTCACCTTTTTAGAATGGAGCACAGGATTAAAACATCTCAAGCGCATCAACCATTAAAATAACTTTTAGTAGTCAATGACGAGAGGTTTGGTACGGGTTTCAAAACCTTTATTTATTCCTTAGAAATTTAGTATTTGCATTTTCTCTTTTTATTCAATCAGTAAACATAAATCCGCTTACAGAAATATCAAGAAAATAATGGTTAAAGGCAGCTGATAAATGACAGTGTGTTCCATAGGGAAAATAGTCCCTATTCTAATCTAAATAATCCTAATTGTATCAGAACCCATAAAGAGCTCTTTGGAAAAGATTAAGGGTTTGGAGTTGAAGTTAGAATCTTTGGAATGTGGAACTCCTCATCAAGAGTAATTCTAGAAACTCTGCCAAGACTCTCAAACAGTCACAGTACCAACCGTATTAGCAAAGTTAAAAGATAGGAATCATAGCAGTAGCTATAAACATCAGCATGAGCGAAATAGTCACCAAAGGGGCATATTTACAAGTTTAGTTGTGAAGCTTGTCGTTACGCCAAGGAGGCTAATGAAATGCTCCATCACTTCAGAAACGCAGGACTGCACCATATTTACAAAAATATGGTGCAGCCCTGCGTTTCCCTGCGCTGGCACTAAACTTAGCTGCCTAGCGCCAAAGCAGGCACCCTTTCACCACAGTGCAAAGGCGTCTGCATTGCAAGGGAAGATTGTTTATGTGCAGGAAGGTGCCCCTTCCTGCACATAGACAATCTTTAAATGCCATTTTGTCACTTCTATTTGTGCTGCTCAATGCAGCACACATAGAGGTTGAAGAACGTCATTTAAAAATAATTATTGTTTATGTGCAGAAGGTACATCTTCCTGCACATAAACAATCATTGGCGTTTTGCTGTTTCCATGTATGCTGCACAGTGCAGCACACATGGAAATAGCAAAAACGAGGAGAAAATAAACATTTCTTCTCGTTTTGCCAGGGTAAGACCAGGTTTTCCCTGGTCTTAATTTTGGCGCTGCCCCATATTTACGCTCCCCTTGTAAAAATGGGGAAGCATCAAAATCGATAGGTGTAGCAGCCGAACACCCACAGCAACACCCCTTCCCCTCCCTGTTCATGCTAATTGTGGGGTGAAATGGTGCCTTTTACAAGGCAATGGCCAGAGCGTCTGACTCCAGAGCACCCACACCGACCAACCACGCACGCAACCTAGGATTCGTCCTCGACTCCTCCCTCTCCATGTCAAAGCAGATCAACGCTGTCTCCTCCTCCTGCTACAACACCCTCCGCATGCTCCGCAGGATCTACTAGTGGATCCCGCCCGAAACAAGGAAAACTGTTACACAGGCCCTCGTCAGCAGCAGGCTTGACTACGGCAACGCACTCTACGCAGGAATCCCAGCCAAGCACCTACGTTGACTACAACGCATCCAAAACGCCTCCGTACGACTGATCCTTGATGTATCCCGCCGCAGCCATATCACCCCCCACCTGAAAGACCTGCACTGGCTCCCAGTCGACAAAAGGATCACCTTCAAGCTCCTCACCCACGCACACAAAGCGCTACGCAACGCTGGACCAGCCTACCTGAACTACAGACTCAGCTTCTACTCCCCCACCCGCCAGCTCCGCTCTGCAAGCCTCGCCCTCGCCGCTGTCCCCCCATCCAACGAAAGACCACCAGTTACAGATCCTTCTCCTACCTCGCCGCCAAGACCTGGAACACCCTCCCTACCCCCCCTACCCACCTACGGTGGACCCAAGACCTGCTCACCTTCAGAAGACTCCTCAAGACCTGGCCAACTCAGCCCGGAACCTTGGGTTGTATATTGACAATGAACTCTCATGCAAAGCACAAATCCAAAAGGTTACATCTGCCTGTTTTGGCAAATTAAAAATGATTAAAGAAATCTCCCCCTATTTGTCTAGGGACTCGATGAGGACTGTCGTGCACGCCCTCATCACTTCACATCTGGACTACTCCAATAGTCTTTATGTAGGGGCTCCTGCATATCTACGTCACCGACTACAGATTGTCCAGAACGCGGCGGCAAGACTGATCTGTCACGCCCCCTATCGTCACTCCATTTCCCCATACCTAAAGAACTTGCACTGGCTTCAGATATCCCATCGCATCCAGTTCAAAGCCCTGGTCCTGGCCTTCGGAGCACTGAATGGGAATGGACCAGGCTATCTCAGAGACAGACTGAAGCAGGTCCAATCAGTCCGTTCCCTTAGATCTAACCATCTCCGTCTCCTGCTCCCTCCCCGTTTCCATCGCTCTAGAAGAGGAGGCAGAGCTTTTGCGGTGGTCACTGCTAAGCAGTGGAACTCCCTACCACTTAACCTCAGACTCACTGAATCAGAACCCCTATTTAGGTCCAAATTGAAAACAAACCTGTTCTCCAGCTACTAGCCGCCTTAGTCACTACCGTATCTGTCCACAGCGCCAGGACACTCCCGGTGGGGGTAGCCGTGCGCTTAATCAAATTCCCTTCACAATGATGTGTCCCAGATACGGAACATCTTTTTAACGGTACTGCAGTTTCCCAGGAGACTCTTTGTGTCAGTTCTCAGTGAGGAGATTTAATAATGCAATGGTGCCCTGTTTGCATGATTCTCTTGTTTCTGATACCACAAGGAAATCATTTATATATTGAACGAGTGTGGAATCTGCAGGGTCCCCAGATTTTTCTTCAGAATCTGGTTAAAGATGGTTGGGCTTTCTGTATACACTTATGGGACACACCATTATGCTATTACCTTCTGCTGGAACACGAAGGAGAACAGAAACTGTCTTTCCTCATGCAATGGCACTGAAAAGAAAGCAAGGCATAGATCAATGACTGTAATCCAATCAATCAATAGTTTCTTTATTTCGCTATACTTAAATACCATAAAAAGTGTTTTAAATACAGGTTGAATACAGTATAATAAAATGGCACAGTATAATAAAAACAATATAGAATTAAAACTGCATTACAGTATTGCATTAATAAAATATACACTTAAAATTAGGTTAAGAAAACAGGTAATATATAGGTGCAAAATCAATTCTATGTTAAATGAATACAGTTTATCTCCTTTGTCTCTGACTTTCCTACTTGCCAGCCTTACGGTGGAGTCTCCTGCTCTTTAGTGTGGACAATAAAAGGAAGCTAAACAATAATATGTAAAATGGTCAGCCAACATTTGTAAAAAATATAAGGCTGGGCGACATTGTCAGAATTTATGACTGTGCATGAGTGGAAAAATGTATATTTTCCTTTCCTCTATATTAACTAAAAAAAATATATAAAGTGCAGGTCTGTTTGGCAAGATTGATCATCACATGAGCAGGCAGGGAGGGCTTCTATTGTGTAGGTGTCAGTGGGGTAAAACATCAACGGGATATCATTTATTAGAAACCTCACTAATATGAATCAGTGTTGTTGATTTGTCTCAAGGTTTAAATAGGAAAGTGCATCTTTTGTTCATCTAGGGGCCATCTGATATCGTTGCACCATAGATTTGTTAGGGTTGGCCTCTAGTGTTTCTCTTTCCGTCTTAGCTAAAAGTATTCCCTCTAGTTTTGCCCTCGAAATAGTCACACAACTAGGAGGATTCTCATACAGCTTCTGGAGACCAATAGACTTCAAAGTACACTTAATATATTGCAACCATGTAATCTTCTGTACTTGGTTATGTTTTAGGCAATCTCTCACGATGTTCTGGGTAAGGTTGACCGTCTCCTTTTCACAAACTGAATGCCATAGCAGGATTGGTGCTACGCGGACATGGTCCGTGATGTATGGTACGTCCAGCTCAGTGTGGCAATTATAGTTGGGGTAACTTCGAGGAATTGCTACCAACCTTTTGAGGAAGCCATCCTCTGTGCATTGAAGGGGAGCTATGTTTACCATGACACCTGCCCTGTATGTGGCAACAGAGATGGATGTAGCCCAAACACCTTTTTTATTGTCTCCAATGATTCAGAACCTAGGTTTTTTGTAAATCTAAAAATAGCCATAATACCTTTTTCCAACTGAAGCACTATGTTGGCTACCATATTTGTCCAGGTATTCTTGTTATTGAATAAGACCCCTAGATAGGAAAAGGTGTCTACCTTCTCCACCCTATTCCCTTATATGAACAGTTTAGGTGGTTGTGTCAGTCTCTCCCCTGCCAAGAGTACAAAGGGCCATTGTCCCTTTCCCTTTTTTGAACCCGTACTGTGAGGATATTAATATATTCCTCACCCGAGCTGAAACCTCCAGTCTGTTCAATAATAATCGACGCACCAGTTTGGCAGTGCTGTCCAATAAGGATATGGGTCTGTAATTTTGGGACAAGACCTTGTTCCCCTTTTTGTAGATTAATATTACTGTCTTTTTCCAGGAAGGTCATGGACCCATTATGGCTATAGCATTCAAAACGTTTAGTCAATTGAAGGGGCCCAGAGCTCCTGATTATCTAGAAAAAATTCTATGGGGACCCCGTCCAGTCCAGGGGCCTTAGCACCATAACAATCTGCTCACGGGACATCCAGCATATAAGAAGACCCTCAGAGCTACTAAGATGTCAATTCTGGTGGCCCAATATGGCAACAGACACTAAACAATATACTCAGAAATTCAATGTATGTGCTCAAAGCACAAGTTCACACCAGGCTCCTGCTGGCGTAATTACTCCTTTGCCCACTGCCTATGGTCCATGGCATTCCATTTCCAAGGATTTCATAATGGAACTACCAAAAATCACTAAGATTTTACAGTCATATTTGTTGTCCAAATTTATCCCTATGAAAGCACGTTCTACATCTAAAGAGTTGGACATAGTATTTGTACAATACATAGTTTGGTTGCATTGACTTCCTTCTGTGATGGTGTCAGTTGAGGCCGCCAGTTTATTTCAAAATTTTGGAATAGGGTTGGGCACTTTGTTACAAATAGACATTTGCTTTTGGTCTGGCCATCATCCTCAAACTGACAGTCAGACTGAGAGAGTTAACCAATTCCCTGAGCAATATTTAAGGTGTCAGTTGCTGCACTCCTCACTAGATTTGGTGACATTTTTATGGGCTGCTAAATTTGCTTTCAACAATGGCATGCATTCCTCCATTGGTCTTCTGCCTTTCTATTGCAATCATGCATTCCCTCCTCGCTTCTTGCTTTCACCTCTCCTGTTTCTACCCCAACTCCTGCTGCTCTGGAGTTTGTTGACCACATGCATATGCACAAAAGACAGCTCTGATGAATCTAGAGAAACCAAGTCAGTGTACAAGGGGAGTGCAGATCTTCATCGTTGCTCCAGTCGTGATTATGTGATTGGGGACATGGTTTGGTTGTTCACTCGTAACATTGCTGTGAAATTTAAACCTTCCTTCATTGGCCCTTATAAAATAACTTAGATTGTCAATTTGGTAGCATGAAATTAGAGCTCCCTTCTACCTGGGGATTCTTGATGGGGATGTACTGTCACGAGTGCTCCACCTCTAGTGGACATTTGCCCAGATCCTGCCATCTACAAGAAGTGGGATCGGGCAAGCCCGGTAAACTATCACCCCATCAGTTTGATTCATTCATTCCAAAACAATTTCTGCAAACAAGTACTG
The DNA here is from genome assembly GCF_964263255.1 of Lissotriton vulgaris. Lineage (NCBI taxonomy): Eukaryota > Metazoa > Chordata > Amphibia > Caudata > Salamandridae > Lissotriton > Lissotriton vulgaris. The sequence goes on from NW_028246463.1 coordinate 142,963, forward strand.
TTTCGCTTTCAGAAATGGGTTGATGAGGAGGGTATTCTATCTGACTTCTGGGCGGGTTTTTGCACAAGTATCAGTACCCTGGATCAGGTCCTTAGGTTTCTGTGTCTATATTGATGTGAGGTGTTACTCCATGGGGAAAAGCTGTATGTTACTTTTGTAGACCTGCGTACAGCATTCAACCTTGTTTCCCAAGCAAGTATGTGGTGAGTACTGGAAAACCTGGGTGTTTCCCCCTCCTTGTTGAACATTTTAGTTAGATTCCATGTGGGAAATAAGGCTGAGGTTTTATGGGGCACAGATCGACAGCTTACTGATCCATTTAGGGTAGTCCAAGGAGTCAGAGAGAGCTGTTTTTTAGCCCCTACTCTTTTGTCTTTGTATATTACTGGGGTAATTGGCCACCTTAGTAAGGAGGGGTGTGATGCATCAAGTCTCAGGGGAATAAGGGTTCCAGCCCTCCTTTTCGCCAATGATACTGTATTCATTTTTAAGACACCGCAAGGCCTACAACATCTCTTGAACCATTTTCTTCATTCTGTGCTGAGAGTGGCCTTGAGCAAAACAGTACAAAAATCAAGTGCTTGTTTTTCTCTAGTGCCTGGCATTTTAGTTGTAGTAGACCTATATTGGTGGAAACATGCCTATCGATTGTGTGTACTCCTTCGATTATTTAGGTGTTTGGTTGACACCTAACCTGAGCTGGGCCCCGCAGATTGAAAAGGTTCAATCAATGCTTACCCACCAGTCTGTAAATCTGGTGATGGTTCACTTCAGAACTTCTTCCATGTGAGTGGCTCCTGGTTTGGAGATTTCTAGTTTTAAAGTTATTGGGTCTGTATTGTATGGTGCTGACGTATGGGGACCATCAAACCATAATAGCCTTGCTATGGATGACTATATGTTTATGATACCTCTCCTTTCACTTCCAATGAGAACGCCTCTTGTCTCCCTGCATCTAGATCTCGCCCAGAGGAAGATACTGCACAAAACTGAATGCCGAATGTAATTGTTTTGGTGTCGTTTATGGGCCCCAGCCTATCTTCAATCCTATTGTGAAGGTGTCAGAGAATTGGTGACCCACCCATGTGTAGTTAAAATCAAAACTCTCTAGCAGAGGTTGAGCCTACAAGATTATTGGCTTTTCCTGAAGCAATTGTGGCAATTATCTATAGATCAAACTTCTGTATTGAAAAGGAGCAGCTATGGAATTGTGACTAATAGCACAGTCAGTCTAACTTTATCCTTTATTGATTTTAAACCATTTATGAGTTTTGAGACATCAATTGATGAAATCGAACCCTCTTTTGCATGCAAACTATATCTGCAGTTTAGATGTCATATCCTTCCGGCCAAATCTTTTATTTTTTAACTGGTCGATCGGGAATAAGGGTAGTGATGACCAATGTCCGGAATGTGGGGGGTGAACAGAATCATAGGAACACCAAGTGCCTATTAGTTGTGTAAGTCAACTCCAGAGCAGCTATAACTTGTAGATGGATACAGTGGAATGTTTTTTTAAACTGTATATGTGTTTAGCCTACAAATTGTTTTATTTTGCTTTAATAATTGTATCCATTTTATAATAACAGTTGGACCTCGCCCTCGTCGCCGTTCCACGAATCCAACGAACAACCTCCGGTGGCAGATCCTTCTCCTTCGTTGCCGCCAAGACCTGGAACATCCTCCCTACCCATCTGCGGCAGACCCAAGACCTGCTCAACTTCAGAAGACTCCTCAAGACCTGGCTCTTTGAGCAGTAGCAGCACCCCCTCCCCCAGAGCCTTGAGACCCTCACGGTTGAGGAGTGCACTTTACAAGTTATTGATTGATTGATTGACTGTCCTTTTTTATCTATTAAGTACTGCATAAACTTTGTCTATTTTCTACTTTGTTGATCTGTTTGATCGAAATAAAGTATTTTGGCTGACTGACTGTCACTAGTATCTGAATTGAGGTAATGTGCTCTGCGCTGGCTACATTTATGAGTTACTTTTCTGATTATTGTCCACACTGCTTTGGAGACCCCGTTTTCTGTCTACCATTCGGAGTCAGCTGTAACATAGAAACAGGCTCATTAGTGTTTCCTGAAGTGAAGAAGTATCACAAAGCCTGCATATTTTTGCATATTTTTCTTTTGAGTATTTCAAGGGAGCTGCTCATTTTGTTACTGCCTCCTTTCCAATTATCTTATAAATTCATGAGTCCTTGGGCTATACTTAACTCACTGCTGCATCCAAATTGTAGGTGGGCGTTTCTCTGTTCCATTCATTTTTATTCTCATGTTTGCTCTACCGTGCTATAATTACAAATGATGTCTCTATTCTCTCTTTCAGACTGCACACTGTTCCTGTATATACTGAAATGTATTTATAAGTGGAAGAGGGGAGTTAAGCAGGTAGCAAAGGCATTACACAACATATACTCTTAGATAGAATTATAATCACTATTATAAACTAGCCCTAAAACTAATAATCATTTTCTACTTTTTAAATTCAGGTAACACATATGACTGCATTGAACCATACATTTTTCACTGGGTACATTGTAGCACAGTTTTTTCTGTTCCCTTGATTCTCCTCTTCCCACATTACATCAGTTTTGCTTTGACTCTTTTGGGCATGCTTGGTGGCTAAGGGAAGTTGGGACCTTAACATCTGAATGTGCGTCTCGCTCCTGCGGAAACAACAGGTGAGAGTTAACAGCAGGTTAGGTTTAATATTAGCAGCAGATGATGTGCATGCTGGAGTGGCAGGCACAATTTCATTATTGCAGCAATGCTATTGGTGGCCAGGTCTATACAAACAGACTAAGCACTTTGTCCTTAAATGCGAAATGCGTGGTTCTAACCAATATACTAACCGTTGCTGGAGTGCGAATTAGATAAAATCTATGCATATAGGAAGAGCAAAACCATCTGTAACTTTCCCTGAGGTACCAATGGTTTGGCTCTTTCAATATAAATAGACTTTATCCAATTCACACTCCATCAATGGAAAACATAATCCAGGCCAAATACCTGGGACCAGTTTTATGAGATTCACTGTTTCAGTATTGTTCAAAATACACCTGGTGACGTCTGGGATTGGTCTTGCAGAAGGAGATAACACATGTGATGTGAAAAGAATGAAAGGAAATGCCCTCAGTGCCTGTGCAACCCTCCACCCACCACCCATAAAACAATCCCTGAACTCTGGTGCCCGTGGGACTCACCCGTCATGCTGCAACTCTACTGAGTTGCGGCGGCTCTCCAGCATCCTCTGGGACAGACCACCAGTCCTCACACCAGGTCTCAGGATTCTCCTCCTCTTCGAAGTCCGGGGTGGCTTGGTTTCTGATTTTCCATGCAGGGGCTTCTCCTTAAGGACAGCCCCCTCTGACGACATCTTGCTCTGCCGATTTTCCCCTTTGCTTCAACTAGCCCAAATTGGGACTTCTCTCCACGAGTCTCAATTCACTCTGTCGCCATCCTGTGTTCTCTTCCATCCTGCTCAACTTCTTTTCCGGTCCTGAAGCCTCCTTTTCGTCCCATAGGTCTCCTTTCCATTGGACTCTCCATGCTGCAGCTCTGTGTCCCTGCTTAAAGAAACATTGCTCCTTTAGTGTTCTCGCTGGTGCTGGTCTCGAAGTTTTAATCCTTTCCTCTTCATTTTGACAGGGTTTGTGATATCCATGGGGCACATGGTGAGGATGGAGTGGAAGACTGCAGGTAAGGTGGTGGTTTATGGGGCCTGACTTCTCACATCCTTCTTCCCTTGCTTTCTTGCCACCAATAAATCTGATTTGGGGATGGACAAACAATCAGAATTTGTTGGCTGGGTACCTTTTCAATGAAGAGTTTGAAAGTGGAACGGTTGTAAGGCAAGGAACCACCAGAGGACTCATTTGTTATTGCCTTTATTGCATGCCATCCATTCCAGTGGGGCATGGTCTGTGAACAGGGTAAACTCAAGGTCTTCCTAGTAGGAGAGTAAAGTGTTTATGGACCACTTGATGGCCAATGCCTCTTTTTCTATCACAGCATAGTTCCTTTCCCCATGGAACAGCTTTCAAATTATGTAAATAATGGTGTGTACTTCTCCCTTATCGTTGAGTTGGGACAAAACTGCTCCAAGACCCACATCAGATGCATCGGTTTGCATAATAAATGGTTTGGTATAGTCAGGACTTATCAATACTGTTCCAGATAGAAGGGTCTGCTTGAGGATATTAAAGGCTTTTAGCACTCAGGGAGAAACATATTTTAGTTTTATTTCTGTCATGGCCCGTGTAGTGACCTGAAGACAGAGCACTAGGACTCTGCAGGTCACGGAGCGGACACAGAATGAACCGGACACCACAACCGGTCAGGGGTGTGGGGAAGGGTATTCGACCTGGGCAGATGTGCGTGGGCATGGGGAATACCATCTGTAACAAATAAAGCAACAGTAATCATTACCTGTCTCCTGTCCATCTCTGAAGTAGGGACATGACAACTGGCGAACAAAGGCAGGAACCTGCGTGCAGAAGTGGATCCAAATTGCCTGTCCCCGGAAAAGACCGCAGCGGAGCCAGGAGCCCAGCCTGGTCCACCAGCAAACTTAAGAAACGTCTGTGCGAAGTGGTAAAGTGGCGTGAAAAGAAAGAAATGGAGCCAAGAGCCCACCCTGGTCCGAGCACCAGCTAGAAACGACGCGATGCGGGAGCCCACCCTGATCGTCGACATCGGTAAGAGCGCTGTGAAGGCTGAGTACCTGAAAATAAACAAGCATTTGCAATGCAATAGGTCTCACATTAGGAAAGTTTGAGCTATTGGTATTGTAAATGACAGAGTTTTTATTTCTGTGTTGGTTTTGAAAATAGCCAAATTAATAGCTTTGTCATTTACAATGCCAATAGTTTTAACTTTCGCAAATGTGACACCTATAGCATTTGTAATGCAATATGTGTTGTATTTACGTGACTTAGATGTTTTGATATTACGAATAACAATGACTTTTAATTTTTTTAAATTATTAATACTTAAATAAAAGTTATTGTAATTTATAATGGCAATAGCTTAAACTTTTGTAAATAACTTTTGTGAAGATTATGTTCAGTGTATTTTATTGTGAAGAAAATCCAAGAACAGAAGTAAAATATTAACATCCGTTTGTGACATTTGTATTAAAGCTTGAAACATTTAGAGAACATATTTGAACCAGTTGTTGTTGAATGGTTGCACAGATTGATCCTGTGGTGGCGCTGAGTGATGTTGTGGTGGCGACGAGTGATGCTGTGGCGTTCAGAGATGCTGTGGTAGCACATAGTGATGTTGTGGTGCGCCTGAGTGATGCTGTGGTGGTGCTGAGTGATGCTGTGGTGATGCAATAGATAGATAGATAGTGTGAGTGCGATAGATAGCTAGATAGAGTGAGGGCGATAGATGGATAAAGGGCGGGTGATAGATAGATAGAGGGAGGGCGATAGATGGATAGAGGGAGGGCGATAGATAGAAAGATAGATAGATAGATAGATAGATAGATAGATAGATAGATAGATAGATAGATAGATAGATAGATAGATAGATAGATAGATAGATAGATAGATAGAAAGATATTGAGGGCGATAGATAGATGGAGTGAGGGCAATAGATAGATAGACAGATAGATAGAGTGGGGGCGATCGATAGATAGATAGATAGATAGATAGATAGATAGATAGATAGATAGATAGATAGATAGATAGATAGATAGATAGATAGATAGATAGATAGATAGATAGATAGATAGATAGATAGATAGATAGAGTGATGGCGATAGATAGAGTGAGTGCGATAGACAGATAGAGTGAGGGCGATAGATAGATAGACAGATAGATAGAGTGAGGGCGATAGATGGATAGAGTAAGGGCAATAGATAGATAGATAGATAGTGAGGGTGATAGATGGATAAAGGGCGGGTGATAGATAGATAGAGGGAGGGCGATAGATGGATAGAGGGAGGGCGATAGATAGATAGATAGATAGATAGATAGATAGATAGATAGATAGATAGATAGATAGATAGATAGATAGATAGATAGATAGATAGATAGATAGAAAGATATTGAGGGCGATAGATAGATGGAGTGAGGGCAATAGATAGATAGACAGATAGATAGAGTGGGGGCGATCGATAGATAGATAGATAGATAGATAGATAGATAGATAGATAGATAGATAGATAGATAGATAGATAGATAGATAGATAGATAGAGTGATGGCGATAGATAGAGTGAGTGCGATAGACAGATAGAGTGAGGGCGATAGATAGATAGACAGATAGATAGAGTGAGGGCGATAGATGGATAGAGTAAGGGCAATAGATAGATAGATAGATAGTGAGGGTGATAGATAGATAGATAGATAGATAGATAAATAGATAGATAGATAGATAGATAGATAGATAGATAGATAGATAGATAGATAGATAGATAGATAGATAGATAGATAGATAGATAGATGGATAGATAGATGGATAGATAGATGGATAGATAGATGGATAGATAGATGGATAGATAGATGGATAGATAGATGGATAGATAGATAGATAGATAGATAGATAGATAGATAGATAGATAGATAGATAGATAGATAGATAGATCGATAGAGTGAGGGCAATAGATAGATCGATAGAGTGAGGGCGATAGATAGATAGATAGATAGAGTGAGGGCGATTTATAGAAAGATAGATAAAGTGAGGACGATAGATAGAGTGAGTCTGATAGATGGATAGATAGAGTTTAGAAACAAAATCAGGAAGAGATCAAACAATTTCTTTTTTATTTTTACAGGTAAATACAAAAAACTAAAGGCAACAACATTAAGGGGGAACAAGCAGGAAGTGGTATAAGGGAGGGGGTGGCAAATGTGAGCACTTTCGCAGCTGCTTTGGTGTTCTCACTGGCCACGCGACTCACTGAGAACATCAAAGCAGCCGAGAAAGTGCTCCCAAAGGATGCAGGCTGACAAATGATGCGCGCGCCCGGCGCACATGCACTGTACCTCATCCGCCTGCAGCCTTTGGGAGCACTTTTGAAAGTCCCTTATTATACTCTCGCAGAGCAACGTATGCACGTTGGCTCAGCGAGACCTAAACGGGGACAAAATCATAGAGAAAGGAAAATAAACACACAGATGTGACACCTGAGATTGCAGTGGGCAGAACAGCAGACTCCTAAAAAGACTCACAGGACAAGTACTTTGTTTTTGATTTGTATACAAGAAAATGAACAGTCTCTGAAATACATTTCCAAACTATGTAGATGCATTAGGCATGGAAAAAGGTACATATACAAACCATCCACTTCAGCCACAGATGCCCAGGTAGTCATTAGTCATTACTCTGAAGTCAATGCAAGGACCGAAAGTCTACTTATCAAATTAATTGATGTAGGTGTAGAATGTTGCTCTAGCTTCAAATGACATCTGGGTTTTGACTTAATCTTTGGCATAAAATATGCTGCCAGAAGTTAAAAAACCTTTATAGCTATAGCCCATTCAGCAGAATCCATCAATGAGAACAGGTCAGATGCCAAGCATGCACATATGATTTATATGTTATTCCAATTTATGTTATTGTGTATTTGCTGTACGCATTACCAATTAGAGTGCATTATTAGTTGAAGAAAGGTGGGCAGGGTCTGCTGAGGTTCCAGATAGCCACTAAATTCCACTCCCACTTTGTGCCCTCTTTTTCCACGTACTGAGCCGTTTCTAGCCGCCATGTGCTCATTGAAGCATCAGGCCACGAATTGTAAATATGGGAAGAAGCGTTGTGACTGCCTAGAATCGACATAATCAACTAGCGCAGCATGAGCTGAGGGGACTGCCCACCCACATCCCACCACCCACCCTTTTGAGTGGTATATACGCGCTCACCCATATGCATCTGGTGTCTGCCGCGGTACTTCCAATCAGCCCTACCCAGTGACCTAGGCAATGCCAATGCTTGGGTTATACTGGCAGAAATTATTCAGGGTAGTATCATAGTGGGACAAGAGCCACTGTTAGACGTAAGTGGCTCCAATGATGCCTTAGGGGGTGGAGAGGTGTGCTTCGGGAGAGAACATCGCACTTGCAACATCTCCAAGCTCTCCCCGTGGCCTGGGTATACATCTACCACGTTCGGGAACTGGAGAGTGAAGCACACGCTGGCTGGTGTTTGAAGTGATAGGCGGATCAGTCCTCTGGGATCTCCAAACAGCACTATGAATAATCAGTCTGCAAATGATGAATTCTTGATATGCTTTCTTGCCTGGGTGTGACAAGGCTCATAAGAAAAATAAGTTCTCCTGTGTGTGCATATCAGCTCATATGTGGCACTAAATGAAGATGACATGGAAGAGAGATTAGTCTGATTCAACCACAAGATCAGCACTTTGGAAGGCAATGAACGCGAGCTCAAACAGATAGTGGCATAAACACTTTTAAAAACTGTTCAACCACGCCCTAAAACGTAATAAAACAAGAATTGGTTTTGCTTATGTGAAAATCTATTGACTTTGTCAATGTTTTTCTTAACATGCTGTACAGCAGTCGAGCTGCTTTGCAACATGGCTCAAAGTATTAAAAAAAAAGTGATATGGGACCATTTATACTGACCACGCCATAGAGCATTTTTTATTGACCTAAAGCCATATCGAACAGCAGATCAACTGCTACGCAGCTTGTAAAAACAAAGAAAGTCATTATCACAGCATGCTGACAGGCGCCCCACGCTGCTAATTAATAGCACCTCTCCCGGGAAGGACCTATAATTAACACAGCAGGTCTTCCAGAGAGGAGCACTCTAATTGAATTAACGCGCAAAAGCTGTTCATGTGAAGCACATTCACAGACCAGAATCTGCTTGTGGGAAGCGCGCTCACAGTTTGCTACCTCATACTTTTTGTTTGCTTTCGATACTTGAACAAGTGCCACCATTGCCTATGTAGCGTTTGTTCTTGTGTTTGAGCGTCCTTCATTTATTGCAGTATTATACCTCTACTTGTACTTTGTATGCTTTTGTAACCTGCACACATGTCACTTTTTCCTCCTGTAATGCACCGTTTGCTACCACTTGTACTATGTTCACTCACGAGTGTCACCTTTGCCTCATGTAATGTAACTTTTGAAATGTGTTCACTTGTATTGTTCTATTATATCAGTTCTGGTCCTTTTGTAAAGCGCTCTGACACCTTCGGGTAAAGTCCGCGCTATATTAAAACGCATAAATAAAAAAAACGAACAGAAAAAAGGAATACAATGGGTAGCTTGCTTCTTGAATGGGGAGGGGTGGGAGAGACGCGCACGCATTGTGGGCGTGCACATTGCCGTGGTCTGCGGCTCGTGCCCAGTGGCGGCGCCTGTAGGCCTCATGTAATGTAACTTTTGCTTTTGTAATTTGTTCATTTGTAATGGTCTCTTATATCAGTCCTGTTCCTTTTGTGAAGCGCTCTGACACCTTCGGGTAAAGTCAGCGCTAAAAAAAAACGCATAAAGGAAGTAATAAATAAAATAACATGGGGCGTGGTGGTGTGGGACAGGACGGTGGCGCGAGCGGAGATGGGCAGTGGCACTGTCGGGCACCGGAGGTGAATGTAGAGTGAAGCTTCTGCCACATGGCGCTGCCCGCTCACGAAACAGAGGGTTGTTGTCTCCGGAGTGGTCTGATGGCTGTGGTTGTGCATGTGTCTCCGGAGTGATCTGGTGGTTGTGGTTATCCATGTGTCTCTGGAGAGGTCTGGTCTGCTGAGTGCTGCTGTGTCTTCCGGGGCGCGTTCACACTGTTGACTCGACCCTGATTGGCTCGTGCCAGCTGTGCACGCTTTGCGGCAGGCGCGTTTCACGTGCGCGTCCACAAAGCAGAATCTGCAAGAATCTGCGCGTGCCCCGGTCTGTCTCCCTTGAGAGGCATCTCGACGACAATAGGTCTCGAGAGCGAGACCTAAAAAGAGCATTCACCGGAGAGCGGATTGGCAAATATCGCCTGAAAGAAAGGAAGCGCGTAGCGAGATTAAGTTTGAAACGAGAAAGGCGCGTGTTAGTCCAAAAGAACTATCGCGCTATCGCGGCGGCCATCTTACAGTCAGGCAGACTGGGCCAATCAGAAACCAGGAAAACGCGGCAGCCATTTTGAAGTCAGGCAAAGCGAGAGAGAGAAGGAAACCTCCCGAGAAGACGGCGGCCATTTTGAAGTCAGGCACCTGAACAAATCAGAAGCCAGACACAAGAGGCGGCCATTTTGAAGTCAGACGGCTATTGAAAACATAGGAGAAATAGAAAAATAGTGCTAAAAGGCCAAAAAAGGGCACAAGAAGTGGAAATAAAGCACAATAAAGGGAAAACTAAAGGAAATAAAAGAAATAAGAAGAGGAAGAAGAGCTGAAGTGTGACAAGGAAGGAAAATGAGCGACAACGAGGAGAAGCAAAGCACGAAAGCCATCTTCCGCAGGCTGTTACCGTTCAGCCTATCTGAGCCGCAAGCAGGCATCAGGTGAGAAAGATGGGTGAGGAAGTTTGAGCGTTACATGATCGCCACGGATGTCCCAGACAACAAGCAACTGCACCTACTGCTAAATCTCGCTGGGGATGAAATAGAAGACCTTCCACATATCATTCCCCGCCGACCAGTCCGCGGATTACAAGGGAGTGATGCAGTGTCTCACACAAGAATTTGACCCAGAACGCAACGTCGATTTTGAAAGGTACACATTCAACACGGCGTGCCAGCAAGGAGAAGAAAGCCTGGACGACTTTGCAACGAGACTAAGGAAACTGGTCGCCTACTGTGAGTTTGACAAGATCGACAATGAGCAAGCGATAAGACTGCGCATCATTGAAGGTTGTAAATCAGTGGAATTCCGAGCACGTGTTCTGAAGGAACCAACAACGCTGGAAAAGATATTGACGATGGCTTGCACAGAAGCACGAGCCACGGAACAAGCAAAGCAAATGGAGATGGGAAAAGAGAAGAAAGTAGAAGTAGAGCATCGTGTCACTGGAAAATTCAGGAAGAAAGAATCACAAGGACCAGTCACACCAAGGAAAGGCAAACAAACATGCTATTGATATGGTCTCGAATTCCCGCACGTCGGTGCATGCCCCGCAATGGGTCAAAGGTGCAGGAAGTGTAACAGAGACAATCACTTCTCGAACACGTGTATGACCAGACAATTCAGAAATGAAAGAGGCAGAACGATGAGACCACGGATGACAAGCAACAGATACGCGCGACACACAGAAACTACTAATCGCAGCTCCTCAGATGAGTCTGAGGAGACAACAGCACCTGTGAGGGAGGAGAGACTGTATCTGATGTCAGACGCACCAAGAGAAGATACTGATGCACCTCGTGGAAGAGACAAATAAAGAAACAGCCACTGTAGACATTGGAGTAGGAAACCACCAAGCAAAGTTCGTGCTTGACAGTGGAGCAACATGCAACATCATGTGCATATCAGAATACCAAAAAATGAGGGTGAAACCACCGCTATCACAGTCGACCATGAATGTGTTCATGTGGGGCTCCCGACCGCCGGTAGAAAACATGGGGAAGTTCAAGGAAACTCTCACGTACAAAGGCAAAGTATACCGAGAAGAAATACATGTGCTTAAGGGTGACATCCCAGCACCATGCCAGCTCAGCAACGTGACCGCCCAGGTAAGGGGGCTACTGGCCATGACATATCACATGTCAGAAACTGAAAACATCCTACATGAGTACCCAGAAATATTGAAGGGTCTCGGTAAGCTCAAAGGAAAACAAATACCTTTACATATCAATGAAGCAGTCAAACCAGTGGCCCAGCATCATAGAAGTGTACCAATTCAGCTACAGTCACAAGTTGAGAAAGAAATAACAAATATGCTAGCACAGGATATAATTGAACCTACCGAAGGACAAACGCCATGGGTATCTCCAATCGTGGCAGTACCTAAAAAGAACACCTCAAAGATCCGCATTTGTGTGGACATGAGGATCCCAAAGACCGCAATTGCAAAGGAACAACACCCAGGACCCCATTTAAACAACATGATCAGCTGCCTCACTGGGGCATGCCGGTTCTCGAAGCTGGACCTATGCAAAGGATATCATCAACTTGAGCTGGACCTCCAATCGAGGTACATCACAACGTTTTCCACGCATCTGGGCCTGTTCATGTAAAAGCGTTTGAGCTTTGGAATCTCTTCGGCAACAGAGATATTCCAAGAGACTAACAGCCAGATTCATCAAGCGAAATGCGCTCGCAAAAGGGCCAAATGCAAAAATCGCTAATAAAGAATTCGCAAATTTGCGAGGATTAGCATTTTAGGAATCTCTATTAGAGATTCCTTAAATGCTATTCATGAAACAGTTACAAATTGCGAATTCGCAATTTAGGACTGCTATTTACCACGAAGTCAAACCTCGTGGTAAATAGCAAAAACTTAGAAAAATGCATTTAAATGCATTTTTCTGAGTTGCATGTTACACACACACATGTCCTTTGGACATGTGTGTGCACAACATCAGTGTAAATTCACATTTCAGGGGTGCAACAGGGTGTCCTTTGGACACCCCTGCACCCTTGAAATTGCAATTTCATTTTGCGAATAGCTATTTGCGATTAGCAAATTGCGAGTGTCTTCCCATTCAATCCTATGGGCCTCTAGGCCCATAGGAATGAATGGGGAGATATTCCTTAATTGCGAGTCACAATTTGCGAGTCGCAATTAAGGAATAATTAGAAATCGCTATTTCTTGAGTGATTTCTTGATGAATAGCATTTTGCTATTCCTTAATAGCGAATCGGTAAATTTCGCTATTAAGGAATCGCAAAATGTGTTCTTCATGAATCTGGGTGAATAAGGCAATGGATAAGACCAATACGAAACAGCCTCAACTACAGTGATGATATTCTGGTGTTTGGAAAAACATACAAAGAACATGATGCAGCTCTACATCAAGTGTGCGCACAACTGGAGCGAGCAGGCCTAACTCTAAACGAAGAGAAATGTGAGCTGGGACGAGGGGAACTAGTAATTTTTGGGCATATTTTCTCCAAGCAAGGGATGAGGCCAGACCCCAGCAAAGTTGAAACACTGACGAAAGCAAATGCACCGACAGACATTGCAGAAACATGATCATTTCTAGGCCTCGCCAGCTATTGTGCGCGATACATACAAGACTTTGCCACAGTGAGCACACCACTAAGAGAACTAACAAAACAAGGACAGAAGTTCATCTGGTCTCAGGAATGCAACAAGGCATTCGAAGAAATAAGAAGAGCAGTGGTGACCGTGGAGCATCTAGCATACTTTGACCCCCTACTATGCACTGAACTGACTGTTGACGCAAGCCCGGTAGGGCTAGGAGCCATACTAGCGCAGCACCTGCCAGGAAGAGACTCACAAAGGAGGATCGTTGCATATGCGAGCAAAAGCTTAACTGACATTGAAAGGACATACTCACAACCAGAAAAAGAGAGCCTAGCGGTGGTATGGGCATGTGAACACTACCACATGTTTGCCTATGGGAAGCCTGTCACCATCGTACTGACCACCAGGCGCTAGTGACAATCTATGGCAGCCCGTCAGCAAAACTGCCACCCAGGATTGAACGCTGGGGCATAAGGCTGATGGATTATGACTTCACAATTGTGCACAAGCCGGGAAAAAAAAAACACAACCCGGCAGACTACATGTCAAGACACCCACTACCGCTGGCACAGGAGACAACATCATTGGCAGAAGAATACCTCAATTTCGTATTGAAAGAAAACACTCCAGAGTCAATAACGCTAACAGAACTAGCAAGAGAGACTAAGAGAGATGCCACGATGCAAGAGGCCCTAGAACTAATGAAAAGGCCGAGATGGCGGCATGTCAATAATAATTGCACCTGGGGAACAGGAGTATGCAGGGAAGAAATGCTAGCTCTCAAGAAGATCCATGAGGAACTGTCAGAAACCGACACTGGGATCATGATGAGAGGTGTAAGAATAGTGATACCCATCTCACTCAGGAAGCAATTGGTGAACTTGGCTCATGAGTCTCACCGAGGGATAGTAGCAACGAAAAAACTGATAAAGGAAAAAGTGTGGTTCCCTGGCCTAGATCGCATGGTAGAAGACACCATAACAACCTGTCACCTCTGTCTGATAACAGGATCACAGGCAAGAAATGAACCTCTACAAATGTCAGAACTTCCAAGAGTGGTGTGGACAACACTAGCAGCTGATTTCTTTGGGCCCCTGGACACAGGCAACTACCTGCTTGTGGTAATCGATGAATACTCACGGTTTCCGATAGTATGGCACGTCTCGTCGACATCAGCGAAAGCGACACTACCGATATTGGATGACATATTTGCTGCATGGGGCTCACCAGAAACACTAAAAACGGACAATGGTCCTCCATTCTCATGGGAAGATTTCCGCAGATTTATGACCTACCTGGGGATAAATCACAGGAAGATAACTCTGCTGTGGCCTCAAGCGAACGGAATGGTAGAGAGATTCAGGTGAAACATCAAAAAGGCCATTCAAAGGGCAAGGCTGGCACAAATATTACTTGGTCAAGCTCTGTGCTAAGTTCTACGAGACTACAGAAACACACCTCATAACTCCACAGGAAGATGCCCAGCAGAGCTTGTACAGGGAAGAACAAGCAGAACCGGGCTTACACAAATAAAAGCAACCATGGCACCGGGTCGCAGCGACATTGCAGAAAAAGACAGGCGAAAGAGAAAATGTAAAGATATGCAGACGCCAAGCGACACGCCAGTGTGCCAGACCTAAAAGAAGGAGACACAGTGGTAGTACGTCAGAGGCAACAAAGGAAATCTGACAGCATGTTTTCGAAAGACCTGTTATTAGTGACGAAAGTAAAGGGACCAATGATCACGGCAGAGTCAGAACATCAGCGGATAACACTGAACAGTTCACGTTTCAAAGAACTAAAAGAGGAAAAGAGGGAAGACCAGGACAAGGAATAGCAGAACAAGAAGAGCAGGAGACCCCTGAAGAACAACAGACAGAAGAAAGCACAAGAAGAGTTTGTAGACGTATAAAAAGACTAATAGAAGAAATGTGATGAGAAGAGGCACATTGACCTGTGTCAGGACAAACTTGCACACATCTCATCTCTATCTACGCATCTCTGTGTTTCAACTTTCTCGTCACGTCTTTGCGACAAAAGGGGAGATGTAGTGACCTGAAGACAGGGCAATAGGACCCTGCAGGTCACTGAGCGGACACAGAATGAACCGGACACCACATCCGGTCAGGGGTGCGGGGATGGGCATGCCAAGTTGGACGATCAGCATGGGCAGATGTGCGTGGGCATGGGGAATACCATCTGTAACAAATAAAGCAACAGTAATCATTACGTGGCTTCTTTCCATCTCTGAAGTAGGGACATGACAGCCTGGGCTGAGCTGCTCCCAAGAAATTCCACTTCCGTATCAGTTAGCGGTCCATGCACTTTTCCTGGCACACAACACCTGGGTAGCAAGTTTCTGGGATGTACCTCTTATTTAGTATTCATGCATGTACCTGGCTACAATTCACCTCTAGTTTTGAATCTGAAAGCCATTCTCCTGCAACTTGAAAAATTACCAAAAGATCTTGGTATAGCGAATATTGCAGTCTGACATTCTAATAGGATTTCAGCGAGTACCAGTGCATAGAGCGCTTATTCAGTTACACCAGGCTTGGTGTTGCCATAGGTTCTGGAAGCACATGTACTGTTTTCTAGAGACTGATCGACACGTGCAGGAAGCACGTTATTGAATTCCTGATTGTTTTACACAAGTACAGGGATTGCGATGTAAAATGTAATAAGTACAATGCATATGCACCACAAGAGCATCAACATTACACCACTTGAGTGTTCGGCATATGCTGGAAGCGCGTTCTTGTCTTTCCTTGTGCACACATGCATGGAGTGCTGTGTTTTAAAAAAAATCTTTTTATTCAAAGAATAACATAAAACACAAAATACAACAAAAAAAGGTGCAGTACAAAGCATCAATCATGACTTCTGAAAATCGCAACATATAGTATATGTAATCTGTTGGACCCGGCCCTTTTGGCAGGTTCACCTTGAGACTTTTTGCTTTTTCCTAGCCTGTTTCTGTGACATGGTGTTGGTGATTTTAGGCCTCTGTGCACTTTTTCACTGTGGTACAGTGTAAAGTGCGTGAGCTCTCTGTGTATGTGTGGTGAGTGACCTGCCCTCCCATAGGAATGCATGGGGAATATGTATGACCATGGTAGTTCCTGATGTGTGGGGAGTGCAGGGTCGAGTTTGGTATGTGCGAACTCGTGCGATTTAATGCTGCGCAATGATATATGCGGCATGATTGTGTCTAGTGTAGAAGTGCCACTTTTATAAGTTGGCATATTTGTGTAATTTGTGTCTGGCGTGTGATTGGCTGGTGAGCCTGGCTCCAAGAGTCTGGGAGGGTCTGCCCAGGTGGTGAATGGAGTGTTTAGCATGCTCATGTGAGGGGAGGGGTGCACCTGGGCCTGAATAGGGCTGGGCTTTCCCCATACAATGCTGGCTCCACTCCCTGTGGTGCGTCTGATGTCCCTAGCCTGGCCTGTGAAAGGAGTTCCTTATAACCAGTTGGAGCTGGTTGTCACACTGCCTGCACCCTGCTAGACAAAGGATTTCTCTGTATAAAAAGGGGCTGTGTCCCCTTACAAAATGTTCTTGTTTCTGACTTGAATCCTGCCAGGGGCGTGCTGCTGCTTGGGCCCAGGGGAAGGCTTGCCTCCCTGGGCCCTGCCCAGCCCCTGGATACCTGATGGACTTTCCTTTTCTGGGAGCTGCTGTGCTCCACCTTATGTCCTGGACTGCTGAAGTCCTTGACTCCTGAAAGAATTGTTGCTGGACTTTTTGTTCCCTCAAGCGCTGGGAGGGCTTGATTCCTTTTTGCTCTAGCGCCTGGGAGCGCTGTTGATTGTCCTAAAGCGCTTGGGAGCGCTTTATTTGCTTTATCTTTGCCTAAGCGCCTGGAAGCCCTTCATTTGCCACTTACAGCACCTGGGGAGGGCTTTGGTTGTGGCCCGATCGAGTGCCCACCTCGATTTATTATTTCAAAGAAGCCGGTGCCCACCCGGCATTTGCCTCCAATTCACCGCCGCAGCCCAGGATTGTACAAAGAGGCCGCCAGGCCGCCGCGCTGCCTACGACGACCCGGAAGTGGTTGGCCGGCCGGCCAATGGTAGCGCGGCCTGGCCGGAAGTCCCACCCCGCAGCCTCGGGGCGAGAAGGAGTCTTCGGCCGCTGTCCGGGTCCTAGCGAGGCTCCCCCGAGGAAGAGGAGCCCCGCCCGCTGCCCCAGCAGAGCCGCCGCTGCACAGAGAAGCCGCCGCTGCACGGAGACCCAGTGAGTGGGGCCTGAAGTGCAGTATCGGGGAGGAGGGCGTCGGGGCACATTGCTGGTGCCTGCCCCTCCCCTCCAGTGTGTAGAGCCTGTTGAGGCTCCGGGGGACAGTGTTGGTGCCGGAGAGAGGCAATGACGAGGGTGGAGGTAGGGCGGCCCCAGATGGCAGTGGGCCGCCCCAACGTTTCGACAGAGCCCGAGTGCTCCAATGACCACATTTGTTGCTGAGCCCAGAGGGGCCATATTCCCCCCTGCGGTGTGGCACAGTGGTGCCATGTTTGTAGAAAGTCCCTGCGAGGGACAGGCGACACAGTGGTGCCAGGCCCCAGTGAGTCCCAGTGTAGAGGGCTCAAGTGTTTGAGGGGGTCAGAGTGCTCCCGTGAGCCAGGTGTTTGCTCGAGCCTGGAGAGGCTCCTGAGGGGCCTAGTTGATACCAGAGCCTGTGTGGCTCCAACATGTGGTGCAATTTGCTTGAAGGGCTACTGAGAGCCCATGCCGCAGTTTTGTATTTCCCAGCTGCCCAACAATTAGTGGGCAGCTGCACCGTTTAGGCGCTTCAGATTATCCTCAGCTGCCCAGCAATTAGTGGGTAGCTGCAACGTTTAGGCTTTTGCACCGGTGGCGCATCCCTCACTGGCGCTGCATTGGCAGCGCGCCCTGACATTCTGGACACAGGGCTCTTTAGTCCCTTTATTGAATGGCCAGTTGGCCTGGGGGGCTGGTAGGTGAATAGGGCGCAAGGCCCTAAGGTGATTTTGCGCAGTGTGGTTACCGGCTATGTTTATGATGGTAATTGCCTAATGTGAGTTTTGCGCAATGTGATGTGGTGCTAGGAAATGTAATGCATTTAATATGATTACACACCTTG
The DNA here is from genome assembly GCF_964263255.1 of Lissotriton vulgaris. NCBI lineage: Eukaryota > Metazoa > Chordata > Amphibia > Caudata > Salamandridae > Lissotriton > Lissotriton vulgaris. The sequence continues at coordinate 161,181 of NW_028246463.1, forward strand.
TTCTTACACCTCGGTAATGTTCTTATGCATCATGTGTCTTACTTGTTCTTACACCTCTGAATGTGTTGGTTTATGCATCATGTTTTCCTTCCCTGCACCTCTTTTTGATGCATCATGTGCCTTGTTCTTACACCGCTGAATTTTGTGATGCATCATGTGTAATGTGTTCTTGCTTATACCCCTAATTGTATTGTGATACTTAGGTGGTTGTTCTTTCTAGTACAGGTGGTCCTAGTGAGGTCCTGGTTCCCTGCGTGACATTCTCCTAAGGTGGTTAGGGTTGCGCAAGTGGTACTTACCTGTTACCAGTGGTTACTGGTTGTGTGCTATATTTGCTAATATGTGCTACAGTGATTTTATATCCTATATTCTATGTTCTAGAAGTGCTATTTCTGCTAAGTGCTGATTCTGACAGTGGCCCACGTGGCCCTGTCCTGTGTAAATAATCCCTTGTGAATATTGCCCGTGCCAGTTGGCACAATGTATATTGTGTGATTACTATCTGATGTGTTTTGACAATACAAAAGTTATTTTTATATAACCTTGTGTGAAGTTCCTTTTGTGGTGTGCCTAGGATGTTGTTGCTGTTGTGTGCGTGCGCAAATGCTTTACACATTGCCTCCGGGATAAGCCTGTCTGCTCGTGCCAAGCTACCAAGGGGGTGAGCAGGGGTTATCTTGGCGTGTGACTCCCTTGCCCTGACTAGAATGGTGGTTTCTGCCTAGCTTTGGCGTAAGCCTTAGCCAACCAGAAATAGCCAGTTCTAACACTGTTGGACAGCGGTGAGGATTAGGACTTGTGTTTGCGCAGTGCCACAGCGACAACCGGCTACATTACCAAACTCTGCATTTTTTAGATAGTCACATGTTTGGGATTATTGTTTGTGATTTTATTTTTCCTCAAGAGTGTCATTTTCAAATGGTGTTTCCTGCGCTTTTATGTTTAGTGGCAGATAAGAGAAAATGACAGGATGGGACGCTGGTAGAGAGGGAGGTTCCCATAGATAAGGAATCCCTTGTTGGGTCCAGTGCCCAATCCCTGTTCCTGTCCCTGTGTGGGTAGATGGAAGAGAGGGAGTGTGGAGGAGAAATGACTAGCTCAGGAGGGTGGTTATCCCCTGAGTGTAGTGTGTGTGTCTAGATTCCCCAGTATGGTAGGATCCAGTGGTGGCAGCTAAAATATGTCCAGTGCGTGAAGTCCCATTCCCAGTTCCCAGAGTATGGTGCCTGGTGCTCAGTAAGAGGGGTACAGGTTGAGAGTCAGGGGCAGTGAGGAACTGTCTCACCAGTCTGGAGGGGGAGTGTGTGGATGAGTAGTGTGTTGAACTGGAGGAGTTGGTGTGAGTTTTTTTTTTGTGTGATAAAAGGAGCTTGCACGGGAGGTGTACCTCTGGTGGTGTGCAGGAGGTCCTGCAGAGGCACTGGATGAGAAAGTGGACGTCTGGTGGTGTGCTAGATGTCTTGCAGAGGCACTAGGGAGTGATTCTAAAAGTAGTGGCTTGTGTAGCTGATGATCCTGTGTAGGGGAAGAGGTTCATGTGTAGCCCAGCAAGGTCCCAGTAGGATGGTAGGGGTGTAGGGGCTCACGTCCTGTCTCAGTGGAGGCAGTGTGAGTGTGGGACGGTGTGTCCCATGTTGGCCCGAAACCCTGTCTCAGGACCTGGAGGGTTCCCTAAGGAAGCGCCAGGTCAGGGACCTAGGCTGTACTTACAGGTCATTTGAGGAGGATCTTCCTGTGTCTAGCGGACGGGTAGTGCTGTAACCAGAACTCCGGCGGTCTTGGTGTTGGGCAGTACCGCTCCTACGTGGAGGGTGCAGAAGTCCTGGTTCACTGGGCATTTGACTGTCTAGAGTGCTTGACCATTTGTGGGGCCTCTGGAGGTTGTTACCCGAGGAGGGGGGAGGCCAGGTTCAGGTTCAGCCTAACCTGGAGGGAAGGGCATCTGTAGTCAGTGTCCTGACCGGTTTTTGGCTTCCAGGGGTGCCGCTCCAAGGTGGAAGGGTGCAGAACTCAGGAAGGGGGTGCAGAGGGACGGTGTACTTCTGACCCCGGTGCAACCTGAGGGTTTAGATCCTAGGTTGGGAGATTAGGAAGCTTCCAGGTCAAGAGGAATCTCTACCAAAGTGGATCAGCTGAAGAGACTGAGGGGGCTGCCCTTGCTGTGTGATCTGGGGCTCACCTACAGTTTGTTGTTTCCACTAAGGTAGAGGAAAGGGGACTTTGCTGTGTGCTGTGTCCCCCCACCTGCTTGAAGAGGAACTGTGCTGTGTGCTTTGTACCTCAGAAGTTAAATAGTTTTGAGGTGGTAGACCAGTGATGGAGTGAGGTCCTGATCTGGAAGGAGAATTGTGTTTTGGTGAGTGCTTCCCTGTGAGGGTGCGGAAACCCAGAAGTAGAGGTAGGGTGGGGCATTCTTGCCCGTGACCTCTGGTCAGCCTGAGGGTGTGGACCCTAGGTTGTAGGATCAGTGGTAGATGTAGCTACACTGAGAGGGAGATTGGAGAATGGCTATTCTGTGCCAGGGGTTACTGCCCCCCACTCTGTGGATTGGTCAGGACCTGTGATATTTGGATGGCCTAGGGCCTGGTCCTGGCCGTGGACAGCTAGAGAGTACCAGTGGGGTATCCTAGTTGGGTCAGAGAGTTCTTGTTTGGAGGAAACCATGTGGGTTCAGAGTGGTGAAAAACCGGAGGCTGTCCCTGCCGTGCGGGTCCGTGTCCGTGTTTTGTCGCCCAAAGCAGGGAAGCCCATCAGTGGAGTGATTGGTCTACCCTGCGTTTTGGCTGGAAGGGGGTTGTGTTGGACCCGGCCCTTTTGGCAGGTTCACCCCGAGACTTTTTGCTTTTTCCTAGCCTGTTTCTGTGACCTGGTGTTAGTGATTTTAGGCCTCTGCGCACTTTTTCACTGTGGTACAGTGTAAAGTGCGTGAGCTCTCTGTGTATGTGTGGTGAGTGACCTGCCCTCCCATAGGAATGCATGGGGAATATGTATGACCATGGTAGTTCCTGATGTGTGGGGAGTGCAGGGTCGAGTTTGGTCTGTGTGAACTCGTGAGATTGAATGCTGCGCAATGATATATGCAGCATGATTGTGTCTAGTGTAGAAGTGCCACTTTTAGAAGTTGGCATATTTGTGTAATTTGTGTCTGGCGTGTGATTGGCTAGTGAGCCTGGCTCCAAGAGTCTGGGAGGGTCTGCCCCGGTGGTGAATGGAGTGTTTAGCATGCTGATGTGAGGGGAGGGGTGCACCTGGGCCTGAATATGGCTAGGCTTTCCCCACACAATGCTGGCTCCACCCCCTGTGGTGCGTCTGATGTCCCTAGCCTGGCCTGTGAAAGGAGTTCCCTATAACCAGTTCTAGCTGGTTCTCACACTGCCTGCACCCTGCTAGACAAAGGATTTCTCTGTATAAAAAGGGGCTGTGTCCCCTTACAAAATGTTCTTGTTTCTGACTTGAATCCTGCCAGGGGCGTGCTGCTGCTTGGGCCCAGGGGAAGGCTTGCCTCCCTAGGCCCTGCCCAGCCCCTGGATACCTGATGGACTTTCCTTTTCTGGGAGCTGCTGTGCTCCACCTTATGTCCTGGACTGCTGAAGTCCTGGACTCCTGAAGGACTTGTTGCTGGACTTTTTGTTCCCTCAAGCGCTGGGAGCGCTTGATTCCTTTTTGCTCTAGCGCCTGGGAGCACTGTTGATTGTCCTAAAGCGCTTGGGAGCGCTTTATTTGCTTTATCTTTGCCTAAGCGCCTGGAAGCCCTTCATTTGCCACTTACAGCGCTTGGGGAGCGCTTTGTTTGTGGCCCGATCGAGTGCCCACCTCGATTTATTATTTCAAAGAAGCCGGTGCCCACCCGGCATTTGCCTCCAATTCACCGCCGCAGCCCAGGATTGTACAAAGAAGCCACAGGGCTGCCACGCTGCCTGCGACGACCCGGAAGTGGTTGGCCGGCCGGCCAATGGTAGCTCGGCCTGGCCGGAAGTCCCACCCCGCAGCCTCGGGGCGAGAAAGAGTCTTCGGCCAACGTCCGGGGCCTAGCAAGGCTCCCCCGAGGAAGAGGAGCCCCGCCACCGGCCCCAGCAGAGCCGCCGCCGCACAGAGAATCCGCCGCTGCACGGAGACCCGGTGAGTGGGACCTGAAGTACAGTATCGGGGAGGAGGGCATCGGGGCACATTGCCGGTGCCCGCCCCTCCCCTCCAGTGTGTAGAGTAGGGTTGAGGCTCCGGGGGACAGTGTTGGTGCCGGAGAGAGGCAATGACGAGGGTGGAGGTATGGCGGCCCCAGATGGCAGTGGGCCACCCCAACGTTTCGACGGAGCCCGAGTGCTCCAATGCCCACATTTGTTGCTGAGCCCAGAGGGGCCATATTCCCCCGGCGGTGTGGCACAGTGGTGCCATGTTTGGAGAAAGTCCCTGAGAGGGACAGGCGGCACAGTGGTGCCAGGCCCTAGTGAGTCCCAGTGTAGAGGGCTTAAGTGTTTGAGGGGGTCAGAGTGCTCCCGTGAGCCAGGTGTTTGCTCGAGCCCAGAGAGGCTCCTGAGGGGCCTAGTTGATACCAAAGCCTGCGTGGCTCCAACATGTGGCGCAATTTGCTTGAACGGCTACTGAGAGCCTATGCCGCAGTTTTGTATTTCCCAGCTGCCCAGCAATTAGTGGGCAGCTGCAAAGTTTAGGCGCTTGGGATTGTCCTCAGCTGCCCAGCAATTAGTGGGCAGCTGCAACGTTTAGGTTTTTGCGCCGGTGGCGCACCCCTGACTGGCGCTGCATTGGCAGCGCGCCCTGACATTCGGGACACAGGGCTCTTTAGTTCCTTTATTGAATGGCCAGTTGGCCTGGGGGGCTGGTAGGCGAATAGGGCGCAAGGCCCTAAGGTGATTTTGCGCAATGTGGTTACCGGCTATGTTTATGATGGTAATTGCCTAATGTGAGTTTTGCGCAATGTGATGTGGTGCTAGGAAATGTAATGCATTTAATATGATTACGCACCTTGTTCTTACACCTCTGAATGTTCTTATGCATCATGTGTCTTCCTTGTTCTTACACCTCTGAATGTGTTGGTTTATGCATCATGTGTTTTCCTTCCCTGCACCTCTGAATGTGTTTTTGATGCATCATGTGCCTTGTTCTTACACCGCTGAATTTTGTGATGCATCATGTGTAATGTGTTCTTGCTTATACCCTAAATTGTATTGTGATACTTAGGTGGTTGTACTTTCTAGTACAGGTGGTCCTAGTGAGGTCCTGGTTCCCTGCGTGACATTCTCCTTTGGTGGTAAGGGTTGCGTAAGTGGTACTTACCTGTTACCAGTGGTTACTGGTTGTGTGCTATATTAGCTAATTTGTGCTACAGTGATTTTATATCCTATATTCTATGTTCTAGAAGTGCTATTTCTGCTAAGTGCTGATTCTGACAGTGGCCCACGTGGCCCTGTCCTGTATAAGCATTCCCTTGAGAATATTGCCCGTGCCAGTTGGCACAATGTATATTGTGTGATTACTATCTGATGTGTTTTGACGATACAAAAGTTATTTTTATATAACCTTGTGTGGAGTTCCTTTTGTGGTGTGCCTAGGATGTTGTTGCTGTTGTGTGCGTGCGCAAATGCTTTACACATTGCCTCCGGGATAAGCCTGTCTGCTCGTGCCAAGCTACCAAGGGGGTGAGCAGGGGTTATCTTGGCGTGTGACTCCCTTGCCCTGACTAGAATGGTGGTTTCTGCCCAGCTTTGGCGTAAGCCTTAGCCAACCAGAAATAGCCAGTTCTAACAGTATAGTTACAAATTCAGGCATTGGGATACCGTAAGAGATACATATCAGTGTTCCACCTTTGGGGCATCTAAACATCCTAGTCTTACCCACAATGGAAGGAGGGAGACTGACAGGAGTTCATAACAAACCACTACTCTCATTCCATGGGCCCCAGATTCTTGTCCATTTATGTGGGCAACCCCTACTTTAGTAAACCATCCTCTCTGCCTGTATGCACCAATACGTATCCAACTCCCAATCCGCATATTTGAGTTGAACTCCTCCTCTCCAAGTTCTAGCTATATTACGCTTCGCTATCATGCAGCCAAAAGGAAACTCAGATCTGCACAGTGCGTGACAAGTCTGTGGCATCCCAGATGTTTAGCCGACATAGCCGGGGGGAAACATCTATAAGTGAATTACAGATGCGAGACATACCGGTGATAAGATTCTCCCAATACTCCTGGAGAATCGGGCAATACTACCATTGATGTATATCAGTACCCATCTGCCCACACCCACGGGGACAGTCAGGGGAGTCCAGTGCCTTCGTTTTGACCAATACCGAGCTTGTATTGTATGCCCGATGCAGCAATTTAAGTTGGATAAGTTTAAATCTCGAGCGGATCACTACTTCGAGGGGGGAGGCCAAGGCCTTCCACCAGTCGTTGTCTTCTAATTCCCCTAAGTTGTCAGCTCACTTTGCACTTGTTTTCTCCTGAGAGTCTGGAATATGATTGAGGATTTTACGATAGGTCAATGAGATGGCCCTCTCTGGGAGATAATCATCCAACAATCTATCCTCCAGAGGCGAGGAGACCGGCAAGTCTGAGTCCCTTGGAATAGCTTTGTACAATGCACTTCTTGCCTGGAGATAACGAAAGGCTTCCCTCTCACGAAATTGGTAGTCTCTGTGCAGATCATTAAATGGAATCACTCTACCCCTCCCCCACATATCTCCAACCTTGGAAAGACCGATCAAGTCCCATCCCTCAAACCCTGGTTGTTTCGATAGCAATAGCATACCCTACCGGACTGATTCCAACAGCGGAGTAACTTGAGTTATTTTATCCTTCCCTCCCAGAGTGCACATTGCCTTGTGCAATAAAGCCACTGTAGAGGTTGTAGGAGTGAATCGAGGCATGTACTGTACCCCCCTTTGAGTGCCCTTAGGTAAGTGCCAGGAAGCATGTTGTGTCTGTCCATTCTGTAAGAGGGGTCTGAAATGGGTCAAAGGACCCAGTGATTTAAAACAACTAATTGTGAGGCCCAATAGTAAAATCTGATGTCAGCTAGGGCAATACCACCGTCATGCCAGCTTTTTGTCAGTTTTGTGAGGGCGATACTAGAAGTACCCTGGTTCCAAAGTAGGGCACGTACTTCAGAATCGATTAATTGAAAATACCGTGGTGGGACCAAATATGGAGTATTTTGCAGGGCATACAGGAAGTGCAGGACAGCCATCATCTTGTAGAGGGCAGCTCCACCCTAGAATCGTAAGGGGCAGCGATTTCCCATGGTATATATCTGCTCTAAGGCGTTACAAGGGGGACATCAAATTACGTTCGTAGAAAGTAGAGGAGTCTGGCGTAACATATATTCCTAAATATTGAAAGCCGTCTATCACTATTTGGGCATCACAACTACCCGGCAAATCCGGAGGGTGCCTGCTCAAAACATAAATCAGGGATTTATCCCAGTTAATAGTAGCCGGAATATTTTTGGAAAAGAGCAAAGATATGTAACACTCGTCGAATAGAAAGGGGCGTTCTAGCTACGGACAGCAAAATGTCATCGGCGTAGAGGGAAATCTTACCCGTCCACTCCAATGACTAATTAAGGCCCCTAACCATAGGGTCACCCCTTATCCAAATTGCCAGAGGCTCCAGGGCCAAGGCATAGAGCAGGGATGAGAGCGGGCCCCTCCCCAATTCAAAAGGCCCCTCCCCAATGCAAGAGGTGCGGAACGAGCTCCATTTACCGAGATCCTGGCCAGGGGCTCCGAGTAAAGAAGACGTACTCAAGTCAGAAACCGACTACCCAATCCATATCTCACAAGTGCAGCAAACAGAAAGGGCCATTCAATCATATCAAAGGCCATTTTAGCATCAAGAGACATTATAATGAAATCCTCCTGTATAGTGGAGGCCCTGCCCAGGACACCATATAGATGGCGGAGATTCAATGCTGTGTTCCTGGTAGGCATAAAACCTGATTGATCAGGCTGCACTAATTTGAGGAGGTATGGGGAAAGATGGTGGGCTAGAATCTTAGCCAAGATTTAACTTCGGGGTCCAATAGGGAAATCGGCCAATAGGAGCTGCATTGCTCAGGGGTTTACCTTTTTTATGAATGACCACAATGTTAGCTAGTCTTTGCGTTTCGGGCATTATACCTTGAGTCGCGCACTCCTCATACATTCACATTAAGAATGAAGCAATGGTCGCAGCATTTGATTTGTACAATTCAATTGGAAGGCCACTTGGGCCCATGGCCTTACCGGACTGCAAAGCGCGGATAGGTTTAGATATCTCTTTGGTGTTAAAGCTGCATCAAGGTCCTCAACGTCTTGGGCGTCTAGAACTGTAATGGCAAAGTACCTAGCAGCTCCGCCGCCTCCGCCTGGGTAGATGACTGCATGGAAGTGTATACCCGTTCAAAATAACTAGTGAACGCTCCCCCTATTTTGGCCCTATCCTGTATTATGTCCCCTCCCTTCTCAACGATCTGTGCCACCCAACTATTAGCTAACTCTCTTTTATTCAACCACACCAGTAACTTACTGGCTTTGTCACCTATATCATAAATACGATGTTGTTTGTTCCGGTACTGGGTCCTGGCTTCCTCTTCAGCAACATCTCTCTATTCCTTTTGTTTTATAGATAATTTATATGCAGTAGCCGGCGTATAGGAGGCCACCAATTCGCCCTCCAGTGTGGTCACCTCTTTCTCCAAATCCATCAATTGTTTACATTTCTCTTTTCTATGACCCGCAACCGCTGCTACCCCACAACCACTGATAACAACCTTGTAAGCCTCCCATAATGATACGTCCAAGGCCACCAAACCTTCATTTTCTGTGAAATAATTTTGGGTAGATTTCACCAATCTGTCTCTGACTGTCTGCACTTTAAGAAACCAAGGATAAAGAACCATTTTGTATCGGGTAGGGGGAGGAGCACCCCCATAGTATGTCACAATCGGGGAGTGATCTGAGATACCCCTGGGAAGGAAAGAGATCCTATCGAACATAGGAAGCTGAGGGGTATTACAAAAAAGATAATGTATACGGAACAGACTCCCATGTACCCCAGAAGGAAAGGTGTATTGTGGGGATGTAGGATTACAGGTCCCCCACACATCGATCAAGTCCAATGCCAAAAGAAATTCTGTCAATAACTTCCTGGACGGCTCTCCCCTCCTGGGAGGTAAACGGTCCAGCTCCCCGTTGAGCGCTGCATTACAGTCACCCTCCCATCAGTACATCACCGTCCGGCAAGTACAGCAAATGGAGCCCTAGGTCAGCAATTGTGATGGAATAAAGTCTGGGCGGGGTACATAAAGGGAGGTTACATTAAGGGGTCTCCCCTCCCACTGCCCCAAAACCATGACAAACCTACCCAGTGGATCTCGGATAACATTTTGTATTTGGAAAGGGAGGGAATTTCACACTAGAATACCCACCCTTCTCGCATAACCCGCATGTGCCATCAACTTATATCCCCATCTATTAAGAGCACAATTTGAGGCGTCCTGGATATGAGTTTCCTGGAGCAAAACCAAACCGGGGACCTGTTGTTTCAGATATTGTAGCATGATTCCGCGCTTGACACGATCTCCCAGGCCATTTACATTCTAAGAAAGTAATTTAAGACGTTCCAAAAGCGGGGACGATCCTCGATCAATACTCATTTAGACCATCAGTAAAAGGCCCTAATATGGAAAGTCTAACTGAGAGGTAATGCTGATGGATATTCCAACTCTCCTCCCACCCGCGGCAGCGCGAGAAACAATAGAGACATGATTCGTGCAATATGGAAATCAACATTAAGAATGACTCAAAATGTCATGGAGACCTCGTCTTTGAAATTGTACTGAACACACTTAGAAAAACTGCATTAACATCCATCAACACACCCCGGATCCCACCCGACCCTGCCTCCCTGCAACGTGGACTCAAAACTTCCTACCCCCAATTTTGCAAAGCGCCTGTAAACCCAATTCAAATCTACTCTATAGAGGGAAACGCTACACAGCCGAACTACCCAAGAGGCTACATTACTAGTCCCCCAAGCTAACTAATGTAGAGCCCTTGTACATAACATTGCCAGAGCCGGGAGCCAACCCGTACATTACCATCAAATACGTTTCATCTGCCACTTTGCCCCAAATAGTGGTTTATTGCAGAGCGCCAAAGACACCACCAGCCAGTCTATGAGTTCTTGGTGACTTTTCAAATGAAAAATATGCCACCTCCCACTCTGTATCTCATAATATAAATGGACCCCAGCCCCTCAAACAATAGTCAATACTCATTGTATCCACAGTTTGGACAGGGTCCATCCCAGTCTCGGCAGGAAAATTGGGGCATTATTTCAGGAGGATAGAACCCTCTGTCACTCACTACCATTTCTGTCGTTTTGTCCTTTCTGACTGTCCAGCCTCTCCACTTGACTCGTAGATAATCGCTGATGAGCGTTGGAGGACTACCAACCTTCGAGCTAGTCCCAGGTCTCCTCCAGAGTTTGGAAAAAACACACTTTCCCCCAGCGAGTACCCTCAGCTTAGCCAGAAAGAGCATGGCATATTTAAGTTCATGATCATGAAGTGCGAATTTTACTACGAGGAAGGATCTGTGTCTCTGTTGCACTTTGTAGGTAAAGTCTGGAAAAAGGTCATAGTAGAGTTTTCAACTTTAAGAGGTGGAGCAGCCCTTCCTGTTTGAAGGATAATGTCTCTGTCACAAAAATGTAATATCCTAGCGAGTATGGGTCACGGAGGGGCGCCTGGTTTTGGGGAGCCTCCAGGCACTTGATGTGCTTGTTCCACTGAGAAATAGTTTGAGAGGGACCGGGCCGTAGGTGTTTCTGTATTAATTCTTCAACGAACAAATCCGCGGCTTGCACCTCTGATTTTTCAGGAACCCCCAAAATTTGTACGTTGTTCCTTCGTGTGCACCCCTCATAATCCTCCAGTTTAGCCTCGAAATCCGATGCATGTGTCTGAAGTCGCTTGACCGATACTTCAAGGGACTTTGTTGAGGCTTGGAGAGTTTCCACTGAGTCCTCGGTCTCCTGGACTCTATTGCCCATTTTACGAAGATCTTTGCGTATGAGGGTGACGTCCGTCGCTACCATATCAATCTTTTGCTACAATGCCAAGCAAACCCCCTGTATAGCCTCCATAAAGTCGGCAAGAGACGGTCCATCCGTGGCAGTTTGTTGCTTCACTTCAGTCTCTGCTTGCTTCTCCTCTGGTGCGTCGGCATTAGAGTGGGCAAACTTGGATAGTTTCAACAGGCTGGAATGTCTTGAGCCTTTATTGGAAGCCATTTAGTCGAATCTGATTTCAAATACAATCCCCAGGTGTAAGGGCTAGTGGGGCGCATATACTTGGGAGGGCTGGTACCAACAAAATATGAAAAAGTCCAATTGCGCAGCGCGCTCGCCAAGTCCCCAAGGGATCTGCGATTCACAGTAGGTAACAGGGGGTTAAATGCTCACCCAATCCAGCTTCTGTGCGGTGCCTCTGTGCTCTTGGGGCAAAGGAAAGTCCAGGCCAGCAGTGTAGTGACTGAGTCTGACTTTAACATGGAGCCAGCTGAACCCAAGAGCCTTAATCAAACTGGCTGTTCGGCAGCTTCGTTTTTCTTTCCTGCGCCCCAACAATTGACTATTAATGGCTTGCTAGGGCCGGATGGGGAGGGCACCGCGCTGCAGTACAATGACGGTCCCGGTGTTCAATCCTGCAAATTGCCCCAATTGTCGCAGGCGATCCGTAAGTTGGGAGGGAGGGGTGGGGGCGGGGAGGGGGGAGGTAAGCAGACCACCAGATGTGAACTGTGTGAAAAAGGCCGCATTATTGAAACAGGTGCACATTAACAATCCTAAACCTCGGCAAACGCCTTACAAAACTATACCTCACTAAATAAACTTTTCCTCAACCCCCAGTCCCCGCCCCCACCCCAACACGTCATTGGCCCCGCCCCCCACCCATACATTACAACATTATACAACACCAACAATGCAAATTCCAGCATAATCAATTAAACTTAACACATCCCCCATACTAATAACCAAAATCCCCGGCTTGCCCCTCAACCAGCGTTGTTCCCCCAACCACAGGATCCACCCCAACAAATTAGCCTGCCCAACTCACCCCGACAACGACCCAACCAAACAAACTAAACCAACACAATCCTACCAATCCTGGCAAAAACACCATTGACCCCCGCCACCCAGGAAGCGGAAGGGGAGGAATACTGCCCTCCCTCTTTCTGCCCCTCAAAAACAGCACACAAAAAGGAAAGATTTGTGTTGTACCTTTTAAACAGCAAACTCCTGAACTTTTAGACAACGAGACAGAACTTCCCTTAGCTCCAACAGATACAAATCCATCCCCATCCTAGATAGATGAACACCATCGCTCCTGAAAAATTCAACCGTATCAAAACGAATGTCTCTATGAAGAACCGTACTAAAACCCAAGGCTCTACAAAATCTAGAAACCTCCAGGTTAATCTTCTTGCGTGCTCTATCTGCTGCTTTAGGCTTGAGAGCACCCCTCCAAACTCTACGAGGAACCAATTCTGTCCATAACACATGGCACCCTGACCATTTCTCCTTCAAAAGCGTGAGATCTCTCTTCATGGCCCGTAACAAAACCACACCCTTAACACCACACAAATCGTTTCCCCCTAAATGAATTAACAAGACATCCGGGCACCGACCCCCAATCAACCAGGAATTTAGAGCAGGAATCAACTCCCTCCGTAAGTTGGGAGGGAGGGGTGGGGGGGGGGGTAAGCAGACCACCAGACGTGAACTGTGTGAAAAAGGCCGCATCATTGAAACAGGTGCACATTAACAATCATAAACCTCGGCAAACGCCTTACAAAACTATACCTCACTAAATAAACTTTTCCTCAACCCCCAGTCCCCGCCCCCACCCCAACACGTCATTGGCCCCGCCCCCCACCCATACATTACAACATTATACAACACCAACAATGCAAATTCCAGCATAATCAATTAAACTTAACACATCCCCCATACTAATAACCAAAATCCCCGGCTTGCCCCTCAACCAACGTTGTTCCCCCAACCACAGGATCCACCCCAACAAATTAGCCTGCCCAACTCACCCCGACAACGACCCAACCAAACAAACTAAACCACCACAATCCTGCCAATCCTGGCATAAACACCATTGACCCCCGCCACCCAGGAAGCGGAAGGGGAGGAATACTGCCCTCCCTCTTTCTGCCCCCCAAAAACAGCAAACAAAAAGGAAAGATTTGTGTTGTACCTTTTAAACAGCAAACTCCAGAACTTTTAGACAACGAGACAGAACTTCCCTTAGCTCCAACAGATACAAATCCATCCCCATCCTAGATAGATGAACACCATCACTCCTGAAAAATTCAACCGTATCAAAACGAATGTCTCTATGAAGAACCGTACTAAAACCCAAGGCTCTACAAAATCTAGAAACTTCCAGGTTAATCTTCTTGCGTGCTCTATCTACTGCTTTAGGCTTGAGAGCACCCCTCTAAACTCTACGAGGAACCAATTCTGTCCATAACACATGGCACCCTGACCATTTCTCCTTCAAAAGCGTGAGATCTCTCTTCATGGCCCGTAACAAAACCACACCCTTAACACCACACAAATCGTTTTCCCCTAAATGAATTAACAAGACATCCGGGCACCGACCCCCAACCAACCAGGAATTTAGAGCAGGAATCAACTCCCTCCACAACATCCCCCCTTTACCCTTCCAAATCACTTTGAACAAACGCTTGTTAAAACCTAATAAGGAACCAAAGTAACTCTGGCAAGCTTGAACGTGAGCCCATTTCACAAAAGAGTGCCCCACAATCCATATGGTCATTTCTGCTGTGCTGGGGCCAGCCACAGAACCTGAAAAGAGAAAAACAGCATCAGACTTATGACAGAGCAGATGACGCAAGTGCCTCCCCCCCACAGTCCTCACATATCGCTGAAAGCAATCAGATGACCAACGCCCTAAGCGCATGATATCCCGCCTGGACCATCCCCGTTGATAGGCCTCTGTCGCAGCCCCAATCCGAAATGAATGAGTACCATACTGCGACTCATCCAAACCTATACTCCGCAAAGCTTTCCGAAGCGCCATCCGAAGTTGATATTCAGAGGCCCGAGTCCCATCCAGGTGTTGAAAGACACTGGCTTTAACATCCTCACCAGACAAGACCCACCAACGCCGCGCCCACTGTAAAGGGAAAGTCCCCGGGGGGGAGGACGCTAATAAACAAACACCCTTGCCTTTGCTCCTCTGATCTGTTTTAGACTTACGCAGCCAAATATGTACACCTCTATCAGACAAATGAACCTCTTGCCATTTCAGACCTTGAAATAACTTGGAACCCAACAACTCCGAAACCCGAAAAGCCCAAAAAAACATCCACACCATGAGTGTAGAAAAAAGGCACGCTTCAAAAGAGTCCCTGCACACCAAAGGCAATGCCTCAACCACCCTAGCTAAAGTCTGCCACAACAAAGGAGATCGAACAGGAGGTTCTGACCCCTGCTCCTGAGCCCAACCTTCCAACATCCTCTTCCCCACTTCCCCTGCAGAAGGAGTGTATCCCCAAAGGAGCTTGCCCATAAAGGCAATGCCCGCTAACTTTCCAGCTATCGTCACTCTAGACAGACTTTTATCCATTAAATCAAGAATAAACTGTTCCACATCTTCTGATCTCCACCAACCAGACTCCCTTCTACATGCACCTGGCGCAAAAAATTCAGACCAAGCCAGTGTATAAGCTGCTCGAGTAGAAACCGCTAAAGAACCTACTACCAGCTGTATGACCCTACGTTGCCTACATACCACAGATGTTCCGGCATGGGGGTCGGGGTCCTGTCCGCGTCCTTGGCAAGCCCACTGAATCTCTCCCACTGTGAACGAGACAAAGCATCCGCAATGTCATTGTTCACTCCCGGGATGTGTAAAGCCCTAAAGCTGATGTCAAATTTCAGGCAACCCAACACAAAGACACGAAGCAATTTCAGAATCTGTTCATCTCTGGCTGACTCTTTGTTAATAATATCCACCACAGCCATGTTGTCAATTCGAAAAAGAACCTTCTTATGGGCCAAATCGGGTCTCCACAGAGTCAAAGCCACCAACACTGGGAATAGTTCCAAAAAGGCAATGGACCTCCCACCGCTCTTCCAGTCCTCAGGCCACTGTTCTGCACACCATTTGCCTTGCCAATACAAGCCAAAGCCTTCACTGCCTGCCGCATCTGAAAAGATTTGGACATCCCACACTCAGTTTTCCTCCCGGGCCAAAGGAACTCCATTAAAAGATTGCAAAAATACAGACCACATCCGAAGATCTTCTTCAACTCCTGCTGACAGCCGGACATGGTGATGGGGTAAGTGTTGGCCAGACAGAGCCCGACCCAGACTTCTACAAAAAGTTCTCCCCGCCCTGACCAACCGATATGCAAATTTCAGATGACCCAGCAAAACCTGCACTTCTTTCACTGTCACCTTTTGCCTCTGCAGCATGGTTGCCAAAAGCTCCAACATTTTCACCTTCTTTTCAACGGGCAAGCGAGCCTACATAGTCATTGAATCAATTTCAATACCCAAAAAAGACATGGTCGCGCAAGGACCCATTGTCTTTTCCGGCGCCAATGGCACAACAATGAACTTCATGAGTTCTTGAAATGCATCCAGAGCTGTTTGACACTCTATAGAACCGGGGGACCCTACAAAAAAGAAATCATCCAAGTAGTGCGTCACTAGCTCATGGCCACTGCGCTGAGTGAAAAACCATTGCAAAAAGGTACTGAAGGATTAAAAAAGGGAACAGAACATAGAACAACCCATCGGCAATGCTTTGTCCACGTACCATTTTCCAGCGAAATGGATCCCCAGAAGACTCCAATCATCTGGATGGACTGGAAGCATCGAAATGCAGATTTAATATCGCATTTTGCCATTTCTGCAGTTACGCTCGCGGTCACAACCAGTGACATTGCAACGTCAACAGAGGAATATGATACAGAGGCTGCCTCCTCATCAATAAAATCATTGACTGAAGACCCTCCGGCCATGATAGGTGTTGGATTAACCTATACTGACCCGCCTCCTTATTGGGAACTACCCCAATCGGAGACACAATCAAGTTCTCCAAAGGCCAGTTATCAAAGGGACCTGCCATCCTACCCTTTTGTACCTCTATGTCCAGTTTTTCCTGCACTACATCTTTATGGTCTTCAGCTGATTTCAGATTTTTTGACCAACGCCGCTGACGTGGCCCGTTGTAACCAAGTCGAAACCCCTCACCAAAACCCTCCAATAACAGCTTTGTAACTCTCACATCCTCATATCCTTGTAGTGCCTCTGCCAACTGATCTATTCTAACCGGAGTACGAGCCTTTGGGCCCAGACCCATGAGGACCCTTTCCTCCTCTAGAAGACTGGGGCTGCTGTGATGTGCTTGGAGCAC
The DNA here is from genome assembly GCF_964263255.1 of Lissotriton vulgaris. Classification (NCBI taxonomy): domain Eukaryota; kingdom Metazoa; phylum Chordata; class Amphibia; order Caudata; family Salamandridae; genus Lissotriton; species Lissotriton vulgaris. The sequence goes on from NW_028246463.1 coordinate 177,645, forward strand.
TGGCCGCTGGCCGCGACCTCTGCTGGCTGCTTGAATTCCCTGCGCCCCAACACTTGAACAAAGGATGCTTTCTACCACACTGGGAACATTCATGCCTGAACCGGCAATATTCCCTGGTGCACATGCCCTTATTGAAATCCCAGCATGTACCGACTCCTGCCTGTGCTGTTGTAGTACTTCCCACCCCACCCCGGGTGGGCTTCCCCTGAAAGGGCCGATAAACTAGGGGCAAACCACTAGCTGTAAAGATTGTCTTAACCCCTTCCGTGCGGCCGCGATTTTCCCCGTGTGCGGCCGCCGGCAGAACACAGGCGGGCCATGACGAACCACAGCCGTCATCAGCACTCGAGCACTGTAGTGCATGACGGCTGGGGTTCGTCACCAGCATGGAAGGGGTTAACCCCTGCTGACGCACCCATTGTGTGTTGCCATAAATCAGTATCTAACTCCCCCCACATTGCCTCCGAATCCCAGGCCATGCGAGCCCGAAACTCCTCATCATATTGTGCCCAAGCAAAACCACTGTCAGTAATTTGAGCTTTCCGTATCACATCCATGTATTTAAAAATAGCAACGCAGGGCTCCAGAAATTTTTCGTAATACACGCTAGCATAAATCAGAAACGCTGCAGTCCAATTCTCAATAGTTAAAGGCACTTTCAGGCGCTTAGCCAGCTCATATTCTTCTTCTTTAGAGCCTTCTTTAGAGCGAACCTCTCTATGTAATACTTTCAGAATTTCAACATATTCACCCTTCCAAATCGTTTCTTTAGTGGCCAGCATCAACTGAGCCCCCAGAGGTTTCGTCACTCCCATGTAAGGCAGCTTCCTGATTTTTAATTCCTTGCTATGCAAAGGATCTTTGCTGATGACAACCTCGTTAGTGTTCACACCACTCTCCACCTTGGGGCCTAAACCGCCCTCGTCCTCCCTTGTACCAACCCCCTGCTCCTTAACATAACGACCTTTGTATAATGTTCCTTCACTCGCCCCCCCAGCCTCTTCAACCCCGTCCCCACAGACACCATTTTTGGTTTGGCCCGTGGTTCAGAACTCTCACCTGGCTCTAACAAGGGGGCCTGACCCGGTACCGATCGCCATGACACATGTTCAACGGTATCCACCAGACGAGGAACCCTCACCGAGGGGCCGGGATCTCTTCTGGGTCCAAAAGCTGTAGCCCCCTTGGGCGGTATCACTGGCAGTGCCTGCAAAAAACTACGAGAAGCATGAGAGAGCCCCCCCCAACGTCCACTTCACACAGTTCCCCTTCTTCTGGGTTATCTTCATCGTAGTCCAAAACCAATGGCTCCTCCATCTGTGAAGGGCCAGCAATTGACACAATACCACAGGCCTTACCGGGCCCTTCATAACCAACACGGGCCTGACCGGACCCTTCAAAACACCAGCAGGAGGAGCCGACTGTACCCGCCGGTACTCCCCAATACGTTGACTAACACTTGAAGCATTTCCTGCCGTCCACTCCGTCTGCCGTGAAGGTATAGAAGTTGGGGCCAGTGAGGTCGCGCCGGACCTGCGTTTACTGACCGCGCCGGGATCCCCTGCCGGTACGGGATGTGCCGCGCCAGGCTCCACCCTCCCTTCTCCTCGGCCCCACTGGGCCGCACTTCGCCCTACCGAGTCTGCTGCTCCTTGAAACTCCCTAACCTGTGGAGAGAAAGGTCGGACTGTTGTGCCAGGACCCTGAAAAGTACCTACTCCAAAATCCCCTATACCACTAGAGAATCCCCTACCAGGGCCTACACTCCGTACTGGCTCAAATTGTCCAAACTGCGGAACCCCCGCCCCGCGAGCAGCCGCCGCCTGGGGAGGGGAGTCGCCCACCTCATTGTCACTGCTCCAATCCAGCATTGCCTGCACTGTTGAAGCCGCAGGGCCCAACACCTGACCTCCCCGCGCCTTATTACCTACCTCCACAGACTCCCGAGTCCCAACCGACCTACTCGGAACCCTCAAAGACCGACTAGGAGAGACCCTCACACCCTGAACCGACTGCTGGCCCCTCACCTCCAACCCAGTATCCCCAACCCCAGCATCTCTCAACCCCTCCGACCAAGCTGGAAAAATATCCAAACCCTCCCAAGACCTAGACTCTTCACCCTGACCCCTATTCTTCGCAAGCCCTACCAACACCTGCTTGTGACCCCCAGAGCCCCCAAAAGCCTGACCACCAAAAGCCCAATTATGAGAAGGAGGGGGCATCAAACCTGAATCAGACACCAACTCTGGAAGGGGGGATATGTCCCACCCACCCACCTGTACCCACTCCCCTTCCCCCACTGAACCACTATACACCATTACCACTTCCCCTCTTGGAGAATCCCGGGGGGAAAAAAGGGGGGGGCTAAAGGGGGGGACCTCAACTGAAACCCCTGCCTGCACCATAGAAGTACCATCTACCTGCTCGCCCCCCGCAGTGGGAGAAACAAAAACAGGAGGGGACTGAGCCACAAACATATGTCTAGCCCCTTGCGCCTCACTACCACACACCTGCCTTGCAGCCCTTACAGAGGGAGGGGGGCTAACAAGCCCCTGCCCTGTCCCACCCAACTCGCCACTAAATACAACAGCTGGCGCGAGAACGCTAACCTCCTGTTCCCTCACACTCTCCTCCCCCTGCGCTGCCCCACTAACATGGATAATGGAAACCGAAGTGGAGCGCTTCTTTGAACCACCGCGCCCTCCGCGCCGCCCCTGCTGCGCAGGGGCGGACACAGCTTGCGGTTTAAGCGCCGGAGCGAGGGAAAGCTCCGACGGCGCAGGAAAAGCCTCCGCCTGCCTGACAGACCTTCTCATGCCCTCCGGCTGCGGCAGGGACACAGCACCCGACTCCCGCACCGCAGCAGAACATGATTGCAACCCCGGGCCGCCTTGCGAAAGTGTGGGCGGCCCCTTTCACTCACCGCATCCAGCTCAGGCCGTTTGGGTGTCATGCAAGCAGCGACCACAGCTGCGACACCGGCGGAGGCCTGACGAGTCGGCCGAGAAGGCCCTGCCACGTCCCCCAGAACCAAGTCGAGACGGCCCGCTTCGCTGAGAAGCCGAATGGCCTCGAGAACACGGTAGTCTTCAGCTGCCATAATCACTATACAAAAGCCAACACTAAATTCCACAATTTACCATAATTCAAATACACTATAAACACCGGCCACCAGGTCACCGAAATCTAAAATGGTGGCCGAGGGAGGAGTCAGGGTAAATTTATATCGGAAATAGGGCGCTACTAAAAAGCAGCCCAATTTACAAAAAATACGCCCAATGTCCTGCAAAACCCCACCCGACCCTCCCAAACTGCCGGGGGGGACCTCCCTGCGGTCGGCGACCCCCCCCCCCAGCCTCCCATATTGATGAAGGGGGGAATGGAAGCCAATCACCTCGCCTCTGACCCCCGGGGCAGCTTCAGAGGCCGATTAGCGGTGTCGTCACCCACAGATTGCTATGCGCGTACCGGAGCACACCTGTCACAGTGCAACATCTGCCTCAAGTCGCCACCTGCGAAAAGCAGACAGGGGCTCACTCGGTCCCCGGACTGTCCCCCTCCGCCAAACGGCAGCAGCGCAGAAAGCAGAACACCACTCCACACCTGCAGGCCCCACAACAGCAGTGGATGTCATGTTGAGCGGCCTCCGATGTCGTCACGGCCAGCGCATCCTCGCGGCATCGGTCCGGAGACGTGGGTCAGGTAACTCGGGGTAGAGCTCACAGATCCACGCCGATGGCAGACCAAGTGACTCCTTGGCTCAGTGGGCGCCCAGGTCATACAGATTTATGTGCTATCCGGATATCTGAGCGGAGTTTGGGGGATAATCAATTAGTGGAAGCTCAGAGCTTCACTCCAAAGCAGCCATCTTTGGTGTCGGCTAGCCACATCCTGGCATGATGGAGTGCTGTGTTAAACGATGTGTGCTCTTAAACCTGAGGCATTTTGCTAAGCCTTTATCCTGCTGTCTTTAACCCCTGTCAGGCAGCGAATCCCTCTCTCCTTCCCCTACCAGTTTAGCTGTGTCCCTTTACCTTTAAATCACACCACTGACAACTTACTTTGGAGCCATAAAAAGATCGCAGTTTATTCAAACATAACATGGCTATACAATTCACAATTTTATTGGTCGTTCATAAACATCCTTGTTATCTTCTATTTTCTTTGTCTTTTGTAGTTGCCTCTGTACATTCCTTGTCGTTGTGCGCTCCCAGATAGTCTATTTTGTGGGGTGTCCCTTCGTTCTGGCTTCTGTATCTGCTATTCTAGGCTTCAACTTGCTACCAAATTGTGTGGGTGTCTGTCAGGACCTGCCTAGGTTGCAAGTGCCGTTCCACCTGCCCTGGTCCCCTTGTTGGCCCATCGCCTGCTCCTCAGGGCCCCTGCTGTGTGGCATCCCAAGGTCTCTGTGTGAGCATTTCATCTATTCAACCTGCAGCTGTGTTTGACATTTCACTCCCTCTGTACCCCTGCTGTGGGGCATCCCAAGGGCCCTGTGGGAGTCATCACATCTACTCTGTCAGTGGTTGTGTGCCATGCTTAGCTCCCTCAGTGCCGCTGCGGTGACGCATCCAAGGGACACTATGTGACCTTCCATCTACCTCTAGTATTCCTTACTCTATTTTGCATCTTTCCTGGGTTTCCTCCACCTCACCTTGAACCTGCGGCTGCGATGCCTGCGTTCCTTTTGTATGGGTGGGTGGGATTCTTCATTTTCTTGGCAGAAGGGGGGGTTATGTGTTGTTTAGGGTCCTGCGCCCCTATTTAACCACCCCAATGCTTGCTAACTTGCCCCCGGTTTGGGGGCACTGTACCCTATCTGTGGGCGGCCAATCATGGCCGCCCCTTTTTCGCGACAGGGGGGAGGGCTTCCCATCTCCAGGTGGCGTTTGTCCAGGACCCCCATCGGATCTGGCTATGCCTTCCTCGGCCCGGGCTTCAACCCCTCCCAAGCCCGGAGTCCCTCTCCCCTTCCCCTGCCAGTTTAGCTGTGTCCCTTTACCTTTAAATGACACCACTGACAACGTACTTTGGTGCCATAAAAAGGTTGCAGTTTATGCAAACATAACATGGTTGTACATTTCACAATTTTATTGGTCATTCATAAACATCCATGTTATCTCCTATTTCCTTTGTCTTTGTAGTTGCCTTTGTACATTCCTTGTTGTTGTGCACTCCCAGACAGTCTGTTTTGCGGGGTGCCCATTCGTCTGGGCTTCTGTGTCTGCGGTTCTAGCTTCAACTACCAAATTGTGTGGGGGTCCGTCAGGACCTACCCAGGCTGTAAGTGCCATTATGCTTGCCTTGGACCCCTTTTTGGCCCCTCGCCTGCTCCTCAGGGCCCCTGCCGTGTGGCATCCCAAGCGGCTGTGTGAGCAGTTCATCCATTATACCTGCGGCTGTGTCTGACATTTCACTCCCTCAGTACCCCTGCCGTGAGGCATCCAAAGGGCCCTGTGGGAGTCATCACATCTACTCTGTCCATGGGTGTGTGCCGTCCTTAGGTCCTTCAGTGCCCCTGCTGTGAGGCATCCCAGGGACACTGTGTGAGCCTCCTATCTACCTCTAGTAATCTTCACTCTATTTTCTATCTTTCCTGGGTTTCCTCCCCCACGCTACCTATGGTTTTACGATCGGAGGGAGCTCCCACTTCTCTCCCCTTGTTTCCTTCCTTACGAGAAACCCATCTGCTCTAGTCCCCCCACGATGTTTATTTATTTATTTATTTGCAAACTTGTACCGCGCTAGGAATCGACTCCCGAGGAGTATCTCCGCGCCTTTGGCAGCATCTGAGAGCAAAAAAGGCCCAGTCATATATCTTAATTCCCCAAACAGATAACTAGTAATTAAAAAGGAAAGTTTTTAATTTTTTCCTAAAGGTAAGATGTTCCTTGCATAGTCTGATTTCATTGGGGAGTTCATTCCATAGCTTTGGGCCGGCTACTGATAGAGCCCTTCCCCCTTGTCTTGTCCTCCTGAACCTGGGGACACATAACAGTTCTTGATCTCCTGATCTCAGAGATCTGGAGGGAACGTATGGGATGAATTTTTGGTTAGGTAACCTGGACCTTTACCAATAAGGCACTTGTGAATGATGCAACAAGTTTTGAACATCACCCTCTGTTTCACTGAGAGCCAGTGAAGTTTGACTAATAATGGTCTTGAGGGGGTACGGGCCGGGACATTGAGAACAAGGCATGCAGCAGTGTTTTGCACAACTTGTAGTCTAGCAATAATCCCCTCATTGGCGGCTAGCAGCAAACCATTACAGTAATCCAGCCTACTCAGCACGAGCGACTGTACTAGTGTTTTTCTGGTGGTGTCAGGTAACAGGGGGAATACCTTCCGGAGAAGCCCAATGACATGGAAACAGGAGCTGACCATTTGATTAGCATGTTGTTTAAGGGCGAGCTCCTGATCCAGTTTAACTCCTAGATCTTTCACAACCACTTTGGGCTCAGGGACTGGGCCTAGATCTTGAGGCCACCAGTCAGGAGTCCACAGGCGTTTGGCTTCCCCAAAGAGCATCACCTCAGTCTTAGAGACGTTACACTGCAGGAAGTTTGCTGCCGTCCAATGTGCCACTTCTTTCATCCCCCGGGCAAAGGAGTTACGTACTTCAGGAGTCATGGTTTTAAACGGAAAGAGGAGTTGAGTATCGTCCGCATACGCCCCTAGCTAACATGATGTTAGCTAGGGGCGCCACATAGATGTTGAATAGCGTTGGGCTCAAACAAGAGCCCTGTGGCACCCCCTTAGAGATCTCCACCTCCTCTGACTGATATGGACCCAGAATGACTCTTTGAGTACGTTTGGTGAAAAAACTCCTTAGCCAGGCCACCGCCTTGCCTCCCAGACCGATGTCAACTAGTCTGGAGGTCATGATGTCGTGTGACACAGTGTCAAACGCCGCTGACAGATATAAAAGCACCAGGATAACGGAATATCCTTTATCCTGTAGCATATGAAGATCGTCAGCGATGGACAGCAAGGCGGTCTCAGTGCTGTGCCTAGGCCTGAACCCAGATTGGGAGGGATCTAGCCCCCCCGCACTTTCGATGTATTTTGACAAGTGCCGATTCACAAACTTCTCAGTGAGCTTCCCTAAGAAAGGGAGGAGAGAGATCGGTCTCAAGTTTGTCAATTCGGTCCAAGGGATAGAATTGTTTTTCCGTAGAGGCCTCACCAGAGCGCGCTTCCAGTCTAGGGGGACTTCCCCTGTACTCAAGGATAGATTAACTACCTGCCGAATTCCAGCACCCAGGTCGTCAGTCAGGAGTGGCATGATACGTGCCGGGATGATAGCTGAGGGGCACCCGCTCTTTGTTTGGGTGATTAGAACAATTATCTCCTCCATTGATATGGGAGGGAATTCTACAAGCTTACTAACCTTGTTTTCTGCTGTACTAATGTGTGGCTGAACCATATAGTCAACTGTTCCCATATTGTTAGGGATGGATTGGATTTAGCAGGAACATATTCATTTCCACCCATGTCAGGTGTACCCAATCCTCCAGATGATACCCAGGGACCTCAGTTTGATGAAATTGTGTCTCACAAATCCCCAAAAGTTGGCCCTACACATTTTTGCCATTATGATATTAAGCTTCAGTCTAGACTTTTCCACCGCCCCCAGGTCCAAGGCCCCTCTCCATGCTCTGTGCACTATTATCTCCCCAAAAGTTATCTCAGCTAGGCGCACTGTTCTTGCCATAGCTGTGAGGCCTGCCTGCATTTTTTTCCAGTAGGCTCCTTTTACCTAAAGCTGTCAGATCATTTCCTCCTAGGTGGACCACCACTGTATCCGGTCTGCCACCTCGCCCCAGCGCCTCCCGCACTGCGGGTAGTAGTTGGTACCACCTCATCCCCAAGCGCCCCAGCCAAACTACTTCTGTGTCCCGGAGCAAGATTCTGACGAATTCTCGTCTGGCCGCCGCCCACCGTTGTGCTCAACCACAATCCAGGCCTTCTTGCGTCGCTCCACCAGGCCTAGACGGATGGGTGGGAGAGACCGGACTCAGTACTGCCTGGGGCATATGTATTGTTTGAACACACTGGATGCCCATCGCTCTATCCCCTTGATTTGCTCCGCTCCCAAACCTAGCTCTGATACGGTTGTGCCTGCCCCGATTAGAAAGGAGTGGGACCCAAATGCATTCGCTGGAAGTCCCACCTTAACAAGCGCCTTCCTCATCACCGCTATGAATTGGAACCAGCTCAAGTAAGACCCGTCCCTGTGCATCAGCAGTGGCCCCTGCTTGTGTCCCCCGGGTTGCAAGCAATGTTCCCTCTAATTTTCTTCCTCTGTGTGCGGCAGTCTAGGGTCTCTGTGCGCTGCATCCACAGGTATGTGCACCAGGAACCAGACTGCCCCTGTGGTTGCTGCACCAAATATCACTCCAATATTTTGCTTAATAAAGTGAAAAGACTGTGCATTTTCACACATACAGTGCCAGGTTAAGGGTCGTAAGGCAGGTTTGCAATTTGCATACACAAGCCATTACATGAATTGGTTACACAGGTAAGTACACTTGGGGTTTAGAAAGCACAGGACTCCAATGGTGGTACCATCATAAGATTTTACTGCTGTAGGTTAAATGTTACTTGTTGCATTATATATCTGGATGCAGAGACAGGAAGAAGCATCAAAATACCAGCTGGGCGGCACACTAGGCTAAGCAGAGATTTCTAACATACGTGTTACCTAAATGAAATGCAGGCAGTCCAAAAGCACGACGTGTAAAGCACACGCTATGCTTTTGGACTTGAGGCATTTCTTTTAGGTAACACATAAGTTAAGAAATCTCTACTTAGATAGTGTGCCGCCCGGTAGGTATTTTGCTGCTTCTTTCTGCCTCTGCATCCAGATAAATAATACAACAAGTAACATGCCACCTGCATCAAGTCCAAAAGCAACAAAGTCTAAAGCACACATCGTGATTTTGGACTTGCTACATTTCTTTTCTTAATAGAGCGTGGCTGCGGGCAGATTGTGGGTATTTGTGAAAGTATTCCTGTTAATTGCATCATCGTCATGCATTGCAATTAACATCATAGCCACGGTGTGCTTGTAGCGGCGCCGCACTTAGTTTTAAACTTAACCATTTGCAAATCAATGGGTCTCGCATTTACGCGAGTTTAAGCTATTGGCATTGTAAATGACAATGCCTTTTATTTATGTTTTGAAAAACAAAAATAATAGGCATTGTCATTTACAATGCCAATAGCTTAAACTCGCGTAAATGCGAGACCTATTGTATTGCAAATGCTGGGTTCATATAGTCTGTGGCCTAAAAATTCCGAATTTGCTGAAAGTTTATCATGCTCATCTCGGCCTTCCGAATATATCACCGAACTTTGAGATCAATAAGTAGTTGAGTGGGTGCGTGAGAGGGCTCAAACCACAGCTCAACACCGCAATTCTGCAACACAGCTGTATTTTTGCCCACGGCTCATTTTGTAGACAGATTTAATGAGTTTTTTCAAACACCTGCATGGATGCAATCACTTTTGTGGTTTGCTGGTTGGGATGAAGAATAGCAAACACAAATATTTTTATTATTTTTGTTAGCAGGGTATTTCTGCAAATGTATCCTCAGGTGTGAGTCTGACTTCCGGGTCAGCATAAAAAGTACATTCTCAGGGGTGTCTTTGTCAGGGTAATCTGGTGCTGGTGGGGGTAAATTGAGCAGTGAACAATTATGTTGCCAGCCCAGAACACTCCATAGAGAACTGTCTTACCAGCAACCCTCACACTGGTCTGCATTAGCGGCTAGCAGCACATCTTCTGATAGGTGCTGATCTGCAGCTGCCCCGGTGTCAGGAATGCACCGGTGCACCGCCTGATCACCAGGTATGTGGGCATGCCTCTGATGCAGGCGCACCTCAGTTCACTGTCAGGCCGTGGAGAGCTCTGAACAGCTGCTGTGCTGCCATCACAGCTGATTCCTGCCATGTCACTCCAGGGACAACGGTGTGCCTGATTCCTGCTCTTTTGCAGGAAAGTTGACAAGGGCAAAGGAGGTCATCGTAGATGCCTTTGCTGTGCTCTTCTCTCACTTGTGCACAGGCTTCCTCCAATCAGGAAAGCACTGTTTTACATGCCGCTTATGTTTTAAAAGTGGTGGCGCAAAAGCTCTCCTGGGATATGCGCGCTTCACACAGGCCACTGCGCTAGGGGTCAAATAGGTGCATGCGCGCATGCGCGCACGTTTCAGGGAACACTGGTTGCAAGTACCTCTGAACCAAGCATACTGGACAGCAATTCATCCTGGTCCACCTCCCTCTGTTCGCCTGGTCCATATTTGACTGGCGCAGGAAGATGTTCATGTGTCCTTCCCCTAGATCTATGTCAGCCCGAAGTATACATGCTGCCCCTGGGTTCCCTGTGGCGGGGGCTACCAACTCGCTGACCCTGTCTGCCCAAAAAACACCAAGTGTGAACGTTGTCCTGAAGAGTGTGGCTTTGTGCTCCATGGTGCATATCTAGCCCAGCGCCTTCATTAGTTGTTGTAGTGCTGCAAAGTTAATGGGCTGCCTGCTATATTTCTTTGCCTGTTGCAATCTACCCCAGCCTATTAATGCCATTCTACATTGGAAGGACCTCGTCGGCTCCTCCCCCGCTGCCATCTTTGTGTAGTATGCTGCAGCATTAAGGTGTGCTTTTGCCTAAGATTTTGATTTCCCCGTCGAGAATGCCCATTCTAGAAAGCCCACAACCGCTTCTTGGCCTACCAAACGGCCCCCTGTAAGCCAGTTATACCTGCAAACGTTGCCCATCACTTATGGTATCTGTTCTCGGTTTTAGCGGCCAGCGCGTTATCCAGCATCATCTTTAACCCGGGTCCACCCATGCCGATGCTTCTTCCGGCACCGGGGTCATCCCTCGGTCTGCATCCGGGTTGAGCTCTCAGAATCTGCCCCACTGAAAACAAGAAATGGAATCCGCAATTGAGTTATCTACCCCCGAGATGCGCCATTCCCTATGCGCAATGTTTGCTTTTAACTGGCAGTTGACTATTTTCTGCAGCAGATTGACCACTGCCGGACATTTTGCTGTTACTGTGTTGATCGCCTGCACTACTGCATGGTTGTCAGACCATAGGATTATTTGTCTGTTGGCTAAGCATTGGACCAAATGTGGAAAGCCACCACAATGGGGAACAAATCCAGCAGGGAGATGTTGGCCGTGACCCCTGTCTCTTGCCAGCTTGCCGGCCACACCCCTGTTGTCCATGCTCTACCTAGGATGGCCCGAAGCTGTAGCTTCCGGCCGAGTCCGTGTAAAGTTCAAGTTGGTTAGCTTGCACCCATGGCTCTTGCACTTTAGGGTGCCGTTAAAATTGGATAGAAATGTCTCCCATTGATTCAGGTCCTCCCTCACCCCTTGTGTCAGGCAAACCTTGTGGTGCTTTTTTGTCATGCCCCTTGTTAACCAGGCTAAGCGTCTGGTGAAGGCGAGCCCGCTGGGATTACCCTGGTGGCAAAATTCAGCTTCCCCAGCAGGTATTGTACTTCGCCTAGTGTCGCTTTCTTTTGCTGCCTCAACCTGCCAATGATCTGCCCCAGTCTTGAGTCTTGTCCTTAGCTAGGGGGACCCCCACTACCTGACCCAGGTGCATAAAACTGCGGAGGAGGTTTGCACACTCCCCTGTGTCTGTCCCGCTGACGAAGTGGAAATCGTCCAAGTAGTGTACCCAATACCCCGCCGGAGGACGTATTCCCAGCTCCCACTGCAGGAAACTGCTAAAGGCCTTGAAATATGCACAGTATATGGAGCAACTCATTGGCAAGCATTTGTCATAGTAGTATTGGCAGTCTAGCTGAAAACCTAACAAGTGGCATCTCTCAAGTTGCACTGGCAGGAGGCTGAAAGACGATTCTCGGTCTGTTTTTGCCAAAAGTGCTCTGTTCCCTGCTTGTCTTATTAGATCTACTGCACCATCCACTGATGCATACACCAATGAGCAGCGCCCTTGCTCCAAGTAGTCATTAATGGAATCTCCTTGGGGGTGTGACAGATGATGTGTTAACCTGGACTTACCAGCCTCTTTCTTAGACACCATGCCCAGGGGAGACACCACCAAATCTTTCAGCGGGGAAGGTGAGGTACCCTCCCCAGCTGAACTTCTTTTTTCACCTTCAGCCTTGCCACCCCGGGTTGTCATGTATTGATTTCAGGTTCCGACTCTCCCGGGCCCCCCGGGTCGTTTGTACAGAATAGGGAAACCTTTTGTGAAACCTTCAGCTAACATGTGTCTGTTTGATGTTCTGGGATAATGTCCTAATAAATACAACAGCCTGCTTTTTTTATGGAGGATGGTAGGGGCTGTCCCTGGTCCACCACCCCTTCGCCCCTTTCGGAAGCTCCTTGCTCCCTAATTTTTTGTGGCTCCTTTTCTTTGTAGGCCCCTGCCCCTTGGGACTGCTGGCAGCGTGCGGCAGGATGGTTGTCCCGCAGGACCCACATGCGTGTTTGAACCTGCAGGTGGCCCCCCACTTACACTCGTCCCTGTCATATTTCTAACAGGACTTCATTGATTTGCCGCAGTTTTTGGTCTTACTTTTAAAAGACTGTCCCTGATTCTCGTATTTCCCTACTGTCCCATGACGACGAAAAGTGGGCTCCTTCGAGTTCACGCCTTCTTTGGGTGCTACCATGTGAGCTGTGAACACCTTCATGTCTTAGAAATCCCACCCCATCACCGGCCATGCTGCTGCACTCTGGGGGAACTTCTGGATGAATATACATACTTGTGTCCTGTACGTCCATAGCCAATTCTCAAATGACCTTTCCCCCCTCAGCTTGCATCTATTCCTCCTGTCCTCGTCTTTCTTGTCTTGTGTCGCCAGGCCTAAGCCTGCCTGGCGCACCTCTAGTAGGGAAAATGTCTATAAATTCTTTCCTCCAAATTCTCTCTTTCACTGCCAGTGGGATGAGATTTGGCAGCCCTAGGAGCTTTGTGGTAGTGGGGGGGGGGGTCTCCTGGGGAGAGGCGTATGTACTCACTGGCCGGTTTCCCCCTGGGCCTTCCCCTGCTCCATTTTTACCGGCCATGGCACCTTCAGGTGCTGCTCCCCCTGCATGCTCACCTACACTCTCCCATCCTCATCCTGCCTCACTCGCTCAGGGTTCTCCTGTCATTTGTCAGTTGCCCCCTTTGGGTCCCCATTGCTCTTTGCCCCTTGGTCTGGCCCTTTTTTGCCCCACTGCCCTCAGGCCCACACTGGAGGGACACACCAAACGAGATCCAGCCCCTGTCCATTGCCACCACAGCATCCCTGCCGCTGGGTGCGCTGGTCCCTGCCCCCATGCCTCGCCTTGGAAACCCTGTTGGTCCCTTCCCAGGCCCGCTAATCAGGGGGGTTGGGGAGGCCAGGGCCCCTGTGTCATCAGATTGTTAATGCCCCGCTGTGTACCTAGGTTCAGAATTTGCCCCTGCCCCCTTCTGTTGGACCAGCGCCCTGAATCCCCCTGCGCCTGCCCTTTGCAATTTCCACATGACACTTACTATTGTCCGTGTCCGCTGTGATGCTCCATTCTCTGCATCTCTCCTGAGGGGCCGCGGTGCTGGCTACAGACCTCTCATCGCTGCTACTTCCCTCTGTGTATGAGCCGGACAGCACCTCTGGGGGTGATGCCGTTCGGCCTCCGCCTTGGGCTCCGCTCGTGCCCTTGGTGACTTTTGCCCTCCCCACAGCAGCATCCTTCCCTCAGATGACACTTGCTTCCTGGGGGCTGCTGTCTTGACTGCATGCCCCTTGCCACCTGTTTGCTTGGGGGGTGGTGTGGGAGGGTCAGCCCTTCTTTGTTTCTTCCCCTTCCTGTTGTGCCCCTCCTTGATTTGCTGGTCCATCCAGGTTTTTCCCTTCAGGGCTATCAATGTCCTGGCCTTTTTCCAGCATGGCTTGCAAGTAGCATCTAGCTCCGGTACCGTTTGCTGCATGTGGCCTCTTCTGACCTTTCTGAGGGGCCTCCGGGCCCCCCTGTGTCTCCCTACATCATGCCTGTGGTTGTGTTTCCCTGCTGGCTGCCTTTCACCTTCCTGCCATGCTGTATGCTTCTTTCTGCTTACTCTGTTCTCCTAGTATCACAAAGAGGCTCATCAACCCTCAGCCAACACTGCTTGAGAAACAGCGTATGAAGCCCCTGTAATAGCCCAACAGACCCAAAAAAGCTCGCAATTCTCTCTTGATGCTGTGTACTGAGATTTTGGATATGGCTGAAACCTTCTTAACTTGAGGGTCTGATATGGCACCCTGCTAGGAAATATCCCAGATACTTCACTTTCTTGGCAGCCAATAAAACCTTCTTAGGGTTGATCTTCAACCAGCTGGAGTTATGTACATGTATGACAGTCCATAGGTGATCCAGATGCTGCCTCCATGTATTTTTATAAATGACTATGTCATGTATTTAGGCAGCTTAGTATTGTGAATGGGTCAGGAATATTGCATTCATTAGGCACTGAAACGTGGCGTGAGTGCCATAAAGTCCAAAAGGAAGGGCCTTGATATGGTACTAGTCCCCTAAGGTTTAAAAGGCTGTCTTCTCTATATCTTGTTTTCTGAGAGGCACCTCCCAATATCCTTTGCAAAGGTCCATTGTGCTGATATACTGTGCTATCCCAGCCTCTCTACCATCTCATACCATCAGGGTAGTAGGTAGGTATTAAATTGAGAGAACCTATTCACCTCTCTAGAGACGATGAAAAAATGGACTGATCCGTCCAGTTTAAGCAACAATATGATAGGGGAATTCCATTCGCTCTTGGATGGCTCAATGATATCCATTTGAAGCATTTTCTTTCTTTTCTTTTTCTATGATGTATCTTCGGGCTTCAGGAACATGGTAGGGTCTTACCCTTACTTGTGTCTGTGGTAATGTCTGGATGGAGTGCTTGACTTGATTAGTCCTACCAGGTAGAAGTGAAAACAAACTGGGATGGGAGTGTAAATGTTGATTCAGCTCTTGCCACAATGGAGTGGGAGGTCTGGATCCCTGCTCTGCAAAAAGAGAGGACTCTCTTCTGAGGTTATTCCTGTTAAAACCGGTACCGGACCCAACCTTTTTTTTAAGAGGTTTATGTGATATATCTGAGAGGTCTTTTTTACTGGAGTCCAACTCTATGTGATAGGTAACAGAAGTTACTTTATTGAGCACCTTGTAAGGGCCTTGCCACTGTCCTAACATGTTATGGTCTGAAGAAGCCATTTTTAATAACACAGGATCTTTCCTTTGTTTTTTTGTCATATTGACCATTTTGCAATTGTTAGGCTTGCTTCAGGTTTGTTTTAACACTATTTCTAACCTGGCTACTTATTCAGGCAAGGGTTTAGTCCGGTCTGCCTCCTTTCCTTAGCCATGTCCAAAAGAGAGTGGGGTCGCTGACCATAAAGGAGCTCAAAAGGGGAATACCCTGTGCTCTTTTGTATTTTGATCCGTATGGAGAATAAGGTCAATGGTAACATGCCTTCCCACCTTTTTGTCTTGAGATCCAGCAGCTTTTTTTTTAAAGCAAGTTTATGTACACATATAACATAACAAACACAATTCATTCCAGAAAATGGAGTATGCCGAGCCGACATACATAGACAAATAAATAATTAATGGTCACGTATAAATATAAAGGGAAAACGAGAAGCAAAAGAAAAGCAGGATTCTTCCTAATTAAATTACATTAGAACATAGCCAATTCTTTACATTTCATGTCTCCACAAACAGCATTCTAAATAAAATAGACTATACAGAGAAAAATCCTAGGGCAGAGCATTTGTAATCCCGCTTGGGTGACCCCTCATCCTTGCCGCTCTCCAACTAGCCACTGGTGCCCAAAGCCGTAGCCCCATCTCTTTTGTTTTTAAGTCCTTGAGTTCATATAGGGTGCCCTCAATGTTATGGATGCCGAGAAGCCTCCATAGCCACATTTGAAATGTTGGAGCCTCTATATCTTTCCAGGCGGCTGATGTTAATATTCAGAGTACAGCTGCCGCTATGAAAACTAATATTAACAACAAGGGGGGGTGAGGGACAGAGTCTCTGAATTAAGCAGAAAGCTCTCACCCAGTCAAGAGATCAGGGCTAGATCCAACACCGTTTTTTAGCTCACTGCACCATTCCAGTTTCAGAACCTGGCTGTATGCAAATTAGTCTGTTCCTGTCCCAGTGCATGATGGGAACAGGGCAAACCAAACTACAAAAGCCAATTCTTACACTGGGAAGGAAACAAGCTCCCGGGGACCGGTTTCTGGCATTACAGCCGTCTTCGGCCCGGTTTGCTTGAATCCTGATGGTGCAATGAGCAAGGGTCTCACATCTGAGAATACCCTTCCACGCTTAGGGTGGACAAAAATATTAACAACAAGGGGTGGTGAGGGACAGAGTCTCTGAATTAAGCAGAAAGCTCTCACCCAGTCAAGAGATCAGGGCTAGATCCAACACCGTTTTTTAGCTCACTGCACCATCCCAGTTTCAGAACCTGGCTGTATGCAAATTAGTCTGTTCCTGTCCCAGTGCATGATGGGAACAGGGCAAACCAAACTACAAAAGCCAATTCTTACACTGGGAAGGAAACAAGCTTCCGGGGACCGGTTTCTGGCATTTCAGCCGTCTTCGGCCTGGCTTGCTTGAAATGCCAGAAACCGGTCCCCGGTAGCTTGTCTCCTTTCTGGTAAAGAATTGGCTTGGTAGTTTAGTCTGCCCTGTTCCCATGATGCACTGGGCCAGGGACAGACTGATTTGCATATAGCCAGGTTCTGAGCTGGGATGGGGCAGTGAGATAAATAACGGTGATGGATCAAGCCCTGATCTTTGGACTGGGTAAGAGTGGTCTGCTCAATTCAGACACTCTGTTCATCACCACCCCCCTTTTGTAAATCGATTTTGGCCACTAAAGGTGTGGCAGGGTATACTCAGACATGAGTCCCTTTCTCACTGCTCCATCAGGATTCAAGCAAGCCGGGCCGAAGAGGCTGAAATGCCAGAAACCGGTCCCCGGTAGCTTGTCTCCTTTCTGGTAAAGAATTGGCTTGGTAGTTTAGTCTGCCCTGTTCCCATGATGCACTGGGCCAGGGACAGACTGATTTGCATATAGCCAGGTTCTGAGCTGGGATGGGGCAGTGAGATAAATAACGGTGATGGATCAAGCCCTGATCTTTGGACTGGGTAAGAGTGGTCTGCTCAATTCAGACACTCTGTTCATCACCACCCCCCTTTTGTAAATCGGCTATGAAAACTAAGGCTTCCTCCTCGATCCTTAAATTCAGTTTGATATTGCATCCGATAATCAGTAATGTTGGGGATAGATTCAATTTGACATCTAGCAGTCCCTCCAGTAAAGCCGCTATCTCCTTTTTGATTAACTCCAGTTTCTCGCACCCATGAAACATATGCACAATATCTGCAGGTCCTTTACCACATCTAGGGCAGTCACTATCAGCCCTCTTCCCCCAATCAAACAGCTTGGATGGCGTATAATATAAATTAAATAAGGTTTTAAAATGTTGAGCTCTAAGATTGGAGGAGCGCAGAAATCTTTTATCGAATGAAAGGGCTCTATCCAGATTAGTCTCTGGGTCCCCCAATTTCATAGCCTAGGCAGCCTCAGTCTTGACTATTTCATCTGGAGAACTTTCCATAAGAATTTTATACAGTCCATTTATTCTGCGCCCCCCACCCTTCAGATAATCCAGAAGTGCACTCCTTTTTTCCAAGATTATTAGGGGTCTTACTGCTCTAATTGTATTAACCATCTGAAGGTATTTATATTCTTGCCCTTACTGTAATGAATATCGCATCCTTAGGTCCTCTAGTGATCTACAGATATCTTTCACCATTATTTGCCCAAGTGTTTTAAAGCCTTGATGCTCCCAATGTCTCCAACATCCATCCATACACAAATTTGGGAAAAGTCCAGAATTCCATAGAGGAGTATGGTGATTATACCTGGAAATTCCCATTGCTTTCTGCACCGATGCCCAGACCCCCACTATATCTTCGAGCAGTTTGTAACGGGTTTTCTTATAATACCTTCTTTCCGTTCTCCGCAGGAGTACCCCGAATGCTTCATTACCCAATGCCAGCTGAAATATAGATGGGATATCATCTTGGCCCCTTCCCTGTCCAGCCCCCCCCTGATCAAAGAGTATTGCCATTTCTGTAAGGAGGCAGGACCAGTGATAATTCCTGATATTTGGCATACCCAGACCTCCCCTTTCCTGGGGTAAAGACTAAGCATGGGTGAATTTTGCGAATCTCGCGTTCGCGAATTTTGCGGATTTGCGAACTCGCAATCCGCAAAATCCGCGAATTCTCGCGAATTTGCGGATTTTTTTTTTTTGTGTTTGCGCGGGTTTCTGCCAGTTCGCGAGGGTTTTGTACAATGTCGCAAATTGCGAACTTACCTGTCGGGTCGCAAGTTTCGCGAACTTGTTGTTTCTACGTTTCCAGCCTGTTTGGGACACTCTTCTTCATCACTGCCACTCTCTGTCACCACTGCCACTCTCTGACTACTCATGCCACCCTCTGGCCCACCCATGCCACCCTCTGTTTCATCACAGCACCCTCTGGTTGTCCAGGCAGTGTACATTATTGTGGCAACGCAAGCACACCTTCCCTGCCTCAAGTGACCTGAATTAATTTGGGGCTGATTAATGTGTCACAGAATATTTTTTTAGCTGGCACCTGCTTCCTTAGTGCTTCCTGATTAGTGATCTTTTGCACTTGCTAAGTGCTTTCATTGTTGCAAAATTAGTTACAACACCTGCCCTGCCCCAACTGACAATAATGAATTAGGGGCTGATTAATGGATTTGAACTTCCAGCCTGGCTCCTGCTTGTCTCCCTTAGCTGTAATTCAGGACCTTTGTGGCATATGTGTAACTATTCTGAGGTTCAGAGCAGGGTCACATAATAGATGCAACTGGCAACTGAACTCTGGAGGGGCCCCTCAGGAAGCACTACAGGAAATGGCTACTAATGATGAGCCTGAACTTTTGAACCTGGTAAGTAGTTTCAGTTTTGCTAAGATCGTATTTCTGCAATTTTGCACTTATTCGCGGGGCGCGAAGTTGTACTGGGAAGCCGCGAACTCACGCGAACAGTGCGAGCAAAATCCGCTGCTCGCGGATTTGCGGATTTTGCGGGAGATTTGCAAATCTCGCGGATTGCGAATTTACCGAAAATCCGCAAAATCCGCGAGCGAAACGGATTTTCCGCCCATGCTTAGTAAAGACATAAACTTATTTGATCTTCTAATCTTGCCGTATTGCCATATGAATTTCATAAAAATTACTTCAATTTCCTTTATTAGTTTATCCTCTATTTTAAATGGGATAGACCTGAATGTATACAATATCTTGGGAAACATAGTCATTTTAATGACATTAGCCCTACCTATTATCGTTAGATGTAATGTATCCATCCTTTTTAAATCTTGTTCCATTGATTTCAAAAGTGGTGTAAAATTATCTCTAATTATATTCCCTGGTTGTGAATTAAGTGTTATACCGAGGTACACCACCGAATTGACATACCTAGCATCCCGTTTAATTATATTCTTGGAGCACAGAATTTGGGTCTTAGCCTCGTTTAATCTGTATCCTGAGCATTTCCCAAACAAATTTGTCAATGTCACTATTTCCCTCATAGTAGATTCCGGATCAGTTGTGATGACAGCTAGGTCATCCGCATATGCGAGCAATTTTGTTTGAAATCCCTTTATGACTACAGGTTTTATCGCCATGTTAGACATTATTTGAGTTATTAAAGGGTCGATGTACAGCGCAAATAAAATGTGGGAACAGGGGCAACCCTGCCGAGTCCCCCTCGTTATACTAATTTTTCCTGAGCTCCCCCCATCAGTTGGATCCTAGCTGAAGGAGTAGAATACATTGCCTGTATGGCCTGTCGGAACCTTGGTCCGAACCCCCTCTCCTCCAACACCTTCCACAAGAAAGACCACCTTACCCGGTCAAATGCCTTTTCCGCATCGAGGAGGACCATCGCGGCCCACTCCCCACTGGCAGCACAAATATCAAACACGGTAATAGCCCTTCTGATGCGATCCGTCGTGCATCTCCCTGGGATGAACCCATGCTGCCAGGGCGATACTAGAGCCGCGATGATCCTCCCGAAGCGGGTAGCCAAGATCTTAGCATACAGCTTATTGTCGGCATTAGGACTAGGGAGATAGGCCTATAGGACCCTGGGTTTTCTTTAGGTTTGCCTTTCTTGTGGAACACCACGATGTTGGTGCTCATCCATGACTCCGGTATTTTGCCAGGTATCATGATCCCGTTAAACAAGTCTAAAAAGAGAGGGGATATTTCCTCCCGCAAACACTTATAAATCTCGAGTGGTAGCCCATCCGGGCCCACCGCCTTTCCTGATGCCAAACTTTGTAATCCTCCTATTACCTCGTCCATGGTAATAGCCTGTTCAAGAGCGTCCCTCTCTTCCTGGCCCAGTCTTACACCTGTGCTTTCCCAGTTGTTACTTGGGGCATCTGTCACCACCTACTCCTGATATAGGTCTTGATAATACCTTCTGAAGACCTCTAAGATCTCAGATGGTTCCTCATATGCTCTCCCCTGTTCTTCTATTTTTGTAATTACATTTTTCGACGTAACCTGTTTGATACGCAGCGCTAGAGCCCTCCCAGCCTGTTCCCCTGTCTCATATAGCCTGGTTCTTTGTGTATGGTATTCTGCCGCTGATTTTTTAGCCAATTGAATCTGTAATCCCGCTTTAATGGTATTGATCCTCTCGAGACTTTCCAATCCTTGCAGCCCCTGACATAAATCTCTTTGATGCTGCGCTTCTGCCTCACTCAATCTAATCAGTAATTGCTCCCTTTCCAGCTTGCTCTTTTTCCATTGCCTGTTAGAATAACTAATGGTCTCCCCTCTTAACCCTGCCTTATAACTGTCCCATACTACCCCCTGGGAGGCACTGTATCTATTGGCATCGAAGAAGGCCTTTGACCAATTTTTATTACATTCTATGTAGACAGTGTTGGTTAATAGTTTCCTATCAAAAGTCCATGGTCTAGGTCCTTTCATAGGTCGATTAAGATCCATTGTTATTACCAGGGGATTGTGATCGGACATTATCATTGGAAGGTTGGAGATTTCAACCTTATTCAATTCGGTAGCTGATACGAAGAAGTAATCTAATTTACAGTATTTGTTAAAAGGGTGTGAGAAGTAGGTAAACCCAGTATCCCCTGCTTCTTTATTACCCCATACATCTCAACCCATGTGTCTGCAACAACGATGAAATGGCTCTATATACCCTGGGTTTGCGTCCAATATATGAAGTACCATTAGTAAAGTCAGCCGATATATTGGGATCTCCGCAAACTACTATCGGGGCAGACCAATCTATCAATTCCTTCTCCATAAAATTGAAGGTCTCAGGATCATCCGAATTGAGCTCCATAAATTGAACAGACAGTAAATCCCATGTTCATTTTGCATCCAGCCCACCTGCCAAGGGCATCTGCCTTGCAGCGCTTGATGCCTCCCAAACACTCCTTCCCAATAATAGCTACCCCCCTTATAGTAGATGTTAGAGAGGAGCATGACAAAATATCAAACCCTTTTAACTTAAGCCAATGCTTTTTCTTCCATGGCAAATGAGTCTCTTGTATCCCAAGGATGTCAATACCTGTTATTTTAAGATATTCCTCAAATCTACCCCTCTTCTTCCAGTCGTTCAACCCATTAATGTTTATGGAGCCAATCTTGAGCTTAGGCATACTCCTGAACCAGACATTGCCAACTTCTCAAATGACAAAAAACATATTAAATACGTAATTCCAACACCTCTTTTCCCGTATGTTTACAATTGAATTTGTGTGTGAATTAGTGACACGTGCTCTATTTTTTTAGAATTTACCCCCCCTTCCCCCCTCTCCCCCCTCCCGCTCCCCCCTTGCACCCCCCCCGGCACTGGCCCCTCGGCCACTCGCCCGCTTCTGTGGGGTGCTCAGACTAAGTCTGTGCATGTGATGGAAGCAGCGTCGCAGCGAGGACTCAGAACAGCCTACTTACTGGCCTTAATGGCCTTAGCCTCAGAGCTCATATATACTATAGCCACCCAAAGAAATTAACAGATAGCAAACACTTGACAATTCCATTCATTGCCTAGACCTTAAGAAGCAACCTTCCGATACCGCCAATTCCTGCTATCTATACCAATAACATCTTATCCCTTCATGTGTAAGTAGCTACTGGTATATCCTGATATCTGTCTATCCGTACACCCAAACCCACCCTGAGAGAACAACAATTCCAAGATGAAACTATATGGAGTCCAAAAATTCCTTCGCCTTAATTTCTGATGGGAAATACAAAGCTTTTCCATGGTGCATTATTTTGAGCTGGGCTGGGTTTATGAGATAGACTTGAACTTTCTTATCTTGGAAAGGCTTAATCAATTGTCGTAACCTCCAACGCCTTTCTACCGTCACATGGCAGAAATCGGGTCTGACAAAAAATGATAGCCCATCGACTGTTCTCTTAGCGTCAGGTCTAGCCTTTTCCGCTATAGCCTGGCGAAAAACGAAGTTCCCCCAAAAAATCAGAATTGCCCTGGGTTTATCTCCTTCCCTTGGGTTTCGCTTTATCTTAAATGGGGTTCTGTGCGCCCGCTGAATTTCTGACTCCCAGTAGCAGCTGTCCAGTTCAGGGAATGCTTTAGCAAATAATTTAACAATAAAGGTTCTCACATCCCCCCCTCCAAGCCTTCCGGTACCCCTAAGACCCTTAGAATGTTTCTCCTAAGCCTATTTTCAAGGTCCTCCAGTTTCCACTGTATGTCCTGGGCTTGTGCCCCATAAGATTCCACCTTGCTGGTAGCGGCAGCAGATTCAGCCTCAGTGGAGACCACTCTTTCTTCGAGGTTCGATACTCTATCATCCACCGTCGCACAGGTCTTTGAGAGTTTCCTCACAACGCTCTTTATTTTCCTCATAGCTGCTTGGGACTTAAGATTGTCCTGCCTGGTTTCCTCCCGATGCACGATTATTTCCTGATGGATTGCCTCTAACATAGACCGTTGGGTGGACTCAAAGTCCTGAATTTGATTAGGCGACCCCTGAAGCAAAGTAGTGGGTGAATGATCCCAAGCCAACCCCTTCTGCTCATTCTTTTTTAAGGAAACTCCTGGTTTCACAGCCGTTACAGGGATGGTCTCCTCCGGATCACTGTTTGACTCAAGGTTGCTACCATCTATATCTGAGCTTTGTTCACCCTCATCTTCAGACCAGCCTGCTTCTTCGGCCACAGAGTGAAAACATTCACTAGGGGTCTTCTCACTTTCAGTGTTGCTAGCTGCCGCCGTCTCCTCAGATGAGATAATACCATTAGACATAGTACTGACTACAGCGGGATTAACCTTAGTTATATCATGGTTTTTCAAAGCGCTGCTTCCCATATCCTCCAGATGTTCCATTACTGTTACATTTACTGAACCAGGGATAAGACTGACAGTATCTTCCTGGGTGTTATTCTCATCTGGAGGAGTAACCGGGGGAACTTGTGCAAGTGTGTCAAAAGCGCCCTCAACCATAGCCATTATAGAGTTTATAACCGTAGGAACAGTTGAATCAGACCCATCACTGCCTTCTCGGTCTGCAAAGATGACTTCATTGCCCCCAAGGTCATTTTGAACCTCCAGCAGTATCTTGCCTCCAGACATTCCAGCCTCTGCTTCATTCAGAGTTACAGGAGCTTTCCCCCCTTTCTCCTTACCACCACGGGTGAGCATCTCCACTATACTGACACTTGCAGTAGTAGCGGTGGTTTGGCGGGTCCTGACCACTGGTGGCCTGGTTTCCTTCACCGGGGGTTGAGCTTGCACTGGTGTTAAAGCCGGCTCCTCACTCCGACCATCATTACTCGCTGCGGGAGTGCTCACAATTTCACCCGCATTCCTCTTCTTATTTGCCTTCCCGCCGACATTAACCTTTGGGGCCATCCTGCCACCTCGCTGTCTGGCCCTGAAGCAGATCACTTTGCCCCGCTCGGTCCTCACGGGTCGGCAACTCGTCCCTCCGCCACTGAGAATGACCGTGAGTACGCCGGGTTCACTCCGCCCACTGACTCCGCGAACTCCGCGGACTGCTTCCGTGTTACCCGACTCCAGGCAAACTGACACTCCAGTTGCTGCGAGCACCCGAAGCACAGCCGGCAGCAGTGTCAGTCAGTAAGTAATCATTTGCTGCCGCAAGAATTGCAAAAATCATCAAGTGCCTGCTCTGAGGCAGAAACAGCTCGTCACTCCATATCCTCACTCACGGATCGCTGCTGCTCAGCCGCTCAGCGCGGCCACCATCTTTTTAAGAGTGTTTTTCAGCGTAGAATTGTATCTCTCAACAAGTCCGCCTGCTTGCGGTGATAGGCAGATGTGCATTCATGTGTTATCCCTAACATGTGGTATACCAGTTACATAAGTTTAGAGACAAACAGGGACCCATCAGCCATTAGGATCTCCTTCCGGAACCCTACCCTTACGGTACACTTCGATCATTGCCTTGGCTACATTCATGCTGTTGGGGTTGAGAAATGCAACAGCCTCAGGATAATGAGAGGCATAATCTATAAGGACAAGAACATACCTACATCCACTTTTTTGAGGGTAACATATTATATTCATCTCTACCCGGGTAAATGGTTCCTCAATTACAGGCAAAGCCATAAGTGGGACCTTACTATGTTTGCACCTACTATTTCTCTGCAATACTTCATTAGTTGCTGGTAAGTACCAGGCCAATAGAATTTATTTGTTCAATATGGCTCTTTCTGTCTTTTCAGGACTGAAGTGTCCCCCTAATAGATGGCTATGAGCGAGGAATAGGACTTTAGCCCGAAAAGGGGTGGGTACTAGCTCTTGCTGACTTTCTCTGTTACTCTCCTTCCTATTTCACAGCCCATTGTTTAGGGACCTACTTTGACAGGGTCTTCTTGATCGGACGCAATACACCAGGCCTCTTGAAAGGTGGCATCTTCCTTCTCAGCAGCCCTAAAATTGTGATCCGTATCCCAAATAAATCAATCTGTTTTATGGGGAAGGTCCTCTTTGGAACTCTCTTTTCTTCTCGTTGCTGTCTTCTGCTTTTTCTACTCTTGGTTGGGAGCCATTCATGGTCATCAGTTTTGGAAAAAGGAGCAACACCCCACCAATCATTCCCCTCCATCCAGGTCCCCTGCACCAGGGAGTCATGGTGGGGGTAATCGTTAGCCACTATCAAAGGCTCTGGTAGTCTTGGAGTTAGTCACACTTTCAGGGTTAATTCTGTGTGATCCTGGTGTTGGATTTGCACTTCTGCCAGGGCATACCTCTTGCTGTCCCTGTCCACACACTGACTGTTAACGGTCCCATTGGTGTCAGGGATCCTGTCAGCATTGCCTGTGGCCACATCACACTTGTAAACAATGTCCACTAAGGTGGTGACAGGTACGTCATTTACAGACAGGTTACAGTGGTAGGCTAATTTGTCCTCGGGTGGAGTGCAATACAGTGAATGGACCAACATGTTGTCCGTTGGCTCTTCTTTTTGGGAACAGGACCTGGAGATGTGACCATACTCACCACACTGGAATCAATGAGGACCTGTCTGATTATCTGCCCAGGAAGCAGGGTCACCGTTTCAGGTTTCTTCTGTGGTTGAGGATGGGGTTGTCTGCTTGGTCCAATAGGAGGACACAGCCAGTTCATTTCTTCCCACCCTTTTAGCATTTCCTGGGCTCGACTGTACGCACTGGCTATTTCCACAGCTCTTTTTTAGAGTTAAATGCGTATGGTGCGGAACTCACTTCTATACTGGGGTATGAAGGCAGGTGAGGCACTGCTCTAGATACATGTTCTCAAGTATTTGAGAGCAACAAGCACAACTTGACTCACGGGGGCCGCTGCACCAACCTATCAGCTCACCGGGTCACTGCAGCCCTGCTGGGTTCCTGACGCTGTGGTCGCCCCGCCGCCGAGCAGCTCACATCGCTCGACCGCAGAGCGGGCGGACCACAGTTCCCAGCCTGCCCTGGGACTAAGACATCGCCCACTTCCTGGTTCCAGCGCCTGGAGGCGTACAAAAGGCAGCAGCTACCTCCGCGTCGCGGACGCGCGCGGGCGGCGCCGGGCTGAGCCTGGGCAGAGGGCGGGCCATCTACGGCTGTCAGCGGACGACAGAGGACAGGACAGGCCACCTCCCTGAGAACTACCATCATGGGTAAGCGCAAACAAACATGTAATGGGAGCCTCAACAGTAAAAAACCCAAGATGCCCAGAAAGGCTGATTCCATACTTTCCTATTTGACGTCTGCAGTGGGAGCTATTACCAAAGAAATCGCTAATGCTGAAAAAGAACTGGCCATTTCTCATATTTTAGACCCCACACCTGGCCCAGTCCCTGAAGAGCAAAATTCTTTGATCAATCTTGTCTCCCAGCCTGACGCACTAGTGGCAGTAAGCCCCAATTTGGATTTGGATCATAGCA
Source organism: Lissotriton vulgaris (assembly GCF_964263255.1). Classification (NCBI taxonomy): domain Eukaryota; kingdom Metazoa; phylum Chordata; class Amphibia; order Caudata; family Salamandridae; genus Lissotriton; species Lissotriton vulgaris. Next base: position 204,142 of record NW_028246463.1, read on the forward strand.
CTTCAAACATCACATCCACAGCTGGAAAGGGACAGGCCATACCTCTACCGCATGTTACAACACAGGGGGAAGGACAAAAATCCCAAAAATGCTCTAGAAAGACCAAGCATACAGACACACCGAATGAAATCTGGGAAGACAACTTGATCAATAGACTCAGTAACAAAATCGAAGGTCTGGTAAATTTACATATAGAGCCTATTCTTACAGGCATAGCGAAGGACATAATCGACGTTCTGAACACGTGTGTGGTAGGTTTGTTAAAAAAATGTAACTTGATAGAGTCCTTCCTACAAGAACAACGTGAACACGTTAAAGGAGGTCAGATACAAGCGCCCTTGCCCTCAGAGGCACACACCGCAGATAGTTATCACGGCCCTTTAATAGACAGCCTTGTACCCACTGTTACATCAGGGATTAGTAGCCTGGCACCGGGGGAACACATAAGGCAACCTTGCACGAAATTAAGCGTCTCTGACTCTAAAAAGAGTTGTGACATACCAATTATGTCAAATAACGACAAAGCTAAAAATATAATATCATGTAAATCAAGGTTACACCTTCCCCCACAAGCTGCCCCCCTAGTAGTCGTGCTAACAGGGGTTCCGCCCTTGAAAACTAAAGTTTATGAGAGTTCAAAATACCTAATGGAAAAAACTAAAAACTGGTGTCAGGATTACTGCAGTGGTGACATGGATATTGTCCGCCACATAAAAATGGTAAGAAGGGTGGGATGGGTAGGCCCTAAAACAAAGTCAATCGAGGGGGATTGTGTGGTGATAAATTTTAAAACTCAGCACGTGGCAGAGCGTTTAATCTGGGACGGCTCTGGCATCACAAGTCAGTCAAGTCAAGTCATAAAATTTGTATAGCGCACTACATACCCAGAGGGTTTCAAGGCGCTTAGGAAAGGGAGGGGGAATATTTGTCGAATATCCACGTTTTAAGCTGCTTTCTGAACGCTAGGTGATTCTGGGTGAGGCGAAGGTAGGCGGGGAGTGAGTTCCATGTTTTGGCCGCCAGGTATGAAAAGGATCTGCCTCCCATGGTGGTCTTGTTGATGCGAGGTACAGTGGCGAAGGCTTGGCTGGAAGAGCGAAGTTTGCGGGAGGGGGTGTAGAAGGACAGTCGAGAGTTGAGGCAATCTGGTCCGATGTCGTAGAGTGATTTGTGTGCGTGGGTAAGCAGTCGGAAAGTGATCCTCTTATTGACGGGTAGCCAGTGGAGGTCTTTAAGGTGACCAGAGATGTGTTCGTTGCGTGGGACGTCTAATATGAGTCTGGCTGAGGCGTTTTGGATTCGTTGTAGTTTCTTCTGGAGTTTAGCGGTGGTGCCTGCGTAGAGGGTGTTTCCGTAGTCCAGTCGGCTCGTGACTAGAGCGTGGGTGACTGTTTTCCTTGTTTCGGAGGGGATCCAGCGAAATGTTTTTCTGAGCATGCGAAGAATGTTAAAGCAGGAGGAGGGTACGGCGCTGACTTGTCTGTTCATTGAGAGTGAAGAGTCCAGGATGACGCCAAGGTTCCGTGCGTGGTTTGTCGGGATGGGTGCTTTTCCAAGGGCTTCCGGCCACCAGGAGTCGTCCCATGCAGAGGGGGATGTGCCTAAGATGAGGACTTCTGTTTTGTCTGAGTTCAGTTTCAGACGGCTTTGTTTCATCCATTCGGCGACTTCTTTCATTCCTTCGTGTAGGTTAGTTTTGGCGGTGCTGGGGTCCTTGGTGAGAGAGAGGATCAGTTGAGTGTCGTCTGCGTAAGAGATGATGTTGAGGTTGTGTTGGCGGGCGATGGCCGCAAGGGGGCTCATATATACGTTGAAGAGGGTGGGACTAAGAGAGGATCCTTGTGGTACGCCGCAGATGATTTCAAAGGCTTTGGACTTGTATGGTGGGAGGCGGACTCTCTGGGTTCTTCCGGTGAGGAACGAGGTGATCCATTCCAGTGCTTTTCCTTGGATTCCGATGTCTCTGAGGCGTTGTAGAAGGGTGCTGTGGCAGACTGTATCGAAGGCTGCGGAGAGGTCGAGGAGGATGAGGGCGACTGTGTCTCCATTGTCCAGTAGAGTTCGAATGTCGTCTGTTGCTGCGATGAGGGCGGTCTCAGTGCTGTGTTTAGCTCGGAAGCCAGATTGTGAGGGGTCCAGTGATTTGTTGGCTTCGAGGAAGGCGGCGAGTTGGTTGTTGACGGCTTTCTCGATGACTTTGGCCGGGAATGGAAGAAGTGAGATGGGGCGGTAGTTTTTGAGTTCGGTGGGGTCCGCTGTTGGTTTTTTCAGAAGGGCGGTGAGTTCAGCGTGTTTCCAGTCTTCTGGGAAGGTAGCGGAGTTGAAGGAGCAGTTGATGACATCTCGGAGGTGCGGGGCTATGATGGAGTCTGCTTTGTTGAAGATGTGGTGAGGGCATGGGTCTGTGGGGGATCCGGAGTGGATGGAATTCATCAGGCGGATGGTGTCCTCAGTGGAGATTGGTTTCCAGTCGTTAAGGGTGTTAACGGGGGGAAGATGGTCAGCAGATGGTAGGGTGGGTTGGCTTCCGGGTTGGTTGTCAAAGCTGTTGTGGATGTCAGCAATCTTGTTGTGGAAGAATGAGGCTAGGGAGTCGCAGAGGGATTGAGAGGGGGTGATGTCGTTGGAGTTGGCCGAGGGGTTGGAAAATTCCTTGACGATGTTGAAAAGTTCCTTGCTGTTGTGGGCGTTGTTGTCAAGTCGATCCTTGAATGCTGTTTTCTTGGCCTTTCGGATTAGTTGGTGGTGGGTGCGGGTGGGGCTTTTGAAGGCGTCCTTGTTGCTGGTGGATGGGTCTTTTTTCCAGGCCTTTTCAAGGGAGCGGCACAGTTTCTTGGACTTCTTGAGGTCATCGTTGAACCATGAGGCCTTCTTGTTGCCAAGTTTGTGTAGACGTTTTTTCAGTGGTGCTAAGGTGTCGGCGGTGTTGGATAACCAAATGGTGAGGTTGGAGGCGGCTTCGTTGGCGTTAGAAGAGAGGGCCGGGGAGGTTCGAAGGAGCGATGTGGAGATGTGATCCGAGGTGATTTTGTTCCAGTTTCTTTGTAGAGTTGGTTGGAGGTGGATGATGGGTTTCGGCTTGTTGTAGGTGAAGTGAACGCAGCTGTGGTCAGTCCAGAGGAGATCCGTAGTGTGGCTGAAGGAGACATGGTTGCTGGAGGTGAAGATGGGGTCGAGTGTGTGACCTGCGATGTGGGTGGGGGAAGTGACCAGTTGGTTAAGTCCGAGGTTGGCGAGGTTGTCTAAGAGGGTGGCGGTGTTGCGGTCGTTGATCTTTTCAAGGTGGAAGTTGAGGTATCCTAGAAGGATGTAGTCTTTGGAGGGGAGCGCGTGTGGGGTGATGAAGTCCGTGATGTCTTCACTGAATTTAGCGCGGGGTCCTGGTGGTCTGTAAAGGAGGGTGCCTCTGAGTGTGGTCTTGGGGTCGATGAGGATCTGGAAGTGAAGGTGTTCGGAGTTGGCGAGGTTGGCATCAGAGCTAGTTGTGATGTGGATTGATTTCTTATGGACGATAGCGATTCCTCCTCCTGTGTGGTCGGTGCGGTCCTTGCGTGTGATCTTATAGTCATCAGGGATAGCGATGGCGATGTCAGGGGCGGAGGAAGCGTTCATCCAAGTTTCCGTTAGGAAGGCGACGTCTGGAGAGATGGTGTCTAGTAGATTCCATAGGTCGATGGCGTGTCTGTGGACTGATCGGGTGTTGAGAAGGATGCATTGTAGGTGGTTGGGGTCGGGAGTCTGTGGTGTGGTCGTAGCGGAGATGTTGTCGGTGCCGCTGAATTTGCAGGAGTAGCATGAGAAAGGAGGGTGGCGGTATCGTAGGTGAAGCGGGAGGGCTGGGCAGCGCGAGGGGCAGGGGGTCTGGCGCTGGGCGCGGTCCAGGCGCGGACGGGCGCAGACGGGCTTACCTTTGGCGCACCTTCGGCGCGAATGGGGCGCGGTCGCTGCGCGTAAACGCTGCGCGCGGGAACAGCTGTCATATATGGATGTTGGAAGGGGAGGGGCGAGGGCGTCTCAGCTGGGAGGCGGGGCGGGCACACGAGGACAACAACAACAACTCTAAAATGGAGGCGGAGGGGGGAGCAGAGCGGAGTGCTACACTTTAGACGCGCTGAACACAATGAAATCACCAAAACAATTATCCAAACAGTAACAACAGTGATATTATGCAAAGCGGCAGGCAGCAGGCAAATCTATTCGGCAGAGGCACAGGCAGAACAGCGCTACGATACCACAGCCAGCAGGGGGACGCTGGGAGCGACCACTCGGCTCGAAGAGAGGAGTGAGTCACAGCGCGCTGAGGGGGAGAAGCGCTATTTCAGTGCCGTGGGAGGGCGTCTCAGCTGGGAGGCGGGGCGGGCACACGAGGACAACAACAACAACTCTAAAATGGAGGCGGAGGGGGGAGCAGAGCGGAGCGCTACACTTTAGACGCGCTGAACACAATGAAATCACCAAAACAATTATCCAAACAGTAACAACAGTGATATTATGCAAAGCGGCAGGCAGCAGGCAAATCTATTCGGCAGAGGCACAGGCAGAACAGCGCTACGATACCACAGCCAGCAGGGGGACGCTGGGAGCGACCACTCGGCTCGAAGAGAGGAGTGAGTCACAGCGCGCTGAGGGGGAGAAGCGCTATTTCAGTGCCGTGGGAGGGCGTCTCAGCTGGGAGGCGGGGCGGGCACACGAGGACAACAACAACAACTCTAAAATGGAGGCGGAGGGGGGAGCAGAGCGGAGCGCTACACTTTAGACGCGCTGAACACAATGAAATCACCAAAACAATTATCCAAACAGTAACAACAGTGATATTATGCAAAGCGGCAGGCAGCAGGCAAATCTATTCGGCAGAGGCACAGGCAGAACAGCGCTACGATACCACAGCCAGCAGGGGGACGCTGGGAGCGACCACTCGGCTCGAAGAGAGGAGTGAGTCACAGCGCGCTGAGGGGGAGAAGCGCTATTTCAGTGCCGTGGGAGGGCGTCTCAGCTGGGAGGCGGGGCGGGCACACGAGGACAACAACAACAACTCTAAAATGGAGGCGGAGGGGGGAGCAGAGCGGAGCGCTACACTTTAGACGCGCTGAACACAATGAAATCACCAAAACAATTATCCAAACAGTAACAACAGTGATATTATGCAAAGCGGCAGGCAGCAGGCAAATCTATTCGGCAGAGGCACAGGCAGAACAGCGCTACGATACCACAGCCAGCAGGGGGACGCTGGGAGCGACCACTCGGCTCGAAGAGAGGAGTGAGTCACAGCGCGCTGAGGGGGAGAAGCGCTATTTCAGTGCCGTGGGAGGGCGTCTCAGCTGGGAGGCGGGGCGGGCACACGAGGACAACAACAACAACTCTAAAATGGAGGCGGAGGGGGGAGCAGAGCGGAGCGCTACACTTTAGACGCGCTGAACACAATGAAATCACCAAAACAATTATCCAAACAGTAACAACAGTGATATTATGCAAAGCGGCAGGCAGCAGGCAAATCTATTCGGCAGAGGCACAGGCAGAACAGCGCTACGATACCACAGCCAGCAGGGGGACGCTGGGAGCGACCACTCGGCTCGAAGAGAGGAGTGAGTCACAGCGCGCTGAGGGGGAGAAGCGCTATTTCAGTGCCGTGGGAGGGCGTCTCAGCTGGGAGGCGGGGCGGGCACACGAGGACAACAACAACAATTCTAAAATGGAGGCGGAGGGGGGAGCAGAGCGGAGCGCTACACTTTAGACGCGCTGAACACAATGAAATCACCAAAACAATTATCCAAACAGTAACAACAGTGATATTATGCAAAGCGGCAGGCAGCAGGCAAATCTATTCGGCAGAGGCACAGGCAGAACAGCGCTACGATACCACAGCCAGCAGGGGGACGCTGGGAGCGACCACTCGGCTCGAAGAGAGGAGTGAGTCACAGCGCGCTGAGGGGGAGAAGCGCTATTTCAGTGCCGTGGGAGGGCGTCTCAGCTCGGAGGCGGGGCGGGCACACGAGGACAACAACAACAACTCTAAAATGGAGGCGGAGGGGGGAGCAGAGCGGAGCGCTACACTTTAGACGCGCTGAACACAATGAAATCACCAAAACAATTATCCAAACAGTAACAACAGTGATATTATGCAAAGCGGCAGGTAGCAGGCAAATCTATTCGGCAGAGGCACAGGCAGAACAGCGCTACGATACCACAGCCAGCAGGGGGACGCTGGGAGCGACCACTCGGCTCGAAGAGAGGCATCACACAATCAGGCATTAGACCCCTACCCCTAGGATTTTTCTATCCCCCCCTCAGATTAGAACAGGATTACTCCCTGTCCCAATTGTCTCAGATGGGAATATAATATCAGTTCCTACTCACATGCTCACACTACCACTCAGTATGTAAAAGACGTAAACATCCCTTCCTGTAGCACAAACTATAATATCAGTTTAACATATCCACCTCCCTGCACACTTGAAAATCGCTTCAGCCCACTTTCTAACTTAGAAGAAAATGACTGACTAAAACATAATGAGACTGTTAAGGTCGCCGTTAAATCCAATCAAATATTTAGAATAGTGAGTTGGAACACGGCAGGCGTAAAAGCAAAAATGGCGAACGATATCTGGATTAGCTATTTAAAAACATTTCATATAATAGCTTTAGAAGAAACATGGGATTGGCAAAATAGTTTTTCCCTGGATGGTTACTCTCATTTCCACGTTCCAGCAAGGAAACATGGGGCCGGAAGAGCTAGAGGGGGATTAATTACCCTGTTCTCCCTAGAAATAAAAGGATTGCTTACACAATTAGACATGGGAGGCCAAAACTGTTTGGCGGTAGAACTCCTGGCACCTGACTTGGGTAATATCCTATTTCTAAATTTCTATAACTCCCAAGACACAGATAACAATCTTGGTTTATTAGAGGAGTTATTATCACTGTACAGCAATAAGTCTAAATCCTTTGAAGTATTCCTAATGGGGGATCTGAATATTCATCCATGCGAAAATAAATGTGGGAGTGATATGTATGAAGGACCACAGTTTTCAGCAAACCCTCACTTCGAACACACAAAACAAGGGGAGGATCTAGAAAATGTTCTAGCTATCCAGAACCTATATGAATCAGGGTGTAGTGAGGTGGGACAAAGGATCCCCACATTTAAAGGGAGGGATGAAGACACGGGCACAGTCATCGATTACATTTTTTTAACTTCTTTTATGTTAGATTTGGTTCTTAGGTACTTCACAGACGTCTCTACCTTCAGCGATCATAACCCCGTGATAATTGAATTATTAGCGGTGGGTGCCCTGACTTTCAGATCTGACCCCAAAAGGCCAGTAAGAAAGGTCAAATCAACAGACCAGGGAAGGAAATTAAAATGGGGAAAAGTTGTCCCCGAGGCCTTCACAGCAGAAATTTTAACAGACGTAGGGGCCGAGATAAATACATGTTTAGATGATACGGGACTTGGACCAACCATAATACATGCATTTGATGTTATCTGTGCATATATAAACCAAAAACTGACAGTTAGGGATAAACGTAAACCTCAAAGGGAGCACAGATGGTTCGACAAAAAGTGTTCCTCGGCGCATGCCGCTCTCCTGAAATCCCTGAAGACAATTCCACGGGATAAGAGATTGGCAGCACAAAATAGAGCCGAATATAAACAAGCTGTATTTAACCGGAAAAGGGAATTACGGGATGAGGCCTGGATTGATTTGCTGTCACCTGAAGTCTTGAAAAACAGCGCCAGATTTTGGGAAGTTATAAATCAGCCACTATTTGAAAACAATGTTAACACTGTTTTAGATTGTAACATCCCTGATGAGGCCTGGATCGCCCACTTTGAGCAAATATATAGTGTCCCTCAGAGTGGAGATAACAGCATGAACCATGCCCCTAATCACGCTGTACAACGCTTAAGGTTTGAGACTGAAGAAACCGAAAGGTCCATTGGGGAAATGACCAAAAATAAGGCCCCCGGCCCGGATGGGGTCCCTGCGGACCTGTTCAGAGCCGCCCCCAAAACGTGGGCAAAAGTCCTAACAAACGTTTTTAATTCTATAGGGCAGGACAATATCCCCTCTACATGGACCACATCAATTATGGTGCCAATTTTTAAGAAGGGGTCTAGACAGGACCCTACATGTTACAGGCCGATTTCATTGATCGACTCTTCTGTAAAAATTTTGGGTCGGGTTTTATTGCATAGATTGAATGATAGTCTTGCTGATAAAGGTGTCTTGTCGAAAACTCAGTATGGTTTTAAAGCTAAACATAGTACTATAGATCAATGTTTGACTTTACATCTTTTAATTAACAAGTATACTGTGGCAAGGGAGGGGTCCATGTACATGGGGTTCATGGACCTCTCCTCTGCATTTGATTATGTAAATAGATCCAAACTCTGGAACATCCTGCTCGAATTGAGGGTAGACGCACCCCTAGTGCACTTTATAGCAGAACTGCACACAAACCTTACGGCCAAAATTAGAGTAAACTCAGATGGTAGATGCACTAAACAATTTAGGTCAGACAGGGGCGTTAGGCAGAGGTGCATTATGGCGCCCTTGTTGTTCACCCTATATATAAACGCCCTAGAACAAACCCTAGGGGAGGTTCTCGCAGATAGTCCGCGCGTGGGGGAAATGGTTTTACCTGTTCTACTATACGCGGACGATGCGGTCCTCATATCTCAAACGGGGGTAGGCCTACAACGATTGTTAAACAGCTTTGGCTCCTTTATGCAGAACCTGGATTTAAAAGTAAATGCCAAGAAATCTCAGGTTCTAATTATTGGAAGAAGTAAATCAGAAAACAAAGCAAAAACCTTCTTTTGCAATGGCGAAATGGTTTCTAGGGTCCCTACATTTCCCTACCTGGGGGTGGTTTTTGATCAGAATGGTACCTGGCGGGCACAAAATCACAGCCGCTCGGTGGCATTTAAGAGAACAGTCTCAGGACTTATGGGGTTCAGTAAAAAACTGGGAGCCAAACCGATTAAGGCAATCCTAAAAGTATATGAATCTAAATGCCTTTCGGTTGCAACGTATGGGTGTGAAATTTGGGGTTATACCAGAGAAGAGAAACTCCAATTAGTGGAGAACCAGTTTCTACGAAGTGTACTCTCAGTTCCCCAATCCACCCCTACTTTCTCAACCCACACAGAACTGGGACTTGGGTACATTTCTGACCGGATCAAAATCGCCCCCTTGATTTACTGGCTAAAAATATGGATGAACGATGAGATTCCGCTTAATCATTCAAATATTAAGGACTGTCAGACACTGGATAACGCACATAAAATCCCCTGGCTGGCATATATAAGAACTGGATTCCAGAGAATAGGACACATTCGTTTATTTACATCCCCAGAAACTATAACTAAAAAAGATATCAGCTTAACGAAAAAAGCCCTCTTGGATCATTTCTCTTTAGAGCGGGAAGGGATTGAGATGGGAAAACCCAGGGTAAGAGAAAATTATGCACTGGTCACCTGCACAGGGCCGGAACCGTACCTAGTCACAGTAAATAAACCCTACCATCGGTTTCTTTTGACCAGATTCCGGCTCAACCTAATTCATTATACGCTGGGTGTATATCATAAATGGTGCTCCCCTGAAGAAGCAGCCCCCTGCTCTTGTGACAATTTCTCACCCCAAAATACCCTACATTTCCTGATGTTCTGTGAACACTTTATTGAGTGCAGGAGGAAATATTTGTTGCCAATCCTCCGAGAGGCAGGATTTTTACAAGTCAGACCAGCACTAGTGTACCTAAAACAACTTGGTTCACCAAAAATAATGTTTCATGTTGCCTGTTTTTTAATTGCAGCAAATCGAATAAGGAGGAGAAATGTCACACTCCCACCACTCTTAAATATTTGTGATAATTAGATGTCTTGAACATGTATACTTAATTTTATAAGTCACGAAATGATTTTTAAGTTAAACATTGCTCTATTCATATGAATTTTTTAATCTTATTGAAAACTATTGTAATTGTAACTAATTGTACATTTTTTAACTCAATTTTATTGTAACTATTTGTATGTTTACATGACTGTGCTTTCTGTCTTTATATGATATTAATTTATCGAGAATAAAGAAATTGACTGACTGACACTTCTATACTGGGGTATGAAGGCAGGTGAGGCACTGCTCTAGATACATGTTCTCAAGTATTTCTTGTTTGGTTACAGTATGAGGTTTTAACCATTGGTGAGTCATGTCTTAAACACATATGTATAGAGCCCTAAGGGTTTCCTGGGGCACTTCCTTAATATAACATAACTTCCTCTGATAGGTCTCGTCATCTAACCCCGATCTTTCTAGGATGTTTCTTTTAATGCCTGCATAAGGAGTGGTCCCTCGTGAGGTAGAAGGTTGATAGGCAGACTGGAGCTCTCCTATCAACAAGGTTCCCAGATATTGGCCCCATCAATTGGCAGGCCAAGCAGCGGCCTGTGCCATCCTCTCAAAATTATTATAAAAGAAATCAAGGTCTTCTCTACTGACATATAAATTGTAAATTGATACTTGTATAGCGCACTAGTCACCTGCAAGGGTCTCAAGGTGCTTGTACGAATACCGCTGTGGAACCCATCCTGGCTTTCCCTGTGAGGCGTCCATTCCTGGGCACCCCCAAGGTGGAGGCCAGGCATCCTTAGCGTTGTGGGGGCCGTTGTGGAGATTTAGCAAGCTATTGCCCAGAGTTGTAGAGTGGGACTCCATGATTGGAATAGGCACCGAGGCGAGAATTATCAGGTCCGTGGAATTTTGAGCCCAAGACCCGCCGAGGCGGGGAATTGAACCCTGGTCCCGGGCTAGAACTCTGCATCAGGGTCTGCCGCTCTAATCATTGAGCCACACTTCTCCACTCATTGAGCCACACTATGTTAGAAGAACCACTACGGGTAATGTTGTATGTCCACTTTGTTGACCTAAAGTATCTACCAATCTACCAAGGGCTGTCTCATGAGTTGTCGACTGAGTTGTCAGGGCTTTATGTATGGACTTCCTGTCCTCAGCTGCAGATCTGAAAAATGTTTCCATGGCACGTTCCAGCTTCTCATGGCGTTCTACCATTCTATTGACTATAGCCTCTATACTTCCTGATGCCACTTCTGACACTCAATTTTGGTGTACAGAAAACAAGGGACATGGATATTTATTCTCTAAGGTATGCTTATGATTAAAGCTATTGTCTATCTCTTTCACAGGTCTTCTGGGCAAAGGGAGGGATCCAGAATCTCGGAGAAAGAAAACAACAGTAAGTATGTATTCAAGGCAGGGATAATGATGACCTGTCCTGGAACCCTATTGTGATCAAGACTAGAAAATGGTAGGTGCAAAGAAACAACAAAAAGAGTGAAAAGAAATAAGTAGAAGGACGGATAACCTCCCCCCCTCCTCCCAAAGGATATCCTCCTCCAATTATGGTCAGCTGGCTTGCCTTGGTTGTCCCCTTTTCAGGATAAGGTACCAATGGTTTTGCTCTTCCTATAGGTATAGACGTTATTTAATTTGCATTACAGCAATGGAAAACATAAACCAGGTCAAATACCTGGGACTGGTCTCATGAGATTCACTCTCTCAGTATTACTTAAAATACACCAGTTGACTTCTGGGATTTGTAGCACAGAAGGAGATAACACACATGATGTAAAAACCATGAAAGGAAATCCCCTCACTTACCATCCTACCCATAAAACAATCCCTGAACTTGTGTTCCCCAGGTACTAACCTACTACGCTAAAACTCTCCTGAGTTGGGGTGGCTCTCCGGCATCCTATGGGGCAGAACACCAGTCCTTGCACCAGGTCACAGTATTCTCCTCCATGAACTCTGAGGTGGCTTGGTCTCCGAATCTCCGTCCGGGGTGAACTTCTGGAGAACAGTGTCCTCCAACCATGCCCTGCTTTGCTGATCTTCCCCTTCACTCCAACACATCTAAATTTGGGGCTTCTACCCATGAGTCCCAGTTCACTCTCTCTGAGTTTTGTATCCTCTTCTGTCCTGCTTGACTGCTTTTCTGGTTCTGAAGCCTCCATTTCATCCCATTAGTCTCCTCCCGATTGGTCCCTTCATGCTGCAGCTCCGCTTACCTGCTTAAAGAAACATCTCTCCTTTAGTGTTTTCGCTTGTGCCGGTCTCAAAGTTTTAACCCTTTCCTCTTCATTTTGACTGTGTTTCTGATATTGACCATTGTTACCAAAACAGGGGTTGACCCAGTGCAGTCAAAGGACCTGGGTATTCAATAGTATAGAAAACAGTTGGTCCTTGACATAATTATAACATATGAAGTAATTCGATTAAATTAATCTTCTTTAAGAAAAGACTGAATCTATGTCGTTAAATCAATAGGTAATACTAGCCCACATTTACAGGATATCTTACAGTAAGTGCCAACAAACCATCAGAACTGAGAAAAATCCAATCCAATCAGGTCAATCTGTTTAATGTACAATATAACAAGATTTCGAAATTCAACAAATCTTTATACATATATTTACATAAGTAATAAAACAAGAGATATATTCTATATTCAAAGAAGAACGTGCACAGAGAAAGAGTAAAGTGTGTGCTCAAGTGAATTATCAAGATGATCAGAAGAACATAGTGTGAATCATTTATATACAAGGAGAATGAGCCTGCCCTGGATTACGCTTGTAAAAAATGTACTTCTTTTTTACTCGCTTATAAACTATATACAATTCCGCAGTCCTTAGTTTGCACAGATGGCAAAGGGATTTTTGGAAATGGGGCACGGGACAGGGGTCAATAGGTGCAGGCTCCCAAGGGGGGATGTCGTCGACGTTTCGACCCAACCATACAAAGGGTAGTTTAAGTCCTCAACAACGGGTCTTCATCAGGACGTGATGATGGGGGAAGGGGTATACTTTCAAAGTGCATGTCGGTTAAAAACTAATCTCATAGGGCACCCTTTTGTGGTGCATCAATATTGGTGCGACGTTTGGTCCGCACTATAGATTAGGTAGTTCACAAATAATTACCACCACGTTGGTTCGATGATACTCCCAAAAAAAGGTCTTGACTTCACACAGTGCCCGTATCGCTATGTCCAGCACTGTTCGATAAATCCTTATGCTCAGTGCGCCGCACGGCTTTCTGCTACACCTCGCGTTTTGGAAAAGATATTGACCAGGCACATGGCGATGACGTAGTGTCAGACTGCAGGTAAGAAAGGGAATTATGGGGCCTGCATCTCATACTTTTGACATGGAATTACAGGACTTTTTCTTAAGTCCTCAAAAACCAAGTCAAAAGCACTTCCTGTATGCAATGTATAATGGAATGTGGAAGGTTTCACAGAAGGAAACTGCTGAGAGACTGGACAAAATTGACATGGTAAATGTATAGAGAGCTCTGGCAGTTGGCAATGGTATGACTACCTTGTCCACTCGGATACACTCTCTGGGTAACATTGTGTCATCTACAATAGACATCATATAGTGTGACATGTCTTCTTTACAAAATGGGCAGTCACAGCTTAGGTCTATTCTGTTGCTAAGCTGGACTCTTCAGACCTTCGTGCTGGTCACATACCATGGAGACACCTTAATGCCACTAGCTTGTGCTTACCATACAATCTTACAAAACATCAAAAGATCATGGCAAAAAAGGCCGCAACATACACTATGTTACACATAGAAAAATTGGAGAAACTACCATTCACTGTTACAGAAACACCTTCCACAGATTGGATAATCCACAGCTTTATTTAGCTGCCAATTTTTACAATTCTCTTTCAATACTGCTTACAACACCATCAAGTGGGCAGATATGAGGTGCTAGAAGAGGGGTATGTGCATGAGTCATGGATCTTTCCTTTCAAATATCATCGTAGGACATGCTGCATTAGTGTCAAGCGGTGCAGCATGTAAGATAATGGTGATTTGGGGCCTGTCAGTCATGCGCACTAAGACCCCATCAGTAGCCACGATAATTGAAAAGGACAGCCTCCCGTCCTATCTGAGCTCCTGATTGGGCAAAAGGTTATGGGCCTTGCTCTGGTGCCCTGTTTGCTGAATCTGGGTAGTTGGAAATTGTGATTTGTGAAGTGCATGTCCAGGACTACCTCAGATACGTTTCACTCTGAGTGTATGTGTGTCTGTGTGCCTGTGATGGAGCAAGTATTCGCACGTACAGGGTAGTGCAGGACCTGTGCAAGGTAAATAAAATAGTTGTTCCTTGCTGTCCTATTGTGCCAAATCCTGCAGTGATTTTGTACCAAATTCCATGGAATGCTGAATGGTTTACCGTCATTGACCTATGTCACGCATTCTTTTCAATCCCATTGCATCCAGACAGCAAATTTCTTTTCTCATTTGAATTCGACAGTCATGTCTACGTCTGGAATCGTGTCCCTCAGGGGTACACAGAGAGTCCTTCAATCTTTAATCAGATTCTGAAAAAATGCCTTGAATCTTTGGTCTTACCTGGAGAATCAGTCCTGGTGCAATACATAGACGACCTCTTGGTGGCGTCTAAAAGTCGGAAAGACTGTGTTGTTGACACCATTGACTTGCTGAACCATTTAGGGGAAGGAGGGCATAAAGTATCACCAGACAAATTGCAGTTCTGTACCTCTTCAGTAAAATATCTGGGGCACCAGATAGAGAAACATGCATCTACCCAATACACAGAAAGAGATCAGAATGTTCCTTGGAGTTGTACGATACTGTAGACAGTGGATTGTGGGATTTGCAGATCTAGCAAAACCATTAAAAAATGACAAAGAAAGGAGCAAAGGACCCAGTGGAATGGGATGAAGAAAGCATGTCAGCTTTTACAAAATTACGAGAATGTCTGTGTACAGCTCCTGCATTAGGGATGCCTGATTACTCAAAAGAGTTTGCATTGTTTTGTGACACACAAGACAATTGAGCACTGTCAGTCCTAACCCAAGCTCATGGTTTGACTAGATGTCCTGTAGCATATTTTTCTGCTACTTTGGATCCAGTGGCTGCTGGATTGCCTGGATGTCTGAAAGCAGTAGCTGCAACTTGCATGAGTCTTGAGCAAAGTGAATCCATCATTATGGGACATCCTGTAACTGTGTATGTTCCACATGCAGTTGTAATCTTACTGACTCGAACTAAAACCCAGTATCTCACACCTAGTCGGCTGACTAAGTATGAAAGAATCTTGGTGGGCGCAGCAAATGTAACCATTACTCAATGTAACATATTGAATCCAGCTACCCTATTACCAGATTCCCTCATTGCAGAAGTAAAGGGAGAGGTCGAGCATGATTGCATTGACCTGACCGAGTTCAGTACAAAACCACGCCCAGACATTAAAGAAATGCCCTTGCCTGTTGAAGATTAGGAACTGTTTGTAGATGGCTCATGTCTAAGACATGAGGATGGAGGCCTAAGCGCAGCTTATGCTGTGTGTACATTAGAACGCGCAGTGGAAGCAACCTATTTGTTTGGAGTCAAGTCTGCACAAGTAGCCGAATTGGTTGCATTGGCAAGAGCCTGTAAAATTGAGAAAAATAAGAGAATAACCATATACACGGATAGCCAGTATGGTTATGGGGTTGGGGTTGTGCATGACTTCGGCCAATTGTGGCTGCAAAGAGAGTTCCTGACTTCTTCAGGTACTCCTATCAGAAATGGAAAAGTGGTACAGGAGCTACTGGAAGCAATCCAGTTACCAAAAGAATTGGCAGTGGTCAAGTGTGCTGCTCACAAATCTGGCAATGACGATGTGACAGCAGGTAATCGATATGCTGACCAACTGGCCCAGCATTGTGCAAGATATAAAATGTCAGTCAATATCAAGTTGGGGGGAATTGGAAACAGCTGCCAACTTATGGTGTTTGAGGATGTACAAACATGGGAAGAACTGAAAGAATTGCAAAATGCAGCAGGACAAAAGGAAAAGAGAAGGTGGAGAAAGTTTGGTTGTCAGAAAAGGAATGAGGATGGTGTCATGGTTTACACTGATGGCATGCCTGTACTGCCTGACAGCTTGCTTGCTCCTATGGCTAGGCTGATACTTGGAGATGCACATATTGGGAGAGATGCTATGGTCCGTGTCTTCAGACAGACATGGTTCAATTCGAAATTCAGGAACATTGCAGAGGCACTGTGCCAGAGGTGCTTAACCTGTCAGCAATACAATCCTGGAAAGAAAACGGTAGTTTTACCAAGTACAATCGGAAAAGCAGAAGGTCCTTTTATCAGATTACAAATTGACTTTATTCAGTTACCCCCCTGTAAAGGAATGAGGTACGTCCTTGTCATTGTCTGTCTATTTTCAAAATGGGTAGAAGCTTATCCTGCAAAGAAAAATGACGGCATTACTGTAGCCAAATTGTTACTGAGGGAACTGATACCTAGGTACGGTTTTCCAGTCACAATTGAATCAGACAGAGGTGGGTATTTTCAAAATGCGGTAATAGGCCAACTCTGTGAAGCATTCAAAATTACCCAAAAATTGCACTGTGCATATCGCCCAGAGGCTTCTGGAGTGGTAGAACAACTGAATGGCACTATCAAGTCAAGATTAGGAAAAATGTGTGAATCCACTGGAATGAATTGGATAGACGCCTTGCCCCTTGTCCTGATGGGACTCAGAAGTATTCCAGATCAGAAGACAGGCCTGAGCCCCCACGAGATACTGATGGGAAGAGTAATGCGACAAGCATGGGTACCAGGACACAAACTGATAAGCATTTCTGATAATTTGGTGCTAGAGTACTGCAAGCAACTGGGTGACCAAGAGCGTTCTATCTCTCACCAGATTGGGGAAGAAGCCGTCGCCAGGCCAGCAACTCCAGCCCATAATCTGAACCCAGGTGATTGGGTTGTGCTAAAGAAACACACCCGGTCGAGTTGCCTTGCACCGAAGTGGGGAAAACCGAGACAAGTGATTCTTGTTACCACAACAGCGGTGAAGTGTGCAGGTGTGCCGAGGTGGATCCATGCCAGCCATACGAAAAGGGTGACAGAAGACGAAGAAACTGAGGCTGAAGGTTGTGCAGCTGAGGGGTCTCCTGACGTTGGTCCTGAAGTAGCTGATGATGAACAACCGAGCACCAGTCAAGATGAGTGGGTCCCGGTAATCGACCTGACATACGATCCCATAAGAACCAGAAGACAAACCTATTTAGATAGAGAGTGGGATAGTGAGGACGAGACAGGAATAGAAAAAGATAATCAGATCATCGAAATCCATGTTAAATCGGATAATGAGGAAGGTCAGATAGGGACAGAACAGGTTATCGACACACCTCCAAGAACTCCTGAAATCGAAAAGGGACAAATAGAAAATAGGGCGGAAGTTCAAGCAGAAGAAAATCAAGGGTTCGAAGAGCTTGAACAGGATCAGATAGAAATAGATAAATGTGTTCAGGAAGAAGAAATTGAAATCAAACAAAGTCAAAGCCAGCATACACCTGAACCACGCCAGTTTAGTGACCAGGCAGAAGAAACCGACCCAAGACCTGAAACTAGTCAGACAGATAGGGAAAAAGAAACCATCGAAGCAGATGTGCCACAACTGAACGAAAATAAAAGAGCATTAGAAGAGAGCCAAGTAACAGTGCCAGTCAAAAGACTCAAGAAGAAGAACAGGGAACCAAGGTTCATAAAAAGACTGAGATTAAGACTAAAGACTGTAGAAGAAAAGCTTGAGCAAAGGAAACAGGCCTCCAGTAAAGCAGAACAGTCTTGAGTAAAACCTAAGAGAAGATGTGCCCGAATAAAGAGACAAAATAGTAAATATCAGAATCCTGAATGGACTTATCTGGTATTGGAAGAATTTGAGAATCTTGATATAAGTGACGAAAGTGATGAAGAATTGATTGCTAATCAGAGTACTGAAGAAGAAGAACCAACCTGAAGTTGCTCTGTGTAAGAAACCTGTATAACGTTACAAAGAGGGGTTGAAAAACTTCTTTTGAGCCAAAATGTATGATTCCAATGTGAATGGAAGACCTAGACGTAATTGTTGTAAAACATGCTGTCAAATATGTGTATGTAGTTGTCCCACGGGGGGTCGGCTATGCTCTGTTCGGGGGACTCTACGGACTCCCAGGGGGGAGAAGACAATGAAGATACGGAGTCTTTTATGAGAGATCGTAAAGAGGGTTTTATTTTGATATAACTGCGCCTTTGTCGACTCATTAGTCTTTCACGAGCAAACGCTGCCGAGTCAAAAGGGGGTTTCCTCGAGGTATCCATTTTGCAGCACGGGATACACAGGGCTGTCTTCGGCTCTCCTCGTCTCCGACTCCGGGATATGTAACAAAGGAAAGAGAGACCTTGTCAGACAGCAATACTAAATTATAAGACGGAGGGCCGGGAGTGAGGGAAACCAGTGCGGGTGCGTTCACCGTACACTCAGTGGAAGGGAGTGCTTGTGTTGGAAGGGTATAAGGGGAGTTTACGGGAGAGACACACTCAGTCTGTAGGTTGGACCCGTTGAGCCACCCAACCCGCCACATAGCCCTATTGTAGCCACGCCCCTCCCGTGGGTGCGTGGGGGGGCGAGTCGTGATATCGTTGGCCTCCTGGCTTCGTCTCTGGTCCGGGATTTCAGTCATCTCGTCTTCTTCCTCCCTCTTGCAATTCTCCCGCGTTCTCCTCTCTCGATTCTCCGTCCTCCTGGGGAACGTTGTCCCTCTTCTCCTCTGCTGAGCTCACCTTTGAGCTTCCTTCTGGGTGCCTGATGGGCGGAGCGCCGTCATTTCATGTTGCAGTGTTAAAAGGGCCGCCGTCCTCAGTCAGGCTGTTCCAGTAGGTTTTCTGCTCCTCTGACCATCCGGGGTCCGGCGGCTGTTGAGAGGTAAATGTAGTAGGTAACAGGGGAGTATAGTCCCACCATGCACATTGTTCACTGTCCGTACGACATGCCCCGTCACATAACTCCCCCCCGGCATCTCCCGTTTGGGGAGAGGAGGCATTCGGGACAAGAAATCCGCGTTACCATTCTCTTTGCCTTTGCGATGCTGAACCATAAAGGAGTACGGCTGCAAGGAAATTGATCCAGCGCAACACCCTAGCGTTCTTGCTGCTGTTCTGATGCATCCATTTCAATGGGGCGTGATCTGTATGGCGGATGAATGGTTTCCCTTCTAAGTAATATTGCAACTTCTCCACGGCCCACTTCATCGCTAGACCCTCCCTGTACTCCCGGGGAAAGAGTTTTCTGCTAATGAATAACACTGGGTGCTCCTGTCTGTCGGCCCCTACTTGGGATAAGACTGCCCCAATGCCTACCCCAGAAGCATCAGTGGCCAGAGAGAAGGGTTTCTCGAAGTCTGGGGACATCAGCACCGGGGCCGAAGTCATACAGGTTTTTAACTGGTGGAAGGCAGAAAGGGCCTCTGGGGAGGGGTTCGTTATCTCACGGTTCTTTTTCTCCTTGCCCAGGAGGTCTGTCAAGGGGGCAGCCTTCTCCGCGAACCTGTCAATGAATCGGCGGTAGTAGCCGATGAGGCCTAAGAAAGCTCTCAGTTCTCTTTTATTTGAGGGAAAAGGGACGTTTGCTATGGCTTTTACTTTCTCAGGTTGCGAAGCAATGGATCCTTTCCCCAAGACATACCCTAGATATTTGACGCTGGTGAAGGCTACCAGTGATTTATTTGAATTCATGTGTAGCCCGGCATGCCTCAGTGCAGTTAGTATGGTTCTCAGGTGTTGAAGATGTTCAGTCCAATCCTTACTGTAGATGACTATGTCATCTGTAGGGCTGTAATACTGCATTCATGAGGCGCTGAAAAGTTGCCGGGCGCCATGAAGGCCAAAGGGGAGGACGGTAAATTCATATAGGCCATTGTCGGCAATAAAGGCTGTCGTCTTACGATCCTCCTCACGAAGAGGCACCTGCCAGTACCCCTTCGTGAGGTCTATGGTGGTGATGTACTGGGCATCCCCAATTTTTTCGATTAACTCGTCCACTCTTGGAATCGGGTAGGTGTCGAAATTTGATATTGCGTTCAGGGCTCTGAAATCCATGCAAAAACTTTTGGACCCATCCGGTTTAGGGATCATGACTATGGGTGATGACCAATGACTAGTGGACGGTCGTATCATCCCCAATCGGAGCACCTCGCGTACTTCTTTCTGTACCGCTGCTCGGCGAGCGGCGGGGATTCGGTAAGGTCGTTGCTTTACTGACTTCTCAGGGGCGGTTTCGATGCAATGTTTGATCATGTTGGTTCTCCCAGGAAGGTCTGAAAAAAACGTCTGTAAAGGACAGAAGAATCCCCTGCAGCTCGGCCCTCAAGGAGGCTGGTAGCTCCGGGTTCACCACTAGCTGATCCACAGTGGAGGTGGTCGCTTTGGACGCCTCAATCCAATGTGAGTCCTGGGGTAGGGGACCCAGCCACTCTTTCAAAAGATTAATGTGATACGTCTGGGTTTTGCTAGGCGACATCCGTAGTCTGTATGTGGTCTGTCCTATAGTTTCGATGACCTGCAAGGGCCCCTGCCATTCGTTTTTAGCCTTGCTGCTTAAGGAGGGAAGCAACACTAGTGCCCATTTCCCTATGGCAATGCCTCGCAGCTTCTTGCCTTTGTCGTAATTCCTTTTGTATCGATGTTGGTGTTGTTCCAGGCAGGAGTGAGCCAGATTCCGTAGTTTGCCTAGTCTGGATCTGAGTTGGGTGGTGTATTCTAGCATGGATTTCTGTTCCTGTAGCGCTTCCGTTTCCCACAAGTCTTTGGTCATCTCAAGAAGGGACCTCGGGAGTCGGCCTTATAATAACTCGAATGAGGAACACCCCAGGCTACTTTGTTTCTGTGCACGTAACACATAGAGGGCTAGCGGTAGTAGGCGGTCCCAGTTTGTGCCTTCTGAGGATAACATCTTTTTCAGGGTCGACTTCAGGGACTGGTTATACCGCTCCACGAGGCCATCAGTTTGGGGATTTACATACTTCCCGTATCAGTTTAGAGGTGAAGGGGTGCCCTGGTCCGTCAGGACTTCTTTAGGGAACCCTACCCGTGAAAACAATTCAACAAATTTCTCAGCAATTGCAGTAGTGGTACTGGTTCTCAAGGGGAACGCCTCCACGAACCGGGTGGCATAATCCACTATTATGAGGGCGTATATATTCCCCTTAGTAGAGCGTGGTAAGGGTCCCATGAGATCCATGCCGACATGTTCGAAAGGAACTCCAATGATAGGCATGGGTTGTAGAGGAGCTGCACTGGGTCGATGGGTGTTCTTCCTTTGACACACCTCACACTTGGCGCAATAATCCTGCACGTCTCTGTATATTCCTGGCCAAAAGAAGTGTTGTATGATACTCTCCATTGTCTTTTCTTTTCCGGCATGACCTGCTGTGAGGTGGGTATGCGCGAAAAACAACACTTGCTCTCTGAATGAGGACGGTCCCAACAACTGACAAACGCTGTTCTCCAGGGCCTGCCTATAGATCAGGTCATTCTTGATTAGGAACCGAGGGTATGTCGGGGAGGGGTTCCCTTGGTTATGGTGAGCACTGTCCCAGGCATTATATAGGGTTCTTGCAGAGGCCGCCGCACCCGCCCGAAGGGTGGGGGAGGCTCGAAGGCCGGCGCCATAACCCTCGTGGTGCCACCAGCGGGGGTAAACTGGTTCTGGGCGCTTCGATGCGCACAGGAACCAGCGGAAGCGGGGTGCGCACCAGCCACCCGACCGGAAGTGACCTGTTGACCTGAGCGCCCCCAAAGGGCGCCCAATGGTCAACCTGGCTTTGTTTGAACCCCCCAATCAGGGGGACTCACCTGAGACCTGCATGGAGGGCTCAGGAGGATTTAAGCGACGCCGCCCTCCCAGCAGAAGCACATCGCATTCGAGGAGCTGGGAGAACGGCGCGACAGCAACAACGACTGAAGAGGAGGAGAGGCGACGCGGCGAAGGACGAAGAGGAAGACGGCAAGGCTCCAGTTGAAGATCAAGGTTGTCATCACCGAGGACGCCTTACGGAGCGCGGCGCGCCGTGCCAGCTCCCCCGAAGCATCAGCAGGTAAAAGCCGCAGCAAGCTCAGAGCCCGGGATAAGCACACGCAGCTAGCTGTGCCCCCAGCTGGCGGCCTGACGCAGACGCGGGAAACCAAGAAGCCACACACAAGTGCGCAGGGACTCACGACATGTCGGAAGGCCAGCCGGACGAGATGGCAGAGGTGCTGTTGAAGATCCGAGAGTTATCGGCCATCCACGGCGACGACTGGCTTCACCCCCACCTGGGCAAAGGGAAAGAGAACAGACCGGTAGAACAGGCGGACGAAGAGCCGGGGCCTTCCGCACCCAAGAAGTTGAAAAACGCGCCGATGAAGAGAACATCGAAGAGGAACCCTCCGAGGAAAGTGCGGCAGAAACCCCTTCCGCCGAGACCAGAGGGCGGCGACCAGAGCGAGACCACCGACCAAAAGAAAAAGGGTGAGCATATTAGCAACATCGTAAGGGAATGTTTAAAATCGCTGGCGCCGGGGCTACCTACTGGCACAGGGCAGGGGGTACCAGGGCCTAGGGAGCAGCGCGCGGAGGAAGCGGCAGGTCTCACGTGGCATATGGTCGACCCGGGGTGGGCCCGTCAGACAAGAGTGCAAGAACAGGTAAGCTTGTCCACCCAGGGGGAACAAATCTCCCCACTACCTGGTTGGGGTTACGGCCCCGTTTTGGGAAGCCCGCCGCCGAGCGGGGTAGTCAACGATCATTACATCAGGCCATCCCCCGGTCCGGCGTCCCTGACTACGAAAGCCACCGGCTTGGCATGTCTCATCCCCCTAGCGGTGAAAGAGAGGATATGGCGCAAAGAATTCATTGACATATTTTCGCTGCTCGAAATACAGCTAGAGGGGCTTGATCTAACCACGTGCGACAGGAAGGAAGAGGACAGGAGAGAAAGGCGTGGGGCCAGAAAGGAGCGCAGTTTCGACAATTGGTTAGATGCCTTTAGAATCATGGCGTGCATTATAGTGGAAAGGTTCCCCCATTGCACGGCTGACTTGTGGCTTTACGAGGCCAATATCCACCTAGCACAGAGGCAGTTCCCGGGGGATGCCTGGTTAGAGTACGATAAAGGGTTTAGATTAAAAATGCAGAGGCACCCCGAGATGGAGTGGAACGAGGAGGATGTCTCGGGTTTCATCCACAAGATGCTCACAGCCAAAGATGTTAGGGCCTGGGCGGGAAAAGGCGACCAGCCCTTTCGGAGCTCCTACCAAAAGGGGAAGAGCGGTTCTTATCAAAGGCGGTCGAACGGGAGATCGTACTCCCCAACCGCAACCAAGGCGATCTGTTGGAGATACGAAGCAGGGGACTGCTCATGGGGCTCGTCTTGTAAGTTTCAACACGCATGCGCGAGCTGCGGGGGCAAGCACGCCACCGCTGCGTGCAAAGGTTCCAAGCACAAAGCGAAAAGAGAGAAGAGAGAAAAGAGTAAGAAGCGTTAGCCCCAACGCTGGGGAAAAGAGGGGACTGGTGGACATTTGTAGGCGCCAGCTGCCCAGATCCCCCATTGTTACGCAACAGCTGCGCAGATTAACAAACAAATACCCGAACAAAGCAGAGGCCAGATCACTGGTAGAGGGCTTCGAACAGGGCTTTGTTATTCCTTTCCAGGGCCCGCTCCCCGCGGCGGGAGCGAGTAACCTGAAGTCGGCAAGCCAACACCCCGAAGTGGTTAGCGCCAAGATAGAGAAAGAATTAAAACTGGGTAGAGTTGAGGGCCCCCTCCCAAAGGAATTGCATGAAGGCATAGTCATCTCCCCGCTAGGCGTGGTCCCCAAGAAGGAACAAGGTCAATTCAGGCTGATACACCACCTATCGTTTCCGGAAGGTTCCTCCGTGAACGACGGTATCGACCCCGAAGCTTGCTCAGTGAGCTATGCGTCAGTCGACGACGCTATCGAGCTGGTTAAGGCGACAGGCAGAGGAGCCCTTATGGCGAAGGCCGATATTGAATCTGCGTTCCGACTATTGCCACCCCTCCAGCTTCCATTTATTGGGTTTCCAATGGGGCGAGGACGTGTTTATTGACAAAGCCATGCCCATGGAATGCGCAATTTCATGTGCATACTTTGAGCAGTTCGCCACTTTCTTAGAATGGGTGCTGCATGACCGGCACCAGGAAGGTGGAAAGCTGCACTACCTAGACGACTTCCTGTTCACAGGCCCGGCAGGGTCCTCAGTGTGCGCAAGCTCATTGGCAGCCTTCGAGGAGCTATCTAGGTCCCTAGGGGTCCCCCTCGCAAAAGAGAAAACTACAGGCCCGACCACAAGTCTCACGTTCCTGGGCATAGAATTGGACTCTATAGCGGGAACGGCCAGGCTGCCTCCCGACAAGGTGAAAGAATTTCGCGAGGAAGTATCGAAGCTACGGGGTCGGAGCAAGGCCACCCTGAGGGAAATCCAGCGAGTGATAGGGAGACTTAACTTCGCGGCTCGGGTAATCCCTCCCGCCAGGGTATTCTCAAGACGCCTAACAGGGCTAACGACCGGCGTCACCCACAAGCACCACCACATCAGGCTGAGCGCAGGCGTGAAACAGGACCTGCAGGTGTGGGACGAGTTCCTACAAGATTTCAACGGGGTGCTGATTTGGAGGGCAGGTTGGGTAACGGCCGAACAGATAGCACTTTACACAGACGCGGCCGGAAGCCGCGGCTTCGGCGCGGTCCTGGGAAACAGTTGGTGCGCCAGCCAGTGGCCGGATGAATGGCATGCGCAGGGGCTCACAGGAACATCACATTTCTCGAGCTGTTCCCGATCATTGTGTCTCTGACCATTTGGAGCGAGAAAATAAAAAACCTGAAACTCACACTTTGGTCAGATAACATGGGAGTAGTACAGGCCATTAACAGAGGCGCAGCGAGATGCCCGGACATGCTGAGGCTAATGCGACGGTTAATTAAATTGCAGCTGGAAGGGAACCTGGAGCTGAAAGCACGCCATGTGCCAGGAGCAGAGAACTCAGCAGCAGACGCGCTCTCACGGGCCCAAATGAAACGTTTCAGAGAACTGGTGCCCGGGGCGGACAAGGAGATGACCCCCTTTCCATCATCCCTTTGGGACCTGGGGGAGTAGACTTATCATGGCTAATAGGGCAGTCACTTACCGCAGAGGCTAACAGAAGGTACAAGACATACGCGGGCACGGTAATGAGAGTGGGGGGCCTAAGATCGCTGGAAGACAGGGCAAAAACTCGCACAGCAGTCGAGAAATTCGTGCAATGGGCATTCGAGTCGGGAAAAACGAGATTGTGGGCCCAGGCGCATTTGTCCGCCATCGCCCATTTTGCCAGGCTCTACACAGGCGAGGACCCCACTACCTCGGCCTATCTAAAGACGGCCTTAAAAGGCTGGAGGAGGGTTGAAGGTAGAAAGAAGGACGACAGGCATCCCATCGATTTTGCCAAACTGGGCCAGCTCCTTGGAGCCCTCTCGGGCTTCATATCGGATAAATATGAGCTGCTGCTGTTTAGGGCGGCTTTCACGACGGCCTTCTTCGGAGCATTCCGTATCAGCGAACTGGTAGCCCCCAGCAAATTGGGCCCAGCGCAGCAATGCCTGTAGGCAAGAGACATTAAACCAATGGAGAGGGCAGTCGAATTAACGCTGAGACAGTCCAAAACGGACAGGGCAAGGAGGGGGACGACGATACGTCTCCATTGCATCCCAGAGGCGGGGCTCTGCGCGGTATGCTGGTTATTTAAGTACATGGGGGCTCGACCAGCTGGTGAGGGCCCTCTCTTCATACATAAGGACGGGAGGAACCTGAGTAAGTTCCAGTTTACAGCCATAATGCGCCAAGGCTTGGGTAAAGCCGGGTATTGTGCGGCATCGTTTGCCTCCCACTCCTTCAGGATCGGCGCAGCGACCTCGGCAGCGCAGCATGGCATGCCAGAGGACAGGATTCAGGCAGTGGGTAGATGGCGCTCCAGGGCGTACAAGTCGTACATACGCCCTCACCTCATATAAAAAAAAAAAAAAAAAAGAGAAAAGAGCGAGAAAGCCACGGGGGGGGAGGGAACGAGAGGGATTCGCCTTGGGATGCCGGACGGCAGGGTGACAGCACCCCTCCTCCCTCGCCTAAAAATGCACACGGTGCGCAGATAAGCCACCTAACAAAATGCTTTCTCTCGACAGGGGGACGCCCGCAGCTGGTCTGGGTAGTGGGGCACTCATTCGTGTCCCGAATGGAGTCTTGGTGGCGGCAGGGGGGCCGCGCCATAAACAGGCCCAAAGCGACGTACATCCGGTGGATAGGGCAGCCAGGTATGAGATGGGAGCAGCTACTGCCAACGCTGGACGGCCTCATGGCAGATTCGGCCTGGTTGCCCGACGTCCTGATCATCCACCTTGGGGGCAATGACCTGACCCGGCTAGGGCGAAAAGCGGTCGGGCAAGCAATCCAAAGGGATCTCACCAAGACAGCAGCGTGGCTGGGGCCCACGATGGTAGTCTGGTCCGAAATGATCAGCAGGAAGCATTGGAGAGGGTCCGATTCCAACAAGGCCGTCGACAACGCAAGAAGGAAACTAAACGTGGCAATGCACAAGTTTTGCCTCGCCAATGGCCTGGAATCAATTCGGCACGGCCTCATCCACCCGGGCCGCCCGGAGCTCTATGGGCAAGACGGGGTACACCTATCCGAGAAGGGGATGAAGGTGTTTTGGGATAACTTGTGGGGTGCAATGTCACTCGCAGGTTGCATATAAAAAAAATTAAAAAAAAGAGGAAAATATATTGGAAAGGTGGGAGCCACAAACCAAGTGCAGGGGGGGGAGCCACAGTGAGACGTGGGCCTCCCTGCGGCGTGGCGGAAATCCTACACTGGTTGGCTAAGAAAACACACCGGCGGGCGGTGTGTAAGAGGATGGCCACTCACTTTTGAATGCCGCACGGCAGGGTGACGTGGCGGCATAAAGGAGGGGAGTAACAGGAGGAGACGGCACTCGCGGCCCAGACCCGGCCGGACGGCAGGGCGCAATTTGGTAGCGAGCTGGGGACCTAACTCCCGACTGGAAAGCTCCCCTCCGCAACACGCAAAGGGCGTGGTCAACCAACCACTGGAGCACCAATAGACTGGCAACAAACTGGTTTGGGTACAAGCCCCATTTTCGAACTAAGGAGGGCACAAAGAGACTGACACCCGCTATCACAAGAGGGTGTCATAAAGTGTAATATGCCAATTATGATTGATAATTATGATTGATGAGTAATGTTCGCAAAATGTAAGATTGCTTGAAACCAGTTTGTGTTATTAATATGTCTTTGGTTATTAATAAACTGCGGCCAACAACGACCACTAATGATACCAGGTTTTGTTGGCTGACATTATTTCCCACCTTTGGCAACAGCAGAATGCGGGGGCCGGTAAGTATGGAGACTGGGGGTCTCCGCTGAATAGGCACATGCGAGGGTTATTGCAGAGGCCGCCGCACCCGCCCGAAGGGTGGGGGAGGCTCGAAGGCCGGCGCCATAACCCTCGTGGTGCCACCAGCGGGGGTAAACTGGTTCTGGGCGCTTCAATGCGCACAGGAACCAGCGGAAGCGGGGTGCGCACCAGCCACCCGACCGGAAGTGACCTGTTGACCTGAGCGCCCCCAAAGGGCGCCCAATGGTCAACCTGGCTTTGTTTGAACCCCCCAATCAGGGGGACTCACCTGAGACCTGCATGGAGGGCTCAGGAGGATTTAAGCGACGCCGCCCTCCCAGCAGAAGCACATCGCATTCGAGGAGCTGGGAGAACGGCGCGACAGCAACAACGACTGAAGCCCACCCACCCACACCTAAGGAACAGCAAAAGTCGCAGTGCTGGATAAGGGAAAGGGTGTTAGCGGAAATCCTACACTGGTTGGCTAAGAAAACACACCGGCGGGCGGTGTGTAAGAGGATGGCCACTCACTTTTGAATGCCGCACGGCAGGGTGACGTGGCGGCATTAAGGAGGGGAGTAACAGGAGGAGACGGCACTCACGGCCCAGACCCGGCCGGACGGCAGGGCGCAATTTGGTAGCGAGCTGGGGACCTAACTCCCGACTGGAAAGCTCCCCTCCGCAACACGCAAAGAGCGTGGTCAACCAACCACTGGAGCACCAATAGACTGGCAACAAACTGGTTTGGGTACAAGCCCCATTTTCGAACTAAGGAGGGCACAAAGAGACTGACACCCGCTATCACAAGAGGGTGTCATAAAGTGTAATATGCCAATTATGATTGATAATTATGATTGATGAGTAATGTTCGCAAAATGGAAGATTGCTTGAAACCAGTTTGTGTTATTAATATGTCTTTGGTTATTAATAAACTGCGGCCAACAACGACCACTAATGATACCAGGTTTTGTTGGCTGACATTATTTCCCACCTTTGGCAACAGCAGAATGCGGGGGCCGGTAAGTATGGAGACTGGGGGTCTCCGCTGAATAGGCACATGCGAGGGTTATGTCCTCTGTCTGCGCAAACCTGAAACTCCTATCGATCTCCCAGGGTTCGGGGCTTAGAAAGGCTGGAGAGGAATGCCCTGGTTCTGAGGGAATCGGGGTAAGGGACTCCCTAAAGAGTGACAGGAATTCGGGATTCTCTGTGCCCAGAATCATGTCCTCTGGCAAGGAATCCACCACTCCTACCCTAACAGTCTGCTTGTCCCTATTCGGTATCTCTACCGAGATGGAAGCCACGGGGAATGGCTTCACATCACCGTGAACACATCTGATATACACCTGAGTCTCCTGTATGTACTGTTCTGGTAAGACAAAGCGTATCTGCACTACCGATTGCTTACACCCCGAGTCGAGGAGATCCCTCACCTTAAAACCATTCATCCTCATACTCACGTGAAAAGCAGTGCCCAGCTCGGCCGAATACATCACAGTCTTTGGGAGATATCCGACCTCCATCGGCTCTTCCGAGGGCCGTTACCGGGGGCACATCCTGGCGATATGACCCCACTCCCCACAGTCATAGCATTGGGGTCTTTTAAACAGGGGGGACATCATCCCGGAGGCTTTCGTTTTTGGAGTCTCAAATGACGGTATTGGTTTCCTGTCTAACTTCAGGGATGGGAGCATTTTGCCGGGTTTTTCGGGTTTGGTAGTACTTAGTCGTGGTTGGGCCCTGGCGCACTGTGCAGTCATCTCGATGGCGTGTTCCACATCCAGTCCTACGTGTTGGCGAAGCCATCGTTGTGTGGCATACGGCAGGGCGTCCATGAACTGTTCCAAGTATATCTTATTGAGGATTTCCTCCTTGGTACACGTCTCTGGTTTTAGCCATTTGTTGGCGGACATACGCAAACGAAAGAAGAGAGTCTTTGGGTTTTCGCCCGGCAGGCCCCTTTCCTTCCGAAACTTCACTCTATAGGCTTCCGGGTCTAAGCCTAGATGATCCAATATGACCTCCTTCACCACGGCGTAGGGGGTGTTTCCCAGGGCGTTCGCGGCTTGATATGCCGACTGGGCTTCTCCGGTCAGGCGGGGAGCTAGAAAAAATGGCACTTGTCCTCGGGCCATCCCAGCGCTCTGGCAGCCCTTTCAAAATTTAAGAGGAACGCATCAGGGTCTTCCCCCGGAACGTATTTTTATAAGGCAATGCCAGAGGGGGGTGGGGAGAGTGTACTCGTGCTTCTCCGTTTGTCAGGGGGAGGGGAGGCGTCACATTCCTCAGTCCTTCTAGTTGGGCCGTCAGGGAAGACTTGAACAAGTCTCTATCTGCTTGGGCTGCGGCGAGCTGCCGTTCCACGGCCCACTCGAGTTTCTGTTGCCCTTTTATTATATGCTCGATGAGGGTGTCCATCTTGTCACTACAGATGGGGGATGTTGCAGATCCCACTTCTGACCCCACGTGTCCCAGGGGGGGTCGGCTATGCTCTGTTCGGGGGACTCTACGGACTCCCAGGGGGGAGAAGACAATGAAGATACGGAGTCTTTTATCAGGGATCTTAAAGAGGGTTTTATTTTGATATAACTGCGCCTTTGTCGACTCGTTAGTCTTTCACGAGCAAACGCTGCCGAGTCAAAAGGGGGTTTCCTCGAGGTATCCAGTTTGCAGCACGGGATACACATTCCATGTTGCAGTGTTAAAGGGGCCGCCGTCCTCAGTCAGGCTGTTCCAATAGGTTTCCTGCTCCTCTGACCATCCGGGGTCCGGCGGCTGTTGAGAGGTAAATGTAGTAGGTAACAGGGGAGTATAGTCCCACCATGCACATTGTTCACTGTCCGTACGACATGCCCCGTCACAGTAGTATAGCCTTAATTCTAATACTATGGATAGGACTGACTATTACCATTCCTTCTATGATGAGCAAAAACCCGAGTCTGTACCCCAATAATAACCTACCGGATGACACTGTAGAATCACATACTAGAAGTACACCACAAAGTATAGATGTACTGGACAGACCACTTAGCCTGAAACAAACAAGACTAGATTTAGAAGCATCAGATGAAGAAGACTTACACTTTCAAGTCAAGTCAAGTCAAAACATTTATATATAGCGCACTACATACCCAGAGGGTTTCAAGGCGCTTAGGAGGGGGAGGTGGATTATTTGTCAAAAATCCACGTTTTAAGCTGCTTTCTGAACGCTAGGTGGTTCTGGGTGAGGCGAAGGTAAGCGGGGAGTGAGTTCCATGTTTTGGCAGCCAGGTATGAGAAGGATCTGCCTCCCATGGTGGTCTTGTTGATGCGAGGAACAGTGGCGAAGGCTTGGCTGGAAGAGCGAAGTTGGCGGGAGGGGGTGTAGAAGGACAGTCGAGAGTTGAGGCAATCTGGTCCGATGTCGTAGAGTGATTTGTGTGCGTGGGTAAGCAGTCGGAAAGTGATCCTCTTATTGACGGGTAGCCAGTGGAGGTCTTTAAGGTGACCAGAGATGTGTTCGTTGCGTGGGATGTCTAATATGAGCCTGGCTGAGGCGTTTTGGATTCGTTGTAGTTTCTTCTGGAGTTTGGCGGTGGTACCTGCGTAGAGGGTGTTTCCGTAGTCCAGTCGGCTCGTGACTAGAGCGTGGGTGACTGTTTTCCTTGTTTCGGAGGGGATCCAGCGAAATGTTTTTCTGAGCATGCGAAGAATGTTAAAGCAGGAAGAGGATACGGCGCTGACTTGTCTGTTCATTGAGAGTGAAGAATCAAGGATGACGCCAAGGTTCCGTGCGTGGTCTGTCGGGATGGGTGCATTTCCGAGGGCTTCCGGCCACCAGGAGTCGTCCCATGCAGAGGGGGATTTACCTAAGATGAGGACTTCTGTTTTGTCTGAGTTCAGTTTCAGACGGCTTTGTTTCATCCATTCGGCGACTTCTTTCATTCCTTCGTGTAGGTTAGTTTTAGCGGTGCTGGGGTCCTTGGTGAGAGATAGGATCAGTTGAGTGTCATCCGCGTAAGAGATGATGTTGAGGTTGTGTTGGCGGGCGATGGCCGCGAGGGGGCTCATGTATACGTTGAAGAGGGTGGGACTGAGTGAGGATCCTTGTGGTACGCCGCAGATGATTTACAAGATTAAGAACAAAACTCATTTAAATGTTTTTGCAAACCTATTAGTACATTATGTAGAGACGATGGAAATAGACGACTGTTATGTCTGCATGAAGCTACCCAGTTCAGTAGCTGAAGGTGTGACTTACCACCACTTGCCCTTAACCTATGGAATTTCCTGCAGTATACTGAATAGCTTATTTTACAGAAGAGGACCGTTACAGTATTACTACTCAAACCTTGACGTGACATTTTCTGAAGTTCCTGTTCGAAGAAACCTGAACCCTGTACATACGACTCGAGATGTAGCTAAATACATGGGTGATTATTTTCTAACTGTAGGAAAAATTAACATAGATGATGCACACGAAAATAACTTGACTTGTTCTTTACATGAAAAGGAGAAAGAATTTCTGGATATGGTAGAGAAGAGAAGAGAAAGTTTCCAAAAGAAGGCCAAAGACAAAACTCAGAAAGTTCCTAAATGGGCAGAAAATATAGGGAGCACCTCAAATGGTGGAGCAAATTCTGCTTTGTTGCTGGATTTCGAAAAGAAAGGGAAACTTTGTCTTCACAGAGAAATGACTAGTTACTATAATAACATATTCATTGGTTCCAGTGAGTGCGAACATAATTAGAAGGTAATTGGGGGTTGGGGATTCAAAGATGGGTCAGAGCCAGTGTTTCCTGGAATTTATTTTATATGTGGAAACAAGGCTTATTTCAAATTGCCGGACCATTGGTACGGAAGCTGTTACTTTGGTATTGTCTTTCCAAAGATATACCATGTGGGGAAAAGCACTGGAAGCACTGAAAAGACTAATAAATTAGCACACACAAAAAGAGAAAGTGCCGGAGCAATAGTGTGAGATATTTTTAGTGCATTGATACCTGCAGTGGGAGTGACTCTGAATACACACAGCCGATTATGATCGCGGACGGACTTGCGTCCGTCTGCGATCACTGAGGAGGAGGGGACGTCCGCATGGCCTGCGGAGTCCCTTCCTGTGCGATTAGGATGTGACCGCCACCCTGGCGGTCACATCCTCTATTTTTAACATTGCGGCGGGTGCGGCTTCAAGCTGCACCCGCGGCAATGTTAAAAATGCACGCATTGCATTTGCATGCAGAAAGAGGCAGGCACCGCGCGGTGCCTGCCGCTTTCTGCATGCAAATGCAGGGGGGTACCATAGGTACCCCCCCATGTGCACCCCCCACCCCCCTTCACCTAGGGGGCCCGCAACGGGCCCCCGCAGTGAAGATCCGTATGCTTTTCCACGGCGGAAAAGCCGCCGCGGAAAAGCACTTTTTAAAGCCCATCCTGATATGGCGGACGGTGTCTGAAAGACACCGTCACCATATCAGAGCCTTTCCGCCGCGGTTGTAAGCCAACTGCGGCGGAAAAGCTGCGGACGGAAACCAGGACCCACCAGCCATCCTAATGTGGCGGCGGGTCTTTGGTCAGTCCACTGCGGTTTTTCCGCATCCTCTGGGCCGGCGGTGGCTTCCGCCGGCCCCGAGGATGCGGAAAAACCGCAATCATAATCTGCCCCTCTAGAATTTGCAAATTGTCAACAGTAGTGGATCGGTTATCAACTGACACTGCTGGAGGTTTCCTGATGGTCAATACCGAAATGGTTGTGATCAGATCTATGGTTTTACAAAACAGGCTTGCTCTTGACACCTTATTAGCAAAAGAGGGCGGAGTCTGTAGAATGTTAAAAGCGCAACATTGTTGCACTTACATACCTGACAAAAGTGTGGAGATCAAAAGGTATGTGAGGAATATTACAAATTTGGAAAAAGAGCTCAAACCACTGGAAGTTGACAGTGCCTGGAAGAGACTAACTGATGGTCTCTCCTCTGTAGGTCATTGGTTGTCCAACTTAGGGAAAAGCCTTTTGAGTAAAATACTGATGCCAATCATGGGGATAAGTATAATAGTGTTTATCATATTCATTTGTTGTAAATGTCGCAAACATCAGAAAAAGTACTCTGTGAATAAGAGAGGAGTGAAGAGAAATGTGGATGAAATGGAACTGGAAGAACTGAATAATCAGATTTATAAAAGGATGAAAAATTCTCACCCTAATAAAGAAACGAAAGAAAAGATTAATCGAATGCTTGAAGAAATTGAACTAGGAAAAATGTGAAAAGTTGGCATCTGGTTCCATTAATAGTGATGATAGTAAATATCATCAAAGAGGGGATTGATGGAGCAAGTATTCGCACATTCAGCGACTTGCTTGTATCAAGAACCTCAAATAATGTTAATAGATTAATTCAACTTGTTTGTCTTACTAATATTGCACATTTTACACTACACAGGGGTGTCCCAGTGATGCTTGCCTATGTGTTTACTAAACAGTAATAACGCTTGCCTCTAAAATGGCCGCTGCTTTGCGGGAATTTAGTCTGCGCATGCGTCGGTCATACCCATGTGATGTGATGCACACGCAGTTCTGGAGGGAACTTGTTGCTCATGCGCAGTACAGCTGACAATGGCCACTTTGTTTTCTCAAATGCTCCGTGCTTGCATTGCCGCTTTTGCAAAGCTGTTTGTTCTGCCTAAAATCTAATGCTATAGTTATTATAAAGTAAGGGGTGTAGTATAGCCAATCACGGTATACAGTGTATTAATTTTTTCCTGTATTTCTAAATTGTTTTCGCTTACTTTTCATGTATTGTTGTACGTGGGCCTGGTAGGCGCTTGCTACTCCATATTTGAAGCTCCTATGGTCCCAGTCACGTGATGGGGGGAAATGAACCTGGCCGCAGTGGAAATCAGCCAGCTGGCAGCCAAGGCTAAGATGTTCATGAGAAAACGACCGACTAAACAGCAAGACGAAGCTGAACTGTACCTGCACTTGCAACATTTGTATAAACCCTACTGTGTACCCTATTGTCTTCTAAGATTCTTAAGCCATGGGTACTGGAATGTAAGGGGTGGGTTCAAAAATGAATTTTAAGCCTGTGAAAGTCTAAAATTTAGGAGACGCAAGGACCTAACCTCCTCTTTTGAACAATCAGAATTTAGGGAACCTTTCACTTGCAACATTTGTGGGTGGTACACTGACCCGAAAACAGTATAATTAGCCTAAGTTTAGCTAGAGAAATTGTCCGACTTGTTCGAATAGCTGACCTGTCACTGACCCAACGAACTCTATAGGTGATTGATACAGAGAGCTGCGGAGCACTGTGTCCGTAATTTCCACAGACTCAGTCGGGGTTTGGGAAACCTTAAGTGCTGGCGAAGCACTTTGCTGGGAGATTCGAAAACCCAATCGGAGTTATTGGCAGATTCCTTGCAGAGAGGGGGTAGCGCAGGCGTTGCATCCGAAGCTGCAGGTGTTGGTCGTACCCTTTGGTGAGCCCGGTCCTGATCCAATCCTGGGGTTATCCTGTCCTGACTGTTCATGAGCTGTACCTGCTCGCCTACTGGCAGCCTAAATCCTTGAGGGTCCCTTCCCGCCTTTACCAACTGACCCGTGGCCAGGGTTAGTCTTCAACCTATCCTAGGTAAATATAACTGAGTGTGGGTGTTTGTCTATCTAAACTTCTCTCTCTTGTCCCGAATAAAGCATAATTGCCTACGTCCTTTACCCTGATTTCTACGAATAAAGTTTTCGTGCAAATTTGTCTATTAGCATGCTCCACTCTCTTCCCACCCTTAGTCGACTACAGAACTGTTTGTATATATAGTTTGTTGCATTCTTACCCTCCCTTTAGAGAAAAGTCCATCTGGACAAATCAAATTGCATAAGTTTCATTTCTTATAAACCGTTAGTGATAATCGAAAGTCTGCTTTGATTAGTATGTTCCCTTTCTTTACCCGCCTTTAGTGAGGTTGTGAAAGTCTGCTGATCTAAAATAGCGTGTTCCTTATTTTTCCCTTCCCTTTATTTTTCGATTTCTAAATGTTTCTCACTCTAATTCATAGCTATACCATCTTTTTAATTCTAGTTATAGACAGTTTGATCTGTGTAAATTTGTGGCTCATGGCATTAGATGACGAAGAAAATTAGATAAAGGTGTTGAAAACTTCTTGCGTCTGTGGTTATTATAAAATACGAACGATATTTCAAATGTTGCATGGTGTTTTGGTGCTATTTACTTACTCCCACAACTAGCTCCTGATCCATTGTAATTTAGGTACCTGTTACAAGGATTGGTAAGTCAGGTACACGGAAGTATAAAGGAGGAAAACTGAATTGCTGATAACAGTGTGTAGGTTACCTGATTATAAAGTATATAGGAAAAATTATTTTATGGTCCCGAGTGTACATTATGTTTAGTCGGGTGACGTGCGCGCTCTATCACCTGCACCAGTATATGTTAGTCTGTGTATGCTTGTGTTGGATCTTTCATTTTTAGCGGGTTTACCCCCAGACTTTTTGATTGTCTGGTCTCCTATTTTTGACCCCTTTTTGTTGCTGTTAGGACTCTTGCGCTTTTACTACTGCTAATCAGTGGTAAAGTGCATATGCTCTCCATGTAAATTGTGTTATAGATTGTTGTATACATGATTGGCATATTTGGTTTACTACTAAGTCCCTAGTAATGTGTACAGGTATGCCCAGGGCATGCCAATCAAATGCTACTAATGGGCCTGCAGCACTGGTTGTGCCACCCACACAAGTAGCCCTTCAAAGATGTCTCAGACCTGCCACTGCAGTGCCTGCGTGCAGTTTAACTGCTAAGTCGACCTGGCAAGTGTACCCACTTGCAAGGCCCTAACCGTCCCTTTTCTTACATGTACGTAAGCCCTAAGTAAGCCCAAGGTACCCCTGTGGGAAGGGTGCTGTGTATGTGAAAGGTAGGACATGTGCTGGAGTGTTTTACATGTCCAGATAGCGAAATCCAGCCAATTTCATTTTTGACTATTGAACAACCGTTATGTTATAAGGTTTTTATTGAGCACACATATCACTCAAAGGGGTCTCAAAGCATGTGGCGAATACAAATGAAGGTGAAGATTGATGGCAAATAGGAGGAGGAAAAGCAATCAAAAGAGCCAGGTTTTAAACTTTTTTCAGAACTATTTGTGATCGATGATCATACAAAGCTGCATTGGAAGCTCATTCCAGAAGAGGGGAGCTAAATGATAAAAGAATATGCCATCTTTTCTAGCGGTGCTGACCCTGAGAAGCGTGGGTAGATGTTTAGGTCCTAACCTAAGATTCCTGTTAAGTGAATACCAGTTACGTTTTTTGGCCAGGTAGCCTGGCCCGTTTTGATGCATGATTGTTAGAAATGGGATTTCTGGTTGGCTGAGGCTTGCGCCGAAGTCAGGCAGAAACCACCACTCTAGTTAGGGCAAGGAAGTTACACTCCAAAGATAACCCCTGCTCATCCCGTTAGCAACGTGACAGGAGCAGTAAGGCTGATCCCAGAGGCAATGTAAGTTAAGTATTTGCGGACGCACCCACCAACAACAACATCCCAGGCCCCCCACAAAAGGAACTCCACACAAGGTTATAGATAAAAATAGCCTTTGTATTACCATAAACGGATTAGATAATCATCACACAGGTACACTGTGCCAACTGGCACTGGGCAATATTTATAGGGGATTATATACATGGGACAGGGCCACGTGAACCACTGTCAGGAATAGCACTTGGTAGAAATTAGCACTTAGAACATAGGAAAATTGTAGCATAAAATAGCACTTGTAGAACACAACCAGTAACTACTGGAAAACGGTAGGTACACACTACGCAACCTTAACCGCCTTAGACATATATCACGCAGGGACACAACCTCACTAGTATAACTATACTAGGCCAAGCAATCTCCTAGGCAGAAAAAACACATGCAGAGGTATAGGCATAAATCATTGCATAAATCACATTAGGCAAGTATCACATTTGCACCAGAAAGTACACAGAACTGACCCCAGGCCAACCTGGCCTCTCAAGGGCTCACAGGCCCATTTCCAGAATGTCTGGGCGGGCTGCGCAGGCAGCCAAAGAAGAATGCGCAAAAGTTCTCAAGGCCTAAACGTTGCAGCTGCCCACTAAGTGCTGGGCAGCTGGGGGATGGAGCCTGGCACCAGCGTGCCTCCTGGCTCTCCTCTGGGCTCTTAAATACACAATAGGGCCCAAAATAACGAGGGAGCCTCGTTGGCTCGAGGAATAAAACAACTGTGCCCGTGGGAGCCTCGTGGGCTCGAAAACAAAGAGTGTCCCTAAGCAACATTGGTGCCCCCCGGTATCGAAATCCAAGAATTCCCCCAGACGGAGTCCCGCTCGGCGAACTCGAAATCAGCAAATGCCCCCTTCAGCGTTGGAGCAGTCTGCTGCACTGCGGGACCGCTCGGGGAGAACAGGGACCGGCGATGGGGGCAATGTCCCACTCATCTGGGACTCCCTCGCGGTCTCTTCTCCCTCTCTCTGGGCCTCTGCTGGCTGTCGCATGAGGCTGGGAGGCGGCAAAGGCAGGCACCCGCAATGTGCCTTAAGCCCCCTTCCGCTTCTCTCTCCAGACTCCTCCGGTCACGCTGGGGCTGCCTCACTCCTTCCTTCCACACTGGAGCACGGGGTGGGCTCCCGTCTTCTTCCAGTTTTTGGTTGAGGCACTTCCGGGTCACTGCGCAGCCAATGGCAGTGCAGCCCTTGCGTGTGGAGGCGGGCATAGCGCCTCCCAGGTGATTCCCGGGCCGGCAGCGGTGATGATCAGTAAAAAAACGGGGTTGGCTCCCGGTCCTGTATGCAAACGATCCCTGGCGGGGTGGGCACCCGCTAGGGATCGGAACAAGGCACAATGCGGGGTAGGCACCCGCTATTTTAAATATGCCAATGAGCTGCACAGATGCAAGGTGGGCTCTCGCTCAATACACAGGAAGCGGGGTGGCACCCGCAAACAAGCATCAAATCCCTGATGGGGTGGGTGAGAGAGGGACTGATTTTACCATATAAATATCCTGGGTCATTCTTATCACTCAGCTAGCATAAACCCCTGTGTAGGCCCTTCTGTTCAAAATTATAGGCCTTGGTTAGATTGGCCAGAGTGCTGCCATTTTCTCTTAAGAAAGCAGAAGGCTTGTCTGATCAAGATTTTATTCAGCTCCACCGACTGTGAGGCTTCTCGCTCTAGTTTGAGCCCCCCACCCTAATTGTGTGCTAAGTTCACAAACGTTAAAGTTGAACATCCCCCCTGTTATTTCAACATACAATGGACCACATCCTAAGACTGTACATGAGAAAAAGGGAACTTCCCACCGCAGCCACGCCAAGCTGGAGTGATGGATGTGGCAACAGGACGTACAGATTGGTATATACACATATAAATAAAATCCCTTTGTGCAATAAACACTTCTTTTCTGCCGCCCAAAGCAACATTTATGACAAACTTCCAGTCTACGAGGCATGACCTTTAGTCTAGCATAGGTGCCGCAGTTAAAGGAAAGGGCTGCATTTGAATGTATGGATGGGAAAAGTACGGACCAGGCCGTAAGTGACGTAGGTAGGATAAGTGGCATGGGGTGGCGTGAGATGACGTTACCATAGACTTCTCACTGCCTTGAAGAATATAAAAGGGAGGTCCACATAGACCTCTTTGAATTACTCCTCATAAGTGAGTTTTTCCCAAGGGTTACTTGAGAGCCCTTGTACATGTACTTTAAGTGTGCTGCTCTATTTTATATTCTGTCTTATGAAATATTTCATTTGCTATATACTCTCTTAACCTTGCTTTTTCCTTATTACATTTGAAGTGTTTAACTTGTAATTGCAGGATTTCTCACTTATATAGGCAGATTTGAGTATTCCCAGATAAAAGGTACTTTGCTTTTTGAATGCATTTTTGCCACAAATGATAAATGTGTCTTTAAGGTTTTAGACTCTTTCTCTCTAGCAATTTAGAAGCTTGTATTCAGTAAATGCAATTCAGTAAATTAAATCTAATCCACGTGACTACCTGAGAATGGTGAGCACTGAATTCAGAACTAATGTGATTTGTATGCCTTTATATTGAAGTTTCTTGAAGTTGCATCTTCTTAATAAAACTGTTAAACTTTCAGCCTCAGTTTCCACGGCTCACATATCTGTTTTTTCTATTTTTAGAGCAAGCGTTCCTGGACACCCCGGTTCAAATTAAGGTGCCCCTTTGTCCCTACCTCACTCCCATGATCGTCCCAGCGCAGGCACTCTGAGCCATGTGTCCAGCCCCTTGCCCTTCTGCCCTGTAATACATCTCCCTCTAACATTTGGTGCCGAGGACTCGGGTGGCAGCACCAACAGACAGGAAACATCTGGACCGGGAGGAAATGCAGGCTGCTAAACGATCGTGCCCCCCTTTCTGACTGAGCCATAAGAGGAACACAACTCACTATTTTAATGCTGCTACTTTCCTGTGTGCATATTTGTCATTCAGGATTGTCCCCCCCTCATTGGCACTGCAGACCTCGCTAGGAAAAAGCCAGAGAACATTCACTGGGCCATTCAAAATAACTGGGTGTTACTCAGGTCTGCAGAAAATGTTTTTCTTTTAAACATTGTTTTTCACACAAATGAATAGAATACATGGTTATAGAACATACAAGACTGGACACACAATACACGTGCATGTTTCCAGGATAACACCAGGATTAGAGATACCCACTGTAGTGATCACCTTGTGGCCCCGCAACCCCTTGCGAAGCAAGGTCCTCGTTGCTTGCTTGGGCGAGCACCCTAGTGCACTACAATTCCCTGCCCTGTCTCCAGAAGGTGTTTATTACGGCCCAGATAAACAAGAGATTAAAGAGGCATTTTATTTAGTCAATAAGGAAGCATTAGGGGACAAATTTGTACTAGACTATCCTACATTCTTAACAACTGACACTTAAGGACAGCGATAGTATATATATATATATATATATATATATTACCTACTGGCGGTCGCCAGTAGGTATATATAGTTAGGATTTTTTTCCTATGGGATTTTTGAAAATTCTATGTCGAATAACTTTGGCGTTTGAGGACGGAATAGGCTGAAATTTTCAGGAAAATGGCACATTTTGTTTCTGAGCAGCCCCTGAAAATTTGGGGGGTTTCGTCAAGGGGGGGCCGAGAAAAAAGGGGGGTCCCAAAACGCACTTTTCCCATTCATTTTTACATAGGGCGGTTGGACTCACTTTTAGCTCGAACGGCTGAATGGATTTACACGAAACTTGGCAAAATTGTAGATATGGTTTGCCCGACGCGCCTTTGCTATGTCTCAATATATGTGCTCCAGTGGATTTTGAGAAATTAACGTTTTGCAAAACAGATATATCTGTGACAGCGCTCCGGTTAGCGCCCCAGTTCGCGTACCTGACGCGTAACGGAACTTCGCTAGGAGAAGCGGATTGGCTCCTCGGTGACTGTGAACATTCTAAACAGTCCGGAGCGGCCGCCATCTTGTGTCTCGGTAGGATCGAGACACAAGATGTGGCAAAAACAAAGGGGGAAATGAGTATAAGGGGGCAGAGTACATCCTCCCTGACCCCCTAGGTTTGATGAGGGGGCTTTAAAAGGGCCCGCGGGGAAAAAAAAAACCAATTTTTATTATCGTTTTTTTTGCGGGGGAGCGCTCGGTACGCGCACCGGGAAGCGGTCCGGGAAGCGTAATATTGAGAAAATAGGATGAAAGAATGTTCAAATATTGTATGTTTATTGATTGTTCTTTTTTTTTTTATTTAAGTACCAACATGTAGGTACCAATGCAGAGTCTAAAAATAAAAAAAACATTGTTTCCTTTGTAGATATCTTGCATGTTGTTTCAGAAGTTATTGTGGTATATGGAATTCATAGCGTAGTCTGTCAGGAAAGCAGAAACACCATGGAGGCAGGAGATGAAAAAGAGATGTTAAATACACATTGGAGATAATATAGTGGAAGAAAGGAAGTAACTATGAGCAAACTTACTATGTAACACAAAAAAG
The DNA here is from genome assembly GCF_964263255.1 of Lissotriton vulgaris. NCBI lineage: Eukaryota > Metazoa > Chordata > Amphibia > Caudata > Salamandridae > Lissotriton > Lissotriton vulgaris. The sequence goes on from NW_028246463.1 coordinate 245,469, forward strand.
TTGCACAGTATATTTAAAGTCTAATTTTACATTATAACCAATTTGCTACTAGTTTAAAAAATACATATAAAAATGAATAATGTCTCAAACAATTTTTGAATTATTATATATAAATTTATTTTTCTGATTTGTTTTCAAAATTAAAAAGAACTTCTAATAATTCATTGTCAGAATTTTTCTCATTTTCAATTAGGTAATTTACAGATTCTACACAATGCAGAAGTTCAAAGTCTCGTGATTCATCAAAGAATTCTGAGTCAATCTCTGTATCTTTGTTGCATTCTGCAACAATTTCCAAGATATTTTTTTTCTCTCCTTCCATTTTTGTGCTGTAAAATGAATTTAAAAAAAATATATCAGTACAGATAGGGCACTGTTGGGTTTAAGTACAGACAGGTAGTTTGGTTTTTTAAACAGTGATTTTATCTTTGGGCAGAGTATGGTATCAGACTGGAAGTAGAAATATAATAAAATGTGTGTGATAAAGTCTAAGTCAATTCTTAATTATACAAGACAAGCTTAACTCCATCCATAACTAAAACAGAGAAGTCTATCTTATTCTATAAGTATTACAGAGGGATAGTATATAACTATCAGAAAATGTTTTCCTAATTAACTAAAAGTGCAGAACATACTTCAGTTTTTAAAATAACATCTTACCTTTCACAAAGAAGTTTAAGTTCTCAGTTGGAATGCACTTGATATGTACTTCAGGAAGGAGTAGTCAAAATGGCTGTGTTTCTCTCTCTTTCTTTATATATATTCAGGTACATAACCAATCAAATGTCATGAAATAATAGAAGATATTGAAAGTAGTATTTTGATTGGTTGTCAATTCTAACACTTTATAAGTGATTTTGTTAGGTAATTTACCTCAGGATATTTAGTCTGGCTTACAGCATAATTTTCTCAATGGAATTCCATCAAATTTGGGTAAATGGTAGGGACTGCTATGTAGTAGGGCCTATTCTATATTTGATGAAAGTGTCTCTAGTGGTTTTTCTGTAAATTACTTTCCCACCTTTTTTTATTGAGCGCTTACCGGTGCGCTCCCCGGTACGCGAACCGGCAGCGTTACGGGAGTCCTCCATTTTGTGTATCGGTAGAATTGACACATAAGATGGAGGACAAACAATGTTAATGGGTTGAAGGGGGCTCGGTAGACACTTTGTGACCCTCTAGGTTTTCTGAGGGGGGATTAGGACGCTGATATATGCAAAAATTGAAAAAAAAAATTGAAAAATTTCACGGGGGAGCTCCCGGTACGCGCACCGGTAAGCGAACCGGAGAGCGTACTTTGGTGAAAAAAAAAAAGTTAGAAAAAGATAAACGTTTTGAATGATCAGCGGTAGGGTAGCTCTGAAAAGAGCTATTGGGTTCTGTGGCTAATTTAGGTACCTACAAGTAGGTTCCAATGCACACTTTTAAATAAAGGACGAATATTCTATTCCCTTCATCGGGGAAGTACACACCATCTCTTCTGTACATGTCTTGAATGTTGTAACGCAAGTTATTGTTGTATATTAAACCCATTCCATAGTCTCTCATGTAAGCAGAAACAGATGTATTCACATGTTTCCGTTCTTTCTCAAATTGTGGAAAAAATTGGTTGGACCACTTACATTTCTGTCTTTGACATATATTGGAATATACCAAGGCAGTTTGGGGAAAAAGTGTCATCAATTGAAGAAAGGTGTTCTTTAAAAGCATTTCCAGACCAACCCCAGTCATAGTGCCCAAATCATTTCCACCACAGTGCACTATTAAGAAGTCAGGGTTTGGCAGATGCATAATTTTTTTTTATTAAAAACATATAAAATATATTTTTGAATTAAAATAAGAATACATTTTACAGCTTTTGATATTTACTATTAAAAAACCATTGAAATTCACTGAAAAAACCATAGGTTATAGACCATATATAGTTAGGAATTAGCATTTACAAAACCTTAAAAATTCACTGAAAAAACCATAGGTTATAGATCATATATAGTTAGGGATTAGCATTTACAAAACCTTATTTTACTCGCACAAAACCATTGAAATTCGCATATATTGTTAGTTCCACTAACTATATATCGCGCTCCCGCAATCCACTGCTAATGATGTCACATATTACATCATTCATGACATGGTCAGTGACATCACTGATGACATCACTGATGACATCTCAAATGACATCACTGATGACATCACTGATGACAACATCCAGTGACTGTATGTTTCTGTAAAGGTAAAATATGTCTTACATATTGAAGAATGAGTGGATGTATAAGTGTCTGGATGAAGGATTTATTAGGTGCATGACTGACTGTATGAGTGAGTGATTAAATGTGTCTCACTGAGTGCATGGGTTAGTGACTAAACTGTCTTAATTTGTGCATCATTATGTCTGTTGTTCTGTAAACTGCTGCATGTGTTAATCAGTAGCTATATGAGTAACTATATGGGTTATTGATTGGTTGACCAAGTACTTGTATGGGAGACTGAGTATGTGTGTGGGTGGCTGGGAGGGGTATGACTCTGTGCATAGATGTGTGAGCAGTTGATTCACTAGATATATGAGTTAAAAAGTGCATGTGGAAACAGCTGTATGGGCAGTTGACTGTGTGCATGAGTGTATTGGTGAGTGAATGGATATCTCAGTGATACATGTCAAAGTAAGTACATATGTAAAACACAGTACATGTGAGAGTTGACATATATAAATAACTGTGCATACGAGCCAGTGAATGTGTGAGTGGCTGTATGGATCATTGTGAACTTCAATCAAGGATTGTATAAAAGAGTAAATATGTGTTAGTATATGTTTGAATAAGTAAGGTGTGTATAACTGTATAGTTGAGGAAATGGAGGTGTGATTGATTCTTTGCATGACTGACTAGGTGTGTGAGTAACTCCATGGATGAGTGACAGTCTGTGAGTGTCTGTTTACACTGAGTGTATGTAAGGTTATATTAGAGTCTGAAGAGGTTCATCGTATTATCACATGAATTATGTCATCAGTGATGTGATCAGTAATGTCAAATGAGATGTCATCAGTGATGTCATTTGAGATGTCATCAGTAATGTCATCAGTAATGTCAAATGAGATGTCATCAGTGATGTCATCAGTAATGTCATTTGAGATGTCATCAGTGATGTCATCAGTGATGTCACTGACCATGTCATGAATGATGTAATATGTGACATCATTAGCAGTGGATTGCGGGTGCGCGATATATAGTTAGTGGAAGTAACTATATATGTGAATTTCAATGGTTTTGTGCGAGTAAAATAAGGTTTTGTAAATGCTAATCCCTAACTATATATGATCTATAACCTATGGTTTTTTCAGTAAATATATATATATATATATATATATATATTACCTACTGGCGGTCGCCAGTAGGTATATATAGTTAGGATTTTTTCTCTATGGGATTTTTGAAAATTCTATGTCTAATAACGTTGGCGTTTGTGGACGGAATTGGCTGAAATTTTCAGGAAAATGGAACATTTTGTTTCTGAGCAGCCCCTGACAATTTGGGGGGGTTTCATCAAGGGGGGGGCAGAGAATAAAGGGGGGTCCCAAAACGCGTTTTTCCAATGTTAATTTCCATAGGGCGGTTGGCCTCACTTTTAGCTCGAACGGCTGAATGGATTTGCACGAAACTTGGCAAATTTGTAGGGACTGTTAGCCCGATGTGCCTTTGCTAGGTCTCAATATATGTGCTCCAGTGGATTTTGAGTAATTTAGGTTCAAAAAAAGATATATATCTGGGCGGAGCCTAACCACACATCTGATCTGATTGGCTGTCAGCACTTCATCCAAGAAGTGTTGGCAGCCATCTTGGGACCAATATACATGATAGCACCTCATTAAAAAGCATTGTAGTTAATAGAGGGTTTTAGGACTTTAGTTACATTATAAATCATTTGTTGATGGTACCATACTCGTTTTAGGAATTGTGGTGGGTTCTAAGGTGATTTTACCATGTGAAAAAACCTTCTGCTGTGAATATTGTTTGAAAGAAAACTAATATCTCATGATTTTCCCAGAGTGGTTTGGAAGGGGATATATAAGCTAAACTGAAAGCATATTTTCTGTAAATTCACATTATCTTTCTCAGTCATGTGAAAATGAAGTCTGACATTCTCAGTAAAACATGTACATCCAACAAGGACAGAGACTGTCAGTTGATTCCTTTGTGTTCTACTGCAGCCTCCTAGAGTGTTCTAAAGAACAACTAGAGCGCTAACAGTCCTACTTATTACAAAGGTATGGCACACCTGAAGCCATTTTGATTGGAATAAAGTGGTAACTCTTAAAACATTTAATTTCAAAAGAAACAACATGAGGGGGTATATTTTGCCATAGAAAGTATGATTAGTGCTGCAGAATGAAAAATTAGGGCACATTTTGAGTGACTTCTCAAATCCTTTTCTATTTCATTAAAACATTCTGACATGCAGTCTCCCAAAATGGCCACCAGAGACAAAAGAGCCCAAATGTAGCCCAAATATCACCCAGATGTAGCCCAAGTATAGCCCAATGACAGAATGTCCCAGAGTGTTCTAAAGAACAACTAGAGCGCTAACAGTCCTACTTATTACAAAGGTATAGCACACCTGGAGCCATCGTGATGGGAATAAAGTGGTAACTCTTAAAACATTTAATTTAAAAAGGAACAAAATGAGGGGGTATATTATGCAATAGAAGGTATTATTAGTGCTGCAGAAAGAAAAATTAGGGCACATTTTGAGTGACTTTTCAAATCCTCTTCTATTTCATTAAAAAATTCTGACATGCAGTCTCCCAAAATGGCCACCAGAGACAAAAGAGCCCAAATGTAGCCCAAATATCACCCAGATTTAGCCCAAGTATAGCCCAATGACAGAATGTCCCAGAGTGTTCTAAAGAACAACTAGAGCGCTAACAGTCCTACTTATTACAAAGGTATGGCACACCTGAAGCCATCTTGATTGGAATAAAGTGGTAACTCTTAAAACATTTAATTTAAAAAGGAACAAAATGAGGGGGTATATTTTGCCATATGAATTATGATTAGTGCTGCAGAAAGAAAAATTAGGGCACATTTTGAGTGACTTCTCAAACCCTCTTCAATTTCATTAAAAAATTCTGACATACAGTCTCCCAAGATGGCCACCAGAGACAAAAGAGCCTAAATGTAGCCCAAATATCACCCAGATGTACCCCAAGTATAGCCCAATGACAGAATGTCCCAGAGTGTTCTAAAGAACAACTAGAGCGCTAACAGTCTTACTTATGACAAAAGTATGGCACACCAGAAGCCATCTTGATTGGAATGAAGTGGTAAGTCTGAAAACACTCAATTTAAAAAGGAACAACATGAGGGGGTTAATTTTGCCATAGAAAGTATGATTAGTGCTTCAGAAAGAAAAATTAGGGATCATTTTGAGTGACTTCTCAAATCCTCTTCTATTTCATTAAATAAATTCTGACATGCAGACTGAAACATGCACTTTGAATACCAGCAGCAGACGTCCCTGGTGAGCAGTAGCTTTACTACAGTGATCTAATGTGCAACTAGAGTGCTAACATTCAGAATTTATGGCAAATGTGTGACACATCTGAATGCCTTCTTGATGGAACCAAAGTAAACAAGCATTGAAAATGCAATAGATCTCGCCCTCGTTTAAGTTAAAGCCATTCTGTTTGTAATGAGGTGGCTTTTTAGCTTTGCTTTTATTAGTGTTTTTTCAACTTTCATGTAAATAACATGCATCTGTATGCATATAAGTATATGTATGCATGCATTTATGTTTGTATTTATATACATATACAGATGATATATGTTTATATATGTATGTATATATATATATATATATTCACTGAAAAAACCATAGGCTATAGACCATATATAGTTAGGAATTAGCATTTACAAAACCTTGAAAATTCACTGAAAAAAACATAGGTTACAGACCATATATAGTTAGGAATTCGCATTTACAAAACCTTGAAAATTCACTGAAAAAACCATAGGTTATAGACCATATATAGTTAGGAATTCGCATTTACAAAACCTTATTTTACTCACACAAAACCATTGAAATTCCATATATAGTTAGTTGCACTAACTATATATCGCGCACCCGCAATCCACTGCTGATGATGTCACATATTACATCATTCATGACATGGTCAGTAACATCACTGATGACATCACTGATGACATCTCAAATGACATCACTGATGACATCACTGATGACAACATCCAGTGACTGTATGTTTCTGTAAAGTTAAAATATGTCTTACATATTGAAGAATGAGTGGATGTATAAGTGTCTGGATGAAGGATTTAGTAGGTGCATGACTGACTGTATGAGTGAGTGATTAAATGGGTCTCACTGAGTGCATGGGTTAGTGACTAAACTGTCTTAATTTGTGCATCATTATATCTGTTGTTCTGTAAACTGTTGCATGTGTTGATAAGTAGCTATATGAGTAACTATATGGGTTATTGATTGGTTGCCCAAGTATTTGTATGGGAGACTGAGTGTGTGTGTGGGTGGCTGGGAGGTGTATGACTCTGTGCATAGATGTGTGAGCAGTTGATTCACTAGATGTATGGGTTCAAAAGTGCATGTGGAAACAGCTGTATGGGCGGTTGACTGTGTGCATGAGTGTATTGGTGAGTGAATGGATATCTCAGTGCTACATGTCAAAGTAAGTACATATGTAAAACACAGTACATGTGAGAGTTGACATATATAAATAACTGTGCATAAGAGCCAGTGAATGTGTGAGTGGCTGTATGGATCATTGTGAACTTGTATCAGGGATTGTATAAGAGAGTAAATATGTGTTAGTATATGTTTGAATAAGTAAAGTTTGTATAACTGTATAGTTGAGGAAATGGAGGTGTGATTGATTCTTTGCATGACTGACTAGGTGTGTGAGTAACTCCATGGATGAGTGACAGTCTGTGAGTGTCTGTTTACACTGATTGTATCTAAGGTTATATTAGAGTCTGAAGAGGTTCATCGTATTATCACATGAATGATATCATCAGGGATGTGATCAGTAATGTCAAATGAGATGTCATCAGTGATGTCATTTGAGATGCCATCAGTGATGTCATTTGAGATGTCATCAGTGATGTCATCAGTGATGTCACTGACCATGTCATGAATGATGTAATATGTGACATCATCAGCAGTGGATTGCGGGTGCGTGATATATAGTTAGTGCAACTAACTATATATGGAATTTCAATGGTTTTGTGTGAGTAAAATAAGGTTTTGTAAATGCGAATTCCTAACTATATATGGTCTATATATATATATATATATATATATATATACTTCACTAGAAGATACAGATGAGCTATAGGGAGCAGCAACCAGTTGAGGTAGTTCTGCACATACTAGATAACAAAATAATAGCAGTGCAGAACACTAGCACACGAACTCTGACAACATTTGACAAACGCCAAACTGCCTTGATATCTAAAGCGTGGAACCTGTTGGGATTCCCACTCACACAGGGCACTGAGGTAAGAGTATCTACACTGCATCTTGTGCAACTGGTGTTTCCCAGTGTCAGCCTGTAGATCCACTACCCAGAGCCCACACCCTACACTTGAGGGGCCACAGTACTCACAGAGCTCCCCCTCTGTGGGGGACACTCAATATATACCATTGCAACTCTCACTGGTGTCTCCATCAACGTCATATACTACTGCAGAGTCCTCCACAGAATCAATTCAGTCAGTAGGAAGCATAGTAAGCAGGGAGAACACTGATCTCACCCACCAGCACTCATTGACATCATCACCTCCAAGCACCAAATGCCTGGAGAAGCAGGGAGATTCACAAGATACTCACCCACCACAAGGCTGTGAACATCCCGCATTATTTCTGCAGGCACTCTACGACCCCAACTTGCCCCTGGTTTGTGAGCATCACGCCCAGGAGCTGAATGAGCAGCTGGAGCAACAGCCCTCACCAAGTATCACAGAGCAATTACAAAGACATCCTTCCACAACGCATTACCCATTATTGTGGGCATATTTACAAAAAAGCCAGGTAAAAGGAAAATAAGATTTTCAAAATTCGCTGTCACCAATTGCCCATCCGCAAGATAGCTCTAGGAGATGAGAAAAGAGCCCACAAAATACCCAAGACTACAGATCACGGCACACATAAAGGACAGCTTTGATGCTGCCCTTTCTGAGGATACAACACCATCATCTGTTCAGGTCTCGCCCCGAACGCATACAGTCATCTGGACACTAATATCAGCCCTGGGAATTGACACAACAAACTTGCAGCGGGTGAGATTGACAATAACACCTAGTGGAGTTACACCTTACTCCTTTCTACACACAATGCAGAAGAATAATGCCAACACCCACCGCACCTCCACCAGCCTACGACGCAGATGGCATGTATCCAGGACAGGTTATCAACACTGACCTTCAACTCTTATCAAATGACAAGACAGCCATAGGCCATGACGATATCTCTGTCCCAGACATCTTCGATGGTTCATGAGACAGTAGACCAGAGAGTACACAGGGCCAGCTATCCCTAAGCTCCCAAAGCCCGGTGATGCAGGGTGCCACATCGGGAATGCCAGGGCAGATTGACGCGCTATTTACAATAAAAATTACACCTGCTTCCAACTCTGCAGCCCCCCAGCAGGAAGAGGACCAAGAGAGCGATGGGGCCTCTGGCGGTTCACAGCATAGCTCCCACATGCCACTCCCCAGACCTAATAGCCCAGCCCCCACATCCTTCACTACGGATAACAATACCTCAGGGACAAGAACAAGAACTAGACATTATGGCCCATTCCGATCCCCTAGCCAGCAGCATTACAATACACAGACAAACTATAATGGGTGGCACACCCTTAACACTGGTCCCAAGTGAAATGAAGAACACCTGCTACAGTTCAATGAAGAAAACAGAGACAGCGAACAGTATCCCTCTGAGGTAGTCACTGAGGGAGATAGTGGCAGGTGGAGGACTGAAAATGACCTATGCCAAAGAACGGGTATAGAAGCAGGGGACATGTCACATGAACAGTACTCAAGAAGTCCCACAGGCGATACAGAAATAATCCAGCGACTGTCATTACACGTATGCAGTGTAGAGGATAGAATGACTGAACTGATGGGTGGCTTGGGCCAATTTAGTAAGAAGCAACAACGAACACTCAATGAATTAGTCGGTGCTGCAAACCAAGCAGGGTCACACACAGGTGGGGTCCCAACTATCATGCCACAGCAAGGGCCATGGATATACTTACATCAGGAAGCCCAAAGTGGAGTTCCACCACAGAGCAACACAGCAGCTTCTCTTACAGCCAACTTCTTAAGTATAGCCAGGCTCCAACATCAGTCATTAACTAAAACCCCCAGGCATCGCCTCCAGTAGTTACACCACGTAGGCCAGTAATGCCACAGCTAGACCAAGATAATTTGGATCTGTCAAATGTGCTCGAACGGGCAGAAAACAGGAGGAGAAGACAGAGAAGAAAAGAGATAGAAAATATTGCAGTGTTAGGTAATGATGGGCGACCTGAGGACATCTCACAGGAATATGATGTATCAGGTGCAGCACGTCTGCGCACCACCAGATCTAGAGCACTGCACCGCATGATCCTTAACAGGCCAAAACCACAACTGACCAATGGTCTAATGCCAAGTGAGATAGTAGTACTTGGAGAAGGGTCTGACTATTATGTCAATCCTTCTCAGATAACTTGGCAGCCTGGACAGGAGCTAATGCACCTCAAATGAAGGTGTGGCCCGAGAAGGATCTTTTAAAACAGAGGAAATGTCCACTGCTGAAGAGTGTATCTTGCAGGGGGCAGGAGACAAGGATTGGGACTAGGAGTGCATGTGCCAAGGCCTAAGGGTCTGGCAGAAATACGCATGCAGGTACGGTCACACAAGACCTACAGGGGTAACACACCAGCTGCCTCTGCTGTTCAAAGGTGTCAAAACCCCCCCATCTCTGTCTCTTGGTCCCTAATGGACAAAGAAAATTTGAAGAATGAATTCCCACCCCTCACAGAGGGTGCGGGAAAGTGTATACAAGTCTTTTAAAAGCACACTGCAGGTGTGTCATTGGTTATTAGGGATGTGAAAAGTCTGCTCACCTCCCTGATTGGAAAGGATGCAGAGGATATGTTTACACGCATCGACACAAGACTTTCCACCACTAATACAAAATGAGATGGTGATTCTTTCAATAAAATAAGATCAGCGCTATGGAATTAACTGCGCCGGGAGTTTGCCGATGTCCCAGACATCGGATCTCTAATGTCACAAACAAGGCAATTAGCAATTGAAAACACAGGTGCTAAATTAGTACAGCAAAAATTAAAGGAAAGAGAGGCTCTTGACGCAGTTATGATAGCCACACCAGTGAGTCAAATGGCTGCTGTCACTAATTTTCCACAAAGTGCCTTGAATGTACTAGGAGGTAACACACAGGTAACAGCACAACACATACAACCACAGCAACACATGCCTGTGTACCAAATGGTGCCCCAGATTCAAGCCCTTGTACCACAGGGAGCTACAGTACTGCCCCTCATCAATTTGGTTTCACAGGGCACCATCCAGCAGTACCAGGCTGGAGGATATTCAAGTTAGGACAGCCCACAGATAGCTCTAGTGTGTCCCATGCTGTCATGTCTCACAAACATTAGAGAGGACTCAGTAGTGCATGTCATGATTAACAACAACACGTATAGTTTCTTGATTGACACAGGTGCTACATTTTCCTGTATCAGGGAGGGAGCACTGCCCATCTCCAATCAGAGCACAAACACACTGGATTTCTCTGGGGCAATAACAAGGGTCCCTTTCACTGAGCAAGTACCAATAGAAATAGGAGGTAAGTGTATTCAGCAGCGTCTACTTTACACAACACAGTCCCCAGTATATCTCTTGGGATGTGATCTCATGGCCAAATTAAATATGAGAATATATTTCAGCGAGAACGGCACAATGACTTTCTCCATTCCTGATACACCACCAACCAGAATGATGGCTGTCAAACAAAATTCCTCAAGATATGCAGTATTTTTTGATCATAGGCCTGAAGAATGCCCTCTTCAGTGTCCCATTGCATGCTGACAGTCAGTTTTTATTTGCATTCAGAAATAGGCAGTTCACATATCAAAAGTTATATCAAGGCTATTTGAGTCCCCCAGTGTGTTCAACAGAGTTGTCAAAGATGATTTGTCAAATTTCCAATGTGACAGCACTCTGCTACAGTATGTCGATGACATACTTCTCTGTAGCACCACAGAGCAAGAGTGCCGACAAGATACAATTGCCCTACTTACAACATTAGTACAGAGAGGTTACAAAGTAGACAAACAAAAAAAATGCAATACTGTCAGGAAGAAGTGCAGTACCTAGGCCAAATGATATCAGCATCAGGGAGAAGAGTTACCCCAAGAAGAGAAGAGATAATCAGGAATACTCCAGAACATCAGACAGTCAAGACATGCAAAAGTTCCTAGGTCTAGTGAACTACGTCAGACAGTAGGTCTTTGACTATTCTACTGTCTATGCACCACTCCTGAAAGCTGTCAAAATGGCTAAAGATAGGCATAACAAGATTGACTGAACACCTGAAATGACATCAGCCTTTGTAAAATTGATAGATGAGATTACAAATGGCCCAGTGTTAGGCTCTCCTGACTACACAAAACAATTCTATCTGTTCACTCACTGCAATGGACAGGTCATGACAGCAGGCCTCACCCACAAGTATCCCATGGGCCATAAACCAATTGCATACTTCAGTGGCATGCTAGACTCAGTGATGAGGGCCATTATCCCTGTGAACAGGCTTTATCAACTGCAGCATTCGCTGTTGAGAAAAGCACCCCATTAATTATGGGCTCCCCTCTGACACTATACACTGAGCATGCTGTCTTTACAATATTACAAAAAGCTAAAATGACCCTTACCACACAAAGAGTGTCAGGATACGAAGTCATACTGTCATTGCCATCCTCGAAGGCTGTTAAATGTCACACTGTGAATCCAGTCACATTCTTTGCCCATCCCGTTGCCACCACTGATGATGACACTCAATATTGTGCCACCAATCAGGAACAGCAAAAGAGGACCCATTACCACACAGTACAATCTACTTCATTGATGGTTCCTCTACCACTGATCAAGAAACAGGGTTAAGATATACAGGAGCTGCAGTAGTCAGAGCACAACAGAATAACTCCTCAGACTCTCTAGACATTGTACAGCAGATAGCTGACAGGTCACTTTTTAAATACGTGTGTACCGATTTGTTTTAAAAATGTTATTGAACTGAATTTTGTGTGAGAATAAGGGGGCTATTTTGACGACTTTTTATGTAAAACTTGAGTTTTTGGAGTGTGTTAAACTCTGTGCTCCTTCACCTGCCACCATTGTGGGGACTCGCATCGTGAGCGGTTAGCACTCCAGTTGTTTAGACGCCTCTTGCACGCCGCCCGCCCATTAAGCTATTTAATGGACTCGGGACGGGCGTGCAGTGCCTGACAGGTTCACTTTTTAAATACGTGTGTACCGCTTTGCTTAATCTTTTAAAAAGTTATTGAACTGAAATTTGTGTGGGAATTTGGGGGCTATTTTGACGACTTTTTATGTAAAACTTGAGTTTTTGGAGTGTGTTAAACTCCGTGCTCTTTCACCTGCCACCATTGTGGGGACTCGCGTCGTGAGCAGTTAGCGCTCCACTTGTTTAGACGCCTCTTGCACGCCGTGTCGTATTTTGACGATGGCTGGGTTAGCGCTTAGCTTTGCTACACGTTTCTCGCTTAAATTGGCTATACATAGAAACGCCATTTTGTATGTAGCGGCGGCCATTTTAGATCATGAGCGGCCTCGTGGCCAGCGTGCCTTTTAGTCCTTTGTCCGTTCCACTGACCACTTGAGTCTGCCCAGCAACAGGCTATTTTTAGTATTGGTCAAGCTCACACATGCGCAGTTCACACTGACCAGTCACTCCTTAGGAATGTGCCGCAAACTGACCAGTGGGTTTGAAACCCTCCAATGAGCTGGCAGTATTCCAAAACATGCCCTTATATGTACATAATGTTCTGTACCTTTGTGCCGCATGTTCGTTTTATTACCTGTAGAATTGTATAAAAGAGGGGGTCACTCCGATGTTCGGTGTGATACCTCTTGCATTACCGAAGGGTGCTGTATGAGTGTACCACCACCCCATGGGGTCTTAATAAACTTGTTCTTTGACTTTTACAGTTTCCGTGCCAACAGTTCTTCCAATGTATGTGGGTTATCTTCAGAACATGTAGGCCTTGGGAACCCGATACAACAAATTGGCGACCACGAAGGGACTCATCGGCGACTCGGATGCCCGAAGGAGAGGTCGTGACGAAGGTTTGGACACTCGCCATGGACGCGCGCTGCCACTAAGTGACCCGAGTCTTGGCTCCCACGGTGTTTTTTCCTTTCCTTCCGATCTGACCTTCCAGGCGGCGCCGGTCTCCGACCGAGTTTCGATCGTCTGTGTTGCTGGATAAAGTGCCGTTTGGCTGATTCGATTAAAAGACCTTGGCAGTTGGAATCTGGACCTTTGAGACTTTGGGTAAGATTTGTGATCGGTAAGGTAGTCTGCGGACGCTTACTGGAGTTCTATGATTTGTGATCGGTAAGGTAGTCCTCGGACGCTTGCCGAAATTTTGTGATCTATGACTTTGATTTGAGTTAGCTAACATTTGTGAACTTGTGAATTTGTGAATTTGTGAACTTTGAATCTATATGTGTAGTGCACTTCACATAGGCAGGCATGTAGAGATGTTTCTCTAACTTTGTTTTTTTCCTCTGAGCGGCACATTTGTGTGAAGTACTGTAAGTGCCATTTTATACGGTGTCACGCTTTCGTGATACTCTTTGAACATGCCTGTTTTTAGCACGCTCCGAGGGATGTGCTGTCTTGGAAATGGTACCACAATTAGGTTAGCGGAATCACAGCCGGCTCCCCCAGAGGGAACACCAAATCGCGAAATGTACATTAAACATGGCCTTCCCCCTATAATGTACAGTAAACTCTGGCACAAGTATACCAAGTCGGATCCTGAATTGCAATGGCCACTACATGGGTCGTTCGATTTGCAAAAAGTACAGTTTGTGGAGCAATGTCTGTTTCAACGCAGGTCTAGACAAAACATGTTTGATTGTGTGCGAATGTGGGAGAAAGCGGTGCGTGAGCGAATGAAACGTGAAGTTGCCTTGGCGGACAAAGAGCAGCGCAAGACTGCTCGGGATAAGGCTTTACAGCTTGAGGAAAAAGAGGCTCAGGAGAAAAGAGAGAGGGAGGAACAGGAACGTAAATTGCAAACGACGGGTCAATTTCCTATTCGTCGACCGCTTTATCCTGTCCTTAATAATGAAATTGATGATTTTTCATTGCTAGATCGGTCACCGCCTCCGTATGTTTCGCCGACGGCTCCAGCTGAAGATTCGGGTGATGATGGGCAGGATAAGTCGGAAAAGAAGGGTATAACTGCTCTCAGGTTTACTGCGGAGAGGTCCGCGCAGTTACGTAGTTGGGCTCGTAAAGTGAATAAGAATTGTGTTTCTCAGGCTGAGGTGGTTGCAGAGAGGAGTAGGTGGACGGATCATGAATTACTGTATTTTCTGTCTAATTTGACGGATGAAGTTGTTGCCGCGTATCGTCAACTTTCAGATATGTTTGAACCTAAAGCTGTGTCAGTATGTCGTGAGAATTTGGATAAAGGTGTATTTGATCTTGCAGATGTTAATGACCTTTTCAAGCAACTGCTCCAGCTGCGAGATGAAACAACCAGATTGCGGGAAGAGCGGAAAAAGAAGCAAAAGGAGTCCGAGTCGGAGAATAGCGAGCAGATTAAGGAGTGTTCTCTCCGGGGTTCAGATAAGAATTCTGCAATGCTGTTGTTGTTGTATAGCTTTATTTCGAAATATTTCATTTCATAAAAGCATTACAGCAATGCATGTTATGCCTATGCGTGAAGCTGCGCCTTTGTATGTTCCACCGAAAGGGGAAGGTACAGATGATGATAGAAGATCGAAAGATGCGAAGGGGTATTTTGTATATAATTGGGTGTATACGCCTTGGAATAGAGCGGAGGTTATGGCACTGAAAAATTCTTTACCTGATCTTCGTAAGAATCCGGCAGCATTCTACGAGGGGGTGGAAGGGGCTATTTCATCTTGTGTGATGACTCTGGTTGATATAGATTTGTTCTTTGGGTTAATACTTCCGCCTGATATGTGGAGACAAATTCGTAAGAATAATGATGAAACAGTGCTAGGGGGTACATGGAAAGAGATTAATGAAGCTGATTTAGAAAGGAAACCAGCATGTAAACCTTGTCAGTTGATTTTAGATCTTCCGGCGGCTATTTTGACTAAATTAAAAACGCTCGTTCCTTCTAAAAAGATCGATTGGACTATGTTAGCTTCGTGCAAACAAAAGCCTGATGAAACGGTTTCGGATTTCTTTACACGTTTCGAGGAGGCATTCCATGATTATAGTGGTCAATCATTAACAGACGATACAGGTCGGCATTCGTTTGTAGATAAGTATGTGACTAATCTCCTACCGGAGATTGCAAAACGATTGAAAACGAGTGACAGTTCCTGGGCCACGGCGACCCCTGCGTCTTTGTTAACGATGGCTCAGTATTATGAGCGACAGGAGATAGAGGCTAAAGAAAGTGTTGATAAGAAAGCGAAAGAATTGAAGACGAAGGTGATGTTGGCACAGGTCCGTGGGACTCAGTATAGAGGGAGTGATAGAGGAAGACGAGGTGGAGGTACTACGTCGTATGGTCGTACGGATATAGCGGAGGATCAGTGTGCCTACTGTAAGGAGTTTGGGCATTGGGCTGATGATTGTCCGGTACTTCGTGAGCAGCGTAGTCAGCGTGGTCGAGGAGGTGGTAGGTCGAGAGGAGGTTATACGGGAGCAAGAGGTGGCGGAAGTGATCGTGGAAGGATTGAGGGCAGGGGCCGTGGCCAGGATGAACAAAATACTTTTGATAGACGAAACCAATATCAGATATCGGAAAGCGAGAATGTGGAACACCAGGATTATGTACATGCATAGGACTGCGTAGGATGGGGTGCGGAACCAATTGAAGTGCCTGTAGATCAGGAGGGTCCATATGTAACAGCGGGTATTTTGGGTTCTACTGATCAATTCCTAGTTGACACCGGAGCTACCCGTAGCGCTTTGTCTAAAAGGTTGGTTCCGAGGGCTCCCCTGTCTGGCGAAATGATTACATGTGTAGGGTTTGATGGCACACCCTCCCCTAGCCCATTGTCAAAACCCCTAGCGCTTTGTCTCGACAAATTTTTTAGTTTTGGCCAATTTTTGTTATCGCCCTACACCCCAGATAATATCCTGGGCATTGATTTGCTTAAATATTTTCGAGCAACGATACGGTGCGCTCCGGAGGGAGTGCGTGTCATTCTCAATGACAACTATCCTGACCCAAATAGGTTTTATACTATACAGGATATTTCAGCTATGGCCTCTCTCCCGCACACGTTATGGGCGACCTCAGACACGGATGTGGGAGAGATGCGTATTCCACCTATTCACATTACTGTTAGGGAAGGGGCTTCTCTGCCACGTGTGCCACAGTACAAGATTTCGAAGGAAGGAGAAATTGCCCTGACACATATTGTCCAAGATCTGATTGCGGCTGGGGTGGTAGAAGAGGTTTCTTACAATGTTTGTAATAGCCCTATTCTGCCGATTCTGAAGAGAGATACTGACGACAAAATTTATCGGTTTATTATTGACTTGAGAGAGATCAACAAAATTGTCGTTCCCCGATACCCGGTGGTGTCCGATATTACAACCTTGCTTACGATGGTACCACCAACGGCTACGACTTTTAGTGTAATTGATTTGAAGAATGCCTTCTTTTCTATTCCTGTCCATCCTGATAGCAGATACCTGTTTGGCTTTACGTTAAATAATAAATCGTATAGATTTTGTCGTGTTCCTCAAGGGTACACTGAGAGCCCGAGTATCTACAGCCAGGCTTTGAAAAGACAGCTTGACTCTTTTGTGTTGCAGTCGGGGGTTGTCCTTATCCAATATGTGGATGACCTCCTGCTTGCCGCTGATTCTTATGCACAATGTGAAGAAAGTACGATTGCGCTGCTTTCTTTTCTGGCACAGAATAATCATAAAGTTTCCAAGAAAAAGCTTCAATATTGTAGACCCAAGGTGACCTACCTCGGCCATCTTTTGTCTAAGGAGGGGCGTGCATTGACATCAGATCGAATTCAGGCAATTTTAGACACACCAGTCCCCCGCACACAGAGAGATGTACGTGCCTTCATAGGGTTGACGTCCTTTTGTAGACAATGGATCATGGGTTTTTCACACATTATAAAGCCCTTGCTAGCGTTACTGTCCAAAGCTACACCAATGCCCCTTGAATGGACAGATGAATGTCAGAATGCTTTTGAACAGTTGAGACAGGCCCTTTGTTCTGCACCCGTGTTAGGCACACCAGACTACACGAAACTTTTTACATTGTACGTGCACGAGAACGATGGGTGCGCGTTGTCAGTGTTAGTGCAAGTACACGGGGACAAGCAGAGACCATGTGCGTATTTCTCTGCCATTCTTGATCCTGTAGCACGAGGATTGCCTGGGTGTTTCCGAGCGGTAGCAGCAACAGCAGTAGCCATACGGCAGAGTGAGGGAATAGTGTTATCACATAATTTGTTGGTGTTAGTTCCTCACGCAGTAGATGCCCTGCTAAACCAAACGAAAACCCAATATCTCACGAGTGCACGTTTAACAGGATATGAGCTTACACTGTTGGCGCCACATATTACACTGAAAAGATGTGCTACTTTGAACCCTGCCACTTTATTGCCCTATCCGGTCGAGGAGGGTCAGGAAGAAAAACATCACGACTGTGTTTTCCTGACCGAGGAACAGACAAAGGGTCGTATCGACTTACAGGATATGCCACTTCCAGATGTGGATGGGGAACTGTGGGTCGATGGATCGTGTTTAAGGCTGCCAGATGGCACGACTTCCGCAGCTTATGCGATCACGACACTTAAGACAGTGGTGGAAACAGCTAGAATACCACAGAAATCGGCTCAGGCAGCAGAGCTGATAGCCTTAACAAGAGCCTGCGAATTGAGCGCTGGTTTATGTGTGAACATATACACAGACAGCCGGTATGCCTTCGGAGTAGCGCATGACTTTGGGCTACTCTGGAGAGAACGTGGGTTTCTGACTTCTCATGGAGAACACATTATGCACGGAGAACTGGTGCGTGATCTCCTAAATGCGTTGCTTTGTCCAAAGAAGGTAGCGATCATAAAATGTAGCGCCCACAAGAAGATCACTGATAAAGTGGGTCAGGGAAATGCCTTTGCGGATAGTATAGCAAGACAAACGGCTATGTTTCGAACTGACTCCCCCATGTACGTGACAAAGTCTCAAGCTGAACGATGGAATGATGCTAGAGCTGAGATATTAGATATTCAGAAATCAGCTACTGAAGCTGAACTTGCGGCATGGGCAGTAGATGGGGTGCTAGATGATGAAGGGTGTTGGAGAAGCAAAGACATGGAGAAATGGAAATTGCCTGCAGCTTACTTGCAGGTGATGGTCCAAATGACACATGGGTTGGCACACGTGGGGGCCCTTGCAATCACTCGACTGTTGACACAAGTTTGGGAGCATCCCGAGATTGCCAATATTGCTAAGAGAGTAGTGCAGACCTGCCTGATATGCTTGCAGCACAACCCTGAGCAGGGGACCCATACTCCGAAAGGAGGGTTCGTTCCACCTTCTGCACCATTCGAGGTACTCCAAATGGATTATATCCAGCTTGAGCGCTGCAATAACCTGAAGTATGTTTTAGTGGTGGTATGTGCTTTTAGCAATTGGGTTGAGGCTTTCCCCACGAAAGACAATACTGCTTTGACAACAGCTAAGGTTTTGCTCAAAGAGTACTTCCCTCGATTTGGAATTTGCAAATATCTGTGGAGCGACAATGGGCCTCATTTTGTCGGGAAAATAGTGGAATATGTGTTGAAGGGGTTAGGGATTCAGCAGAAGTTTCATGCTGTGTTCCACCCTCAATCTGCAGGTCTTGTTGAGCGGTACAATGCCACGTTGAAATTAAAACTGGCCAAGATCGTGGCGTCCACGTCATTAAAATGGCCGGATGCCTTACCGCTAGCATTGCTCTCCCTCAGATCAATACCCCATTCTCGAACGGGCCTCACACCATATGAAGTGGTGTTCGGAAGGCCGATGAATATCTGGGGGGTGCCTAAGCCGCGATTGATACATGATGTGCCTTGTGTAATGATGAACGCACGATTAACAAATGATTTGCTTTCTATTCATCAACAGGTTCGAGAAGCGCTCCCTGACAACTCTACTGGAGAGGGCCATGATCTTCGTCCTGGGGATTTTGTGATGATTCGGTCGTTTGAGAGGACGAATAGCTTGGAACCGAGGTGGCGTGGCCCTGAGCAAGTCCTTCTCACTACTCGGACAGCTGTACGGGTGACCAACAGGAAGCGGTGGATACACTCAACCCACTGCCGTCGTGTTTCTCCTGATCTGGCAAATCCTGTTGTGTTGACCGATTACAAAGAGATTTTGCAAAAGGAAAAGAGCCCAGCTGTGACGTCGGCCGAAGTTGAGGGAGCCTTCCCGGACCACACTGCTTCTGGACGAGAGCGTTACAATCTACGGCCACGATAAAGAAGAGTTTCTTTTTGTGTTTTTATGACTGGTTGGTTACCGCTTCAGGTTTGTGAAACGGAAACCGGGAATTCCAAGGGGGGGGGATCAGTTCTGCCAGTGTAGCGACACCCGTCTTGGCCCGGAGAAGAAAACAACGGCTACCTCGGAGTTCAGCACCATATTTTTCTTTTTTCTTTAGGTATACACGCATGTGTATTTGAGACTTTGTGACCAATTCGAACTATTTGAGACTCTGCAAGAACTTTTCTGAACTATGGCATCATCAGCATCACGAGATAAGCGACTCTTGGGTGCCATTCTCTTTGTCTTGACTATTGTGGTGATTGCTGTAATAGCCTGGGTAGTTGAACTTGTGGTACCTGCACGCGAACATTTGCTGCCGACTCCCCCGGCCCCATCTGAACATTTTCATTTCACCCTGCCCTATCACGAAGAACGGCACCAACAGACTTATCTGAACAATAGCTTTATTCAGATCCTACATCATACGCACAATATGACAAATACCTCAAATTGCTGGGTGTGTGGGATGTTGCCTGGGCACCAGAAGAAAGGGGGTACTCCACTCATTCCTCTCCCGTTTTCGCATAATGGATCCTGCAATGCATTGTACACTCTCCTCTTTACTTTGAGATGGCCCACAAAAGGGGGAGTGCTTTTCCGTTTGAATAAATTGTGTCACCATGACCGGGATGGGTATCCACAAGCTGAGGGTACTCGATTCGAATGGGAGGAATACCGTCCTGACAATGTGTCTGCTTCACGAATTTACAGCAATCAGCGAAGTATCAATGTATCGAATGCACATGTCATTAATGTTATTGCTATTAAAGCGGACCTATGTATACGCAATAAAGGTGTAATTTATGTTGGGAAAAGTGAATGCAACACCACACTCACATTTGACAGTCCTAATGGTATATCGTTTGTGACATCCCGCAATACTTACTTCATCTGTGGAACGAAGGGTTATCATCAGCTTCCGTTGGGATGGTCAGGCACTTGCTACGTGTCTTTTGTATTACCTCCTGTATTCATTGCCCCACCAATGTATCACAATAACTACATTTTATGTCATGACTTTGTTTTAAACCGTGCTAAACGCTCTGTTGTTTTGGATGATATAGATCAAACGGACACTACTTTGCAGCAGTATGTGGACTTTAATTTGGGTCTGTTTTCTTTCGTTGGGGCAGCTTTGAACAGTCGAAAGATCCGACGACTGACCCGTGTTGTTGAGGCTGTGGCTAATGATACTGCAATAGCACTTGGAAATATCACTGAAGAAGTACAGATTTCTAGAATTGTTGCGCTCCAGAACCGGATGGTTCTAGATGTAGTGTTAGCTGACCGTGGGGGGGCATGTAGAATTATCGGAAGTAGCTGCTGTGTCTATATACCTGACAATTCACCATCTGTATACGATGCTATCACGAAGCTACATAAGATAGCCGCTGAAATACATCCGGATAATGGTACTTGGACTCTGTCAGGATGGTTCTGGTCAATACTCACCACCTGGGGATGGAAACTGTTAACGATTCTATGTATCATTGTGGGGATTCTGTTCTTTGTATGCTTATGTATCCAATGTGGCCCAGCTTTATGTTCTATGTGCTTATCAGTCTGTGTACCATCGAGACGAGCTCTTGCTCATGACAAAATGATGCTTCATAAAGAAGTAACACAAATAATGCTAATTGATATAGAAGATGAACACCCTGACTATGTCCACTATGAGGTAGCTTCAGCTAAACGCTAAAAGGGTCGTCTGTCGTATTTTGACGATGGCTGGGTTAGCGCTTAGCTTTGCTACACGTTTCTCGCTTAAATTGGCTATACATAGAAACGCCATTTTTTATGTAGCGGCGGCCATTTTAGATCATGAGCGGCCTCGTGGCCAGCGTGCCCTTTAGTCCTTTGTCCGTTCCACTGACCACTTGAGTCTGCCCAGCAACAGGCTATTTTTAGTATTGGTCAAGCTCACACATGCGCAGTTCACACTGACCAGTCACTCCTTAGGAATGTGCCGCAAACTGACCAGTGGGTTTGAAACCCTCCAATGAGCTGGCAGTATTCCAAAACATGCCCTTATATGTACATAATGTTCTGTACCTTTGTGCCGCATGTTCGTTTTATTACCTGTAGAATTGTATAAAAGAGGGGGTCACTCCGATGTTCGGTGTGATACCTCTTGCATTACCGAAGGGTGCTGTATGAGTGTACCACCACCCCATGGGGTCTTAATAAACTTGTTCTTTGACTTTTACAGTTTCCGTGCCAACAGTTCTTCCAATGTATGTGGGTTATCTTCGGAACATGTAGGCCTTGGGAACCCGATACAACAGCCGCCCACCCATTAAGCTATTTAATGGACTCGGGAGGGACGTGCAGCGCACGTGCACAGCGGGTGCACCGATGGTGCGCCGAAGACGCGCCAAAGACAAGCCCGTCTGCGCCCGTCCGCGCCAGTAAGGGTCTAGGGACCATGAGCCCTGCTCAAACTTTATCTGCCCCTCGCACCTACTCATCCAAAAAACTGTGGGATCTACGGTTTGATTCTCATACTGACTGTACCTTGCTGCACCCTATTTCTGGATGAAGCGTCTAGAAACTGTAGGAAATGCGGCTTCACAATACTCCCTCAAACTACTAAGGGTCAGTCGGACCTTAGGTGTCCCTCACTTATTATTAGTTGTGAGGCAAACTGTATGCTAAATAACACTTTTATTAAGGTTGGAGAATTTAAGTTTTTTAGCCTAAATTGTCGCTCATTCCCAAAGCACAAAGCCAATATATTTGACCTTTTAAACAGTGAACATCCTGATGCTGTTTTTAACTGAAACATGGCTTCATGAAAGCTCCGGCCCCGATGTAGCGGCCGCGCCGCGCTTTCAGCTGGCTATTCTATAGTTCGTAGAGATCGTAAAGGTAAAATAGGTGGCGGCCTAGCCATCATTTTTAAAAATGTGTATAATTGCAAATTTGAAAAACTTGACTGGAAAGATAGTGAGGCTATGTTATTCAAGCTTGCTCTTAGCCCTAAGTTTACCTTTTCAGGAACATTACTTTACCGTCCACCAGGCCCTGCTGGTTTGTGGGCCTCTACTCCCCTGCCGCTGTTGCTTCCCACACTGCACGGCCGCTGTGGGGGGGAACTACAGCTTCCAGCGGGCCCTGCTCACAGCACCGCACACTTCCTGTTCTTCTACGCCCGGAGGCGCTTATACAGCGAGAGCTCCCACTGAGGAGCGGGGGACATCAGAGACTCACCTGAAGCGCTACACTTGCCGCGGTGCTCGCTCCTGGGGCCCTGGCGCTGATTGTTTCCCCCGCCGCCGTTGCTTCCCACACTGCACGGTCGCCGTGGGGGGGAACTACAGCTCCCAGCGAGCCCTGCTCACAGCACCGCCCACTTCCTGTTCTTCCACGCCCGGAGGCGCTTAAACAGCGAGAGCTCCCACTGAGGAGCGGGGGACATCAGAGACTCACCTGAAGCGCTACACTTGCAGCGGTGCTCGCTCCTGGGGCCCTGACGCTGATTGTTTCCCCCGCCGCCGTTGCTTCCCACACTGCACGGCCGCCGTGGGGGGGAACTACAGCTCCCAGCGAGCCCTGCTCACAGCACCTCCCACTTCCTGTTCTTCCGTACCCAGAGGCGCTTAAACAGCGAGAGCACCCTCCGCGTCGCGGACGCGCGCGGGCGGCGCCGGGCGAAGCCCGAGCAAAGGGCGGGCCGTCTGTGGCCGTCTGGGGCAGGAAGAGGCAGGGCAGGGCCATACCCCTAATATCTGCAGCTACAAATGGGTAAGCGAAAAAAAGCACTGACTATGGAGGAGGGTGGAAAAAATGCTAAAGTTCTTGGACAGTCTAACTCCATCATGACTTATCTCTCCTCTGCTGTGGGGGCCCTAACCAAGGAGATTGCTAACGCCGAGCATGAACTGGGTCTGTCATCCCTTTCCCCCTCGAACATTCTAACATCTCATCCTCTGACCTAGGCCCAACCGATACTCCTTTTGTACCCCTGGAACCAGTTGTGACTATTGTAAATCCCCCCCTCCCTTGCCCATTGATCAAGGATACCGCCCCTAACCCGACCATGAACTAGACAGAATCCCCAGATGGTAACTCAACCAGCTAGGCGGAAGAAGGGGAAAATCGCCAACATGACGACCACTTCCAGTGTACAACCTGATCTTCTGGGAGATAAACTGGAGGAACTTTTTGTGGCCAGGATTGAACCTCTATTTGTGGGAATTGCGAAGGACATTGTGGACACATTAAACACCTGTCTGGAAGGTCTTCTAAAGAAATGTTCCCTAATAGACAGACTTGTGAACTCCATACCCCCCCATATTGACTTACTTAGTAGGGGATCGACTGTGGAGGGAGCAGGGAGCTTGGAAGTACCTGGCAATAGGCCAAACGCACAGTCTTCAAGTAGGGCTTTGCACGCGGGTGATAGTTTACAGGCTACCAAAGCCACTCCCCCTTGTATAAAGGCCAGCGCTCCTAATATGGCGGATCAGATATCCTCTCTACGTCAGCTGAGTCCACCCGCCCATAGGAAGGTTACCCCCTGCAAATACAAACTTAACCTACCACCAGAGGCATCCCCACTAGTCGCTGTGTTTATAGGGGTCCCCCACTTATGTAGGGGGAGAGGGAATCAACTCCGGACCTTATGGTCAAGGCGAATAGGTGGTGCTCAGAGAAATGCTGTGGGGAGAACATTGCGGATATGATTATCCATGCAAGGAGGGTGGGTTGGATTGGTAAACAACCAAGAACCATGCAGGGGGACTGTGTGGTAATAATTCTATGCAGGGCTGACCTGGCTGACAGGTTATTTTGGGACGGTTCCGCGATATCAACCAGGGACCATCTGAGACCCGTCCCCTTGGGATTTTTTTATCAACCCCCAGCCCGTATTAAACAAACAATCCACTACCAAGCAAGATGGCAGGGTTCGAGGTCATTACAGGGGGTGAGCAACGCATTTGGACCCACAAATACACAATCTTCAAGGCGACCCATTGCCTCGCCACTACCCCCTCCCCAGACTCCCCAGGGTGAAGTAGAGGGCTGTGGGTTGGTTACGAGCAACCATTTTGACCCCTTGTCTGGCATGTAGGATACAGACTGACTAACAGATGAAGTTTCAACACCGGCAGAGGGGGGCGGCAATTCAAATGGGGTTGCAGTGTGTAAAATGCTTAGTTGGATTGGGATTCCTCCTGCTAACGCGGCAAAACTTACACCTCACCTTTGTCTCTGCTTGCTGTGTGCCGCCCCTCCTTCGCGGATCACAGCAGCAGTCTAACTCCAAGGGGCTTCATCTGACCGGCAGGGCTGCGAGGGTAGAGCGGAGGACTCCATGGACCAGGAGTCCCCGCGCGCCCGTTTCCAGCTGGGCTCCTCTCCCTGCCGGCCCCTCCCCCACCTCCGGGAAAGATAAAACACAGCTGAACCTACCTTCGGTGGATTCCTCCTGCTAACGCGGCAAAACTTACACCTCACCTTTGTCTCTGCTTGCTGTGTGCCGCCCCTCCTCGCCGGACCCGCTCCGCGGGTCCCGCTTCGCGGATTCACAGCAGCAGTCTAACTCCAAGGGGCTTCATCTGACCGGCAGGGCTGCGAGGGTAGAGCGGAGGACTCCACGGACCAGGAGTCCCCGCGCGCCCGTTTCCAGCTGGGCTCCTCTCCCTGCCGGCCCCGCCCCCACCTCCGGGAAAGATAAAACACAGCTGAACCTACCTTCGGTGGATTCCTCCTGCTAACGCGGCAAAACTTACACCTCACCTTTGTCTCTGCTTGCTGTGTGCCGCCCCTCCTCGCCGGACCCGCTCCGCGGGTCCCGCTTCGCTGATTCACAGCAGCAGTCTAACTCCAAGGGGCTTCATCTGACCGGCAGGGCTGCGAGGGTAGAGCGGAGGACTCCACGGACCAGGAGTCCCCGCGCGCCCGTTTCCAGCTGGGCTCCTCTCCCTGCCGGCCCCGCCCCCACCTCCGGGAAAGATAAAACACAGCTGAACCTACCTTCGGTGGATTCCTCCTGCTAACGCGGCAAAACTTACACCTCACCTTTGTCTCTGCTTGCTGTGTGCCGCCCCTCCTCGCCGGACCCGCTCCGCGGGTCCCGCTTCGCGGATTCACAGCAGCAGTCTAACTCCAAGGGGCTTCATCTGACCGGCAGGGCTGCGAGGGTAGAGCGGAGGACTCCACGGACCAGGAGTCCCCGCGCGCCCGTTTCCAGCTGGGCTCCTCTCCCTGCCGGCCCCGCCCCCACCTCCGGGAAAGATAAAACACAGCTGAACCTACCTTCGGTGGATTCCTCCTGCTAACGCGGCAAAACTTACACCTCACCTTTGTCTCTGCTTGCTGTGTGCCGCCCCTCCCCGCCGGACCCGCTCTGCGGGTCCCGCTTCGCGGATTCACAGCAGCAGTCTAACTCCAAGGGGCTTCATCTAACCGGCAGGGCTGCGAGGGTAGAGCGGAGGACTCCACGGACCAGGAGTCCCCGCGCGCCCGTTTCCAGCTGGGCTCCTCTCCCTGCCGGCCCCGCCCCCTCGGTGCTCTCAGCAGAATTATAAAGAGGAGGTAACATCCCCGCTGCGCGGGAGGGCGCCGGGAGAAGCCCGGGACAAGGGCGGGACCGTCTGTGGCCGTCCGGGGCCGGACAAGGTTGGGTTGGGCCTAGAGTCCTGGTTAAAACCACATTTTTGTAACACCCTATTTAGTTACATTCTGCAACATTAACATCATTTCCAAAATATGGCTTTAAGATCTGGTAAACAGCGCCTAGTGCATATTCAAACTTCCAAGGGTGTCGTCTCCGGTCCCCTTGATGCTTTTATCACCAGAGCTACAGGAATATTAGAAAAAGAAATAGAAATGGTAGAACACAGATTGTCCCTGGACTTAGTCACCGGGAAACGTTCTTCAATAGGTGCCTTGGCACGTGTTAAAAGCCCCGTAACCAACGCTGCCTTCAACTGTATTTCCACCACAGAGATAGAAGCGATAGTCCATGTAGATGGTGATGGAGTTACAATATCTACGCCCAATGAAAATAGGGAACTGAACTCCGATACCAATCAGACAAGCCCGGAAGCAGATAGCCATTATAATGAGGACGACGAGAGTAGTATGTCTGACGCCTCACAATCCAACGTCCCCACCTCACCCAGTATGCCCACTCCACAACAAGACTCTACCAACCCCATCTCCCGGAAAAGAAAACATGCCTCAAGTCCACAGGGGGAAAAGATACTCAAACAACCCAAAATGGATCCTGTCAATAGGATGAGTTCCTCCCATTCCCAGATCAACCAAGACCTCCCAATGGTGTACTGTCCCTCATTAGCCCCTTCTGGCTCCTCAAACCCTTGCCCAACTTGCCTAAGCAGCAATGATGTTTTGTTGGTTAAGATGGAAGCAATGTTTAAAACCTTATTGCTCCCTGTTCTAGAAAGAACCAGGTTAATGTCCGCTAAAATAGACGTTTTGGAAGCAGCCGTTAACATTAATATGGGCCTTTTGCAAAAACTAACTACACCCGGCACCAGGATGGGGGGTTGTAATTCCACCGGGGGTGTTAACCAAAAAGCGGGGACAACCACAACAATCCCTCCAGGGACATCAACTGCTAACAATAATAAGAAGCCGCAATTAGGGGCAAAATCAGCAGCTGCTACTTTGACTACTGTCAGTAGAGCTCCCACAAAAGACATATCAAAGGTTAAACGCCCATTGGCTGCCAAAAACGCGCCAGTGAAACAACATCTAGCGAATGGCACGCTAAACCAACCAAATGATACCCCAGTGCAAACTCCAATAACGAGTAAGGAGAAGAAAACTCCCCACGTAGATAGGAACCAGAGGACTGATAATCGAAACACACGACAACCTCCCAGAGTTAATCTACCGCCTGAAGCGTCACAATACACCATCGTTTTAACGGGGGTGGCCCCTCTAAGAGATGGCATTAAAGAGACTCAAGGGGACCTGCAGAATAAGGTTATATTCTGGCTAAACAAACATCGTCCCCTTCCTCCCTCATCCCCCACCGAAATCCTTTATGTAAGGCGAGTTGATTGGGTAGGCAAGGGCGTAAAAGATCTAGAAGGGGATTGCATATTGATCTCATTTAGAGATCCCTGGGTGGTGGATAGAATCCAAAGGAAAGCTAGATTCGCCCGTCTTGGTGATGTTCAGACCTTGCACCTCGGTTACTTCTACCCCCACATATACCCTAACCATCCAATGGGCCCCAATCACTGGAAATCCAGAGGGGGGAGGCCCCGTGAGCCCATAACTCTTTACCCCCCACAGTACCCCCCACTTTTTAACCACTTTGAGGCACTGTCAGATTTAGAATGGGTTGACTGACTACGCGCACCGACCCAGCTACTAAAATCGTCTACTGAGAAGGGGGGGGGAGTGCGTAACTTATACATCCCTGCCTCGGAATTAAACATGGACCAACAGCCTATGTTCCATAACACAACTAGAACACCGGGGGGCCAGACGGGGAAGGGGCTTCTATTTTTAATGTGGAAGCGATTAGAACGAATAATAGTCTAACAAGTGCTAGCTCACCGAGCCCCTTTTCCCCTTCCTTTGTTAGCAACAATCTTGCAGAAACAGATACACTAACTTCACACATTGTGTCTTGGAATATAGCCGGAGCCAAAACTCGTCTGGACTCCGAGGACTGGTTGGAATTTATTGGTAAACATGAGGTTGTGCTTCTGCAAGAAACTTGGGCCACAGCTCCTATGTATAAGGTTGGTTACATAAACTTCTCTAAACCAGCAATAAAAAGCACTAAAGGGCGGGCATCAGGGGGACTGACCATATGGGTAAAACAGGCCTGCTGTCACTCAGTTTCCGAATTGTATGTGGAAAATCCCGATATTTTGGCCATAAGGTTGAGCAAGGCAGGGGGCCAGGATATGCTTATTATCAATATATATTCTAGAGGCCTCCCTGGAGGGCGAAGCCCCAAGCTGATAGGAGCCTTAGATAACCTACTAACCGGTTGGAATAAAGGAACATTTATTATACTAGCAGGTGACATAAACTGTACAATTGAGCCACTATACCTGCCTGAGGATAATTGGGGGTTTGCAGAAGATGCTACATGGAAAATCCCAGAACTATCAAACAAAATACCAGTTAAAGCAACGGAGGCTGCCTTAAATTGGACTGCTTTCTGCCTCACCTGGGGATTAAGGGCCGTAAATGGGCGTACCAAATCGGACATTGGAGCCAACTTCACCTTTGACAATGGCGTGAGAAAGAGTCGTATTGACTATATTTTCTTAAAAATGGAATACTGGAGCCTAATTGTTGATATGGAAATTGTTATGCGTCCTGAAAGTGATCATAACCCACTGTCCTTGAAACTTAAAATGCACGATCTGAAAAGTCTAGCGGAACCAGATCCTGGGGGGCAAGGGATTCTAACCATATCAAATGACCGGAGGAGACTGAAATGGTCAACCATATCAAATGATGTAGTGATGCAGGCCAATATAGAAAATGTGGTGAAGCATGCTTTAAATAATATGAAGTCTGTTGTTGTTGAGGGGGCCAGAGTGAATTAGATATGATTATGGGCATTCATGATAAATGTTTCTCTGAGCTCAAAAACCTTCTCTCGGCCTGGGAGAATTTACTCTCTACTGATATCTTACGGGATAGCGGGCAATTTTGGTCCGTAATAAACCAGCCCTTCTTCTCTGACTCACCCAATTTAGCTACGGACTGTGTCATCCCGGACGACAAATGGTTAGCCCATTTTAGATCAGTCTATGGAGACACTGGCATGGCTGTCCAGGTGAGTAACACGACCGTCTCGGAGGCCCCCCCATATGCTTTAACAGGGCCGAGGTCGAGAAAGCTATTCTGGCCACCTCTAAGAACAAAGCCCCTGGGCCAGATGGGGTGCCGGCAGATTTCTACATACACTCTCCAAAATTATGGGCGGGCATTCTAGCTAATGTTTTCACAGCTGCCAATGGCAACTCTCTACCAACCACATGGGCAACCTCTACCATTGTTCCCATATTTAAGAAGGGACATCGGGACGACCCAGGGTGCTATAGGCCCATATCCCTTTTGGACTCTGCAATTAAGATCCTAGGCAGAGTCCTTCTGGCCAGGTTAAGGGACAGTCTGGAGAGTTGTGGAGGTTTGGCTGACATCCAATACGGATTCAGAGAGAAGAGAGGAACAATAGAGCAGTGCTCCAACTTACACCTGTTGATCTTGAAGTATACGGTGGCCTAGGAGGGGTCACTATACCTAGTGTTTATGAACCTCTCCTCGGCCTTCGACTTGGTGAAAAGGTCTAAGTTGTGGGACATCCTTTTGAGGATTGGGATCGATGAGGCACTGGTTAGGTTTATGGCCTCACTCCATCAAGAGCTATTTGCAGTTGTGCGGGTCACCAAAGAGGGAAGGTGCACGTCCCGTTTTAACTCTATGCGAGGGGTCAGGCAGGGCTGCATACTGGCCCCCCTGCTTTTTACAATCTATATCAACGATCTAGGTAGTTACCTGGAAGCTGTGGTCGGAGACGTTCCGCGTGTAGGAGAAGCTTGATGTGTTTTATCCAGGAACCCGATCAATATTGTGACCTTATGCCCCTATACGGCTATAATCAATGAATATCCCTATAATGGCATAATAATCAGAGCCATATTTCAGTAACTCGCCTCTGCAGTTCATGACACAGCAGAAGCTACTTCCTTAGATTCCTAGAGAGCACACTGAGTTCTTTCGACACACCAAACCCCCAGCAACCTGGGAAAGCCCCGCATGCTTTGTTTTGATTCGTCATAGAACTCCTGCGAGCTCTGTAAGAACGACCAGTTCTTAATTCCATCTTTATTGACGTCTTATGTCCAATCTTACGTCAAACCCGGCACCTTTTCAGGTATAAATATGCCAACGCTGCCTTAAGCAAACACACGGTGGTGGTGAATTCTGGAGCAGAACAGCTGTCCCCTTGCAGAAAGCCCAGCAGATGCGAGAAGACCACGGACGCTGCCCCTCCTCTTTGACGCGCTGAGAAAGACGCTGTCTTTTCTCCTGCCGAGAAAATCCAGCTCCGGCGTTTCCAGCCTACCCTTGCGGGAGACTGGGATATCGGGTCCTGAGATCCTGAGAGGGAGATACCAGACCTCCTACATTCTATTCCAGAGGTATGGTGCTGACTAAACCCTTAGAGAGAATTCTTGAATCAGACTCTTGGCAAAACCTACCTAACTTAAACTGCTACTTACTTACTCCCTCCCACATATTAGGCTTGGGTCAGGTACACCGGGGTAGGCATAGTTAGAAGCACCAGTTGAGCAAGTTAGCCTATGTATATATGTATATATCTTTTATCCATTTTAAAGTGTCTTATGGCTAAGAAACCATATCAATGCTTTTACAGTATTATTTCATAATACTCCTTTTAGTGTACGTACTTTACTTTATATTAAGTATTGCAATTGTGGCAATCCATTTCTCTTGCATGAGAAAGAAGACTGTTCAATAAATAATATCTTTTATTGAAAACGCCCGTCTCTCTATTCTCTGCACCCTGGTGAAACTAAGTATGCACAACTGATTAAGTGAAATAATTGTCTATTGCTTTCACACGACTCTAGAGATTGACTCTTATTCTGAGGAGCAAAGTTGTCATGTTTATGCGGTTGTTGGAAGCTGAATCCCTTCTTGTCTGAGCCAGGGAAGCTGATCACTTCCTGTTCAGTCAAGAAAGTTTCCAGTGACCTCTGAGCTAGCTGGCGCAAACCTAAATTAAGTCTAACATAGTCAGTAGAGACCTAGAAGACCTCAGTCCTACGTCTACACTACTGTTTATGTTATTCCAATGCGCAGGGCCTATAGGGAAAATAGGAACTACAATACATAGCGCCCAACATTTGGTAAAGCGATAAAACTAACGCAAGACGTTAGAGTAACTCAGTCGTGCTTTTTCACTCAGACCTTTTCTCACGTAAATAATTCAATAGACGTCTGGAGTGGGTGAAAGGATAACATCCGCCGGAACTTAGTAGGAAGAGATTCCTATGTAGAGTTTTTGGTTTAGTCAACGTTGAAGGATACAGTGTTCCAAAATATTGTGAATGTCAAGCGAAGAACTCTTAGTTAAAAAAAAAGAATTTTTAAGCATATAGAGAGTTAGTTAAATTGGCAAGGGAAGATATAACTTACCTCCAAAAATTGACGGAGACAGATATAACAGATCAACCAATTGAACTTGCCAGAATCATAGAAAAATCCTATGAAGAACTAGGTAGAGATAGTTTGGGTGGTAAACCAGTAAAACCCCAACTACTTGAAAATCCTGAAAAAATATTTATTAAAAATAATATAAACACTCCTAAAAAGAGCTGGAATGGAAATAAACAATCCACTCCCAAAGAAAATGTTTTCCAGTCTAGAGGTAGGTCTCCTCGGCGGAGGGAAAGAACTCCAAATCGAGAACACCAGTCTCCCCAGAGGGAACCCTCTGAGAAAAGATATAACCTTAGAAATAGGGATAACTTGAAAAAGCCTGATAGATATCAAAGTGTTGATACACGTCCCTCTCGATCTTTTTCGCAGAAATCGGAAAGAAGAGGACGATCAGAACCAAGAGAAGAGCACACCAAGTCCAAAGACAAGGAACCTGCTCAAAGTAAAAATGTACAATTTCCAAGAAAGAAGGTGGCAAGTATTAGAGTAATCGAACATGCCAAGAATACTGAGGACACAACTGAAAAACGGAGAGTGGGCATAGACAGTGCTAGACAGCGCAGCGGAAATCAGCATAGCTCGCAAGATCCTGATGAGTCATCTGGAGACAGTGGACACGAATGAATACATTCAAGTGGAAACTGCAGATACCAGAGTTAGCGAACCTCATAAGATATATGACATAACACTGCGTATAGAGGGAGATAAGACTAGGAAAATAAGGGGTCTATTTTGGGATAACCTCTCAAAAGGCTATGATATCCTGTTAGCAGAGAAAGATTGGCCCCCAGAGTTTGTCAGGGAGTGCCCTCATGGCGAAGAAATGATAATGCCTGCCTTCTCAAATCATATTCCAATTCATACTAAATACATATATGCAAGGAAATGGGCAGTAGCTCAAGCACCTGCACTATATAAGAATCATGTAGGATGGGATGCGGACTCTCCTCCTCACAAAATCCAGTTAAAATGTCAACCTACTGCACAAAGGCAGTATCCGATTAAGCAAGAAGCTAAAAAACAGGTCAGGGAGATTTTAGATCAACTTGAATACCAAGGGGTGATTGAAACATGCACCTCTCAAATGAACAATCCTTTGTTTCCTATCTCCAAACCAGATGATTCATATCGTCTAGTCTTGGACTACAGACACCTTAACTCATGTTGCAAAACATTTGCTGTACAAAATTCGCACAGTGCGGCACTAATGAATAACATAGTTCGCAAAAAATACAAAACAACATTAGACATTTCTAATGGATTCTTTTGTCAAAACATTGCACCCGAAAGCAGGTATTTAACCGCTTTCTCAATAATGGGGTCACAGGAAATTTTCTGTAGGCTCCCACAGGGATTCAAGAACAGTCCAGGATTATTCTCAGCCAGAGTAACAGAGTTACTACAAATGTATAATGATGAGGCATTATCTTATGTCGATGACATCTATCTCACAGACGACGACTTGGATACTCACTTGAAAAGAGTGAACACCATAATACTTGGGTTCGCAGCAGAGGGTTACAAATTCAACTTTAAAAAATCACGAATTGCCCATCTGACGGTCCTGTTCTTAGGATACGAATTATCAAGTGAAGGCAAGAGCCTAGCAGACAACTTTTTAGAGAAATGTGCTGTACTCCAAGCACCAAAAACGCTGAAGAACTTACAATCGGTACTAGGTTTCCTGAATTTCGGAAGAACTTACATTCTAAATTATGCAGAGAGGGTTAAACCTCTCTACGAATTGATAAAACCTGATTTCAAACCAATACATTGGACTCAGAAACACACAGAAATTTTAAGATCACTGCAAACAGACATGTTAGCGAAAATAAAATCAGAAACACGTGACAATACACGCAACCTTGTAATCCGGGTCATCCCAGGAAGATGCGGATTCACATACCTGACCTCTAACGAGGGAGAAACGGTACCAATAGCTTACAAAACACATTTGTATACAAAAGCTGAAATAAAATTCAGTTCAACGGAAAAAATTCTAACTGCGGTTCAGACTGCCGTAGCAAAAGAAAGAGCCCTAGCACTAGGTAAACAAATAATAATCGTTACACCTATACCTGCTTTAGAAGCGGTAACTAAAGTGAGCATTCCAAATGCTAAAGCTCTGCATCCAAGATGGATCCAATGGGTTAATTCTCTTGCTGCAACAGACGTAGTATATGAATTTGATCCTAACCTAAAGACTCGGGAATTTTTACAATATGAATATGAATGTCCTCTACCAATTGAAATCCTGCCTCTAGAACAATACGGAAGTATCATATATACAGACGGATCAGCACAACCCGCAGTTGGGGATAAACAAGCTTACAGTGCTGCGTGCGCGATTGTTAAAGGTCGTTTGCACAAAGGAAAATTTAGACCGCTGGTCACTAAAACGCAATCTCTAGGAGATTGTACAGCCCAGCGAGCCTAACTACGAGCATTTAAGATGGCGCTTGAAAATACCGATCGCGAATTCCCCACACTTATAGTGTGCGATTCATATTATTGCGTTCAATCTTATAATGAATACTTGCAGAATTGGGTTGAAAACGGGTTCAAAGATGCAAAAGGTGGCACAATCAAGCATAAAATGCTTTGGGAAGAAGTAGTTCTTTTACAGAAGGAACTACAAAAGACTCACGTGATACACACTCTGAGTCATCAACGTGATGGTGTTCACGTTGCAGGGAATTCATTGGCTGATGAAGCCGCGAAGGCAGCTGTGCAAACGGCTTCCGTAGCTGCTATCACCCGGTCAAAAACAAAAATTGACAGTGATATACTACAAGCTGTCAGTGACTCAGTAAAAGATGATAAAGAAACACTCCCAAAAAGCTTTCCAGAAAACTACTCATATTTAACAGATACGAATAATGTTCCTTTTGCTCGAATCCCTGGAGTGGGGGATAGAGTAATTCCAAACATGGAACACAGGTTAGGACTAATTACAGCGGCACATGAAGGGCTTGCTTCTGCACACGCTGGCGTTTCCGCCACAATATCATTGGATATTGGTGGCCGCGCATGAGATTACAAACTAAGAAATACGTGCTAGAATGCGAAATATGCCAAAAAATGGAAGTATCAACAGTGAAACGACCAGCGCAGACACCCCTTCTCATCTCAGATAAACCATTAGCATGTGTTTACCTGGACCACTGTGGTCCCTTACAAAGGGAAGGTAACTATAAATATATCATGGTCGCAGTGGACTCCTGTGCGAGATTCATATGGATGTGGCCCCAGCGCTCGGCTGACGCCAGAACTGTTAGAAAAGATTTGCGAGTCTTTATCGGCACATACGCAATAGCCATGCTTCATTCTGACCAGGGTCCCGCCTTTAGCTCTCGAGCTTATAGGGAGGCCATGACCAGCATGGGCATTGGGTTGCGGTTCTCTTGTCCCTTCCATCCTGAGGGAAACGGGGTAGTGGAAAGAAAAAACCGAGACATAAAGCAATCTATAACGGCAAAGGTATTAGGTTCGGGTGATGGGAGGGTCCAGCATTTAACAAGTGTCCAACGTAGTCTTAATAACTTGCCAAGAAATTCTCCGAAAGGTTTCAGCCCGTACGAACTATTGTTCGGAACTAGAATGTATGTTCAGGACTTAGATAGTCATGCTTCAGTGGTAGAAGATAAGAAAAAATGCTTTGACATCAAAGATCGTTTGGCTATTTTACAGGACTTAAATGAAACAAGAAAAGCCCTGAGCAACATAAAGTTAAAACAACAGCCAACAACCACTGAAGACACACCACCTGTCCCAGCAAGAGCTGTCTGGATTCTGAAGATTGGGGATCTGGTCGGAGAGAAAATAGCGGTGAAGAAGGAATTTGGGCCTTTTTACAGAAAAGCAGTACCTGTCTTAAGCAATCAACGGAACAAGATCAGTTGTACTACTGCCCCTTGCTGGTAAAAAGGAGAACCGAGTTGTATCAATCGACCTGGTGAAACCGCAATCATGTGGCCAATCATAAGTAGTAGGCCCAGTGGACTCCCAAGAAATAGCAGAATACCCAAATTTGCTAGTATCCAAGAGGTTCAGACTGAAAGACTAATCACATTTGATAAACCTATAGTGAATAAAAAAGGACTATGCAACAATGCCATGGAACTTTTACCTCTTGAAACTCAAATTGAAACAGTTCGTCAAGAAACACCAGTCTACAATGATGTAGCATCAGAATGTGCTAATGAAAGGCAAATTGAGAAAACAATTCCAACAATTGACAGAACTGCATCTGGCTACTTCATCAATTTCAATAACTTTTCTGAAGATCAAAACAACACTGAAGTGACGCCAGCAACAAAGACTTTTAAAGAAAAAGCAACAGAAATCTTTCATCAACTCAAAAAAGCATATCTGAATGCACCATTTATTGAACATTGGATTGTATAAGGGGTACTTATACTCCTACTATGCCTAATTTTAGTTTTAATTTTAGGACAAGTACAATGGACACAGCAAGTCAGAACATCAACTTAGTTCTGAAGCCACACAGATCCTCTCACATCGAGAAAAGAGAACTATCATCAGTGAATGTCACAGCCATTCCAATACCCGGCGGGGTAGTTTGGGACAAAACAGATTACGAAATCTATGGCCCGGTGGAAATCCTGAAATATCCTCAACAATTTAAGGTTTCTTTAAGTGACTTTGTGAAACCAAGTACTTTCTCTGATGATTGGGACTTTGAAAGTATAAATAATATGATGTCGGATTTAGTTTTGTCAGCAAAATTTACAGAACATGATTATTTGCAATGTTCATCGAATTATGAACAGATGTACTGTTTTACTCATTATGCAGACCACTATTTGCATAAATCTGCTCAACCTAGAAATGTTTTTAAATATAACCAATGGGAACATTGTGCTACTCCACCTAAAAGCAGCTCAAAAACATTCTATGAGAAATTCCAATACTTCTCAGGGTTTAACACAAGTGATGTAGAAACATTTTATTATAAATTGTTAGATAAAACAGGGACAAAAACAATGCTGACAAATACTAAATTGATGTATTCAGAAACATTTTATGAAAAAATTATTACATTTGGTTTTGATTTCTGGAAGAACAACATTGAAACAAAAACCATCTGGGGTACAAAAGATTGGCAGGTACAAGGCCTAGAAGCATTATTTCGAGCCTGCATGATCCCAGAACAAATAATTTTCTTGAATGACACAATTCAACAGACCACTTGTCTTGGCCTAGCTAAGATAAAAGAACTGAACAAACTGTCTATTCCAAAGCCAATACCTGATAGTAACACCACTGCAGATGTTGAAATAGAGGTATCCAACATTTTACATGAAAACAGAACACATCCTGATTGGAAAAAGTGGTTAATCTGGCCTACAGACACAAATAACTGTCAAGACAGATTCCTGAACAAAATACAGGGGTTAAACATGACCAGACCAGACCCTAGATACACCCAGAGACAACATCCAGGGATAGTAACAACATACAGTGTAGGGAAACTATGCCTTGAATGGCTACAAACATCCACACTGGCACAAATTAAGCAACACTTGTCTTTACTTAAAGATGGTGCTGACTTGCGCGATTTCATAATGGGACCACGCAAGCAGCGTCAAAAACGTTTCATAGTGGCCAGTATATACGCTGCTTACAACGAGGCATGGAAAGTGACTCAAATTGAGACAGCAGAGAAAATACGAGAAATTGATCGTATTAATTTGGAAAAATCACTTTCTGTTGTGGACAATGGGTTAATGACTCTGCCCTCCAGAATATATTCACTGGACAGTATTGTATCATCTGCTATCGATATAATAGACCAGGACTTGCTAATGTTACAACATGGCCAGTCCCAATTACGTTCTATTGAACAGCTAGGCTGGACGTTTCAAAACCTGCATTCAGGCTATGTGTCATGGCGTTTAATAAAAACAACGTCATTGTTTTCTATCTTTAACCTTACTGATAAACAAATCAGTTTGGCGCAGAAAGGAGCAGACAATACAATCCTGAGCATTGAAAAACTTGAGAGATTACCATTGACAATGTCAGAAAGACCTGTCATTGAATGGATAATACACGGAATAATCACAATCCCGATAACAACTTTCCAATTTAAAAATTGCCTAAAGTATATACCAGCAGGCCAGTATGAATGGTTGGGTAAAGGATACATTAAGTCATCATGGAAATTACCTTATACACACACATGTTATAGTGACAATAACAAAAATGCATTTCTTAGTGGTAATGAGTGTAAACAATCACTAAGCGGTACACTTTTGTGCCAAGGTATTAATTTGCATGGGGCCTGTGAGGGGACTTCAAATAACCTTTCATGCCACCAGCATGGCACACCTGCAACACAGATAGAGCCATTCTTTAGACAACTTTCTAACGGGAGTTACGTTCTAATAACCGATCACAGCTGTTGTGGCTTGGTGCCAGGGAAAGCATATCTCTTAAGCGTCAGTTCCATGGTCACTTGCTGTATGCAAGCATTGTATCCAAACGGCCCTGGAGACTAAGTGGCTCCGATTTGGCCCCCGTTGAATATCTCTTCTATACGAATTGATACTTTAAGCAGAATGAAGTCTGTGCTTTTACAGACAACAGTGCCCATCACGTCATCAAAAGAGACGTATGATCTCCAAGATGCAAGACAGCGGCAGAGATACATACACTTTTATCAACAAATTGCCCCGTACATTTCGTAGAAATGTTAAGCCAAATCCTAAATATGTCGAATGCCAGTGGGATCTCGAATGTATTTAAGACAATTTTTTCAGGACTGTTAACATCCTTTGAAGCAGTCCTGGGCATCTTTCCCAATTTTGTCCTTTCGGTCTTTGACGGCCTACCACTACTTATGGGACTCGTAGCAGGTATATTATTTTTGACCCTCCTGCTTCGATATGGCAAGCCAAAACACAGACATGGCTCCAGCGACAATGGAAGAAACGATCCTAGCTATACGCTATCGGGACCGCATAACTAAAGTCCTTGGATTAGCCCGGCAAAGAGATCTGAATATGACCTGCTTTCTTTCATTCAGACCTATATGGCAGACCTGCATCTTACCTGTGCTTCGATGTATGCTATGCGGAGAAGAATGCGTGTTAGACACCTGTCTTGCACTACAATCAGCAGTACCAATGGATATCGATACTTTGCTAAGTCCTGTAACGGCTCATGCATCGTGTTGTCCCCAGCGGTTACCAATCCTGATGACGGCATTCGTTGAGACTCCTGCGCTACGATTAGGTGGTGGCAGTGAAGCAAGAAATGAAAGCAACATCACCCAGGTACGACCTTCTGTAAGCATTGCTGATCCCGACATCAATGATAGCAATCATTCTCACGACTGCCAGGTTACAGCGTTATCAAACTTGGTTGAACTGTCACCTGAATATGTAGACCAATTTTTTGTGAGTCTGTCTGAAATGATGTTCTCCCCTGAACAGAAATAATAACTTTTTGGAAAACAATCCGGCACACAGCGTTCCCATGAACTCTGAATTCGGCCTTCAGCTTTGATAAACAAGAGCTACTGAAAAACGTTTTGAACTATTTTTTCCCCTGAAGATGAAATTATTTTTTCCAAATTCCAAAATATTTACCTTTTTTCTGGCACACGTACTTTGCTTAAAGTAGAACTATTCATAAAGAACAGAGCTTCTATTTTTAGTAGATCTAGAGACAAAATATTACCTCAGCCTCTAGCACATTTTACAGCAACTGTATTTATATGTGATGAAATAGTCTCGCCCTTCTTTTCTGTATTGAGAAACATTTCATGTGTAATTTTTCGCAAATCGCTCAACTGAATATATATGCAAAACCTTTTTGAATGATTACACTGCTTAAAACGTACAGTACCTAT
This sequence comes from Lissotriton vulgaris, assembly GCF_964263255.1. Lineage (NCBI taxonomy): Eukaryota > Metazoa > Chordata > Amphibia > Caudata > Salamandridae > Lissotriton > Lissotriton vulgaris. The sequence goes on from NW_028246463.1 coordinate 285,379, forward strand.
TATCATTTTCATGTATTTCGTATACACCATTTCAAATGCAAAATGTATTTTGGGGTGGGTTGGAATAGACAGGCATCTTTTATTGCTTAAGTTTTTAGTAATTGATGGACATAAAACCGTGGAGTGGGTGATGTGTTTTATCTAGGAACCCGATCAATATTGTGACCTTATGCCCCTATACGGCAATAATCAATGAATATCCCTATAATGGCATAATAATCAGAGCCATATTTCAGTAACTCGCCTCTGTAGTTCATGACACAGCAGAAGCTACTTCCTTAGATTCCTAGAGAGCACACCAAGTTCTTTCGACACACCAAACCCCCAGCAACCTGGGAAAGCCCCGCTTGCTTTGTTTTGATTTGTCATAGAACTCCTGCGAGCACTGTAAGAACGACCAGTTCTTAGTTTCATCTTTATTGACGTCTTATGTCCAACCTTACATCAAACCCGGCACCTTTTCAGGTATAAATATGCCATCGCTGCCTTAAGCAAACACACAGTGGTGGTGAATTCTGGGGCCGAACAGCTGTCCCCTTGCAGAAAGCCCAGCAGATGCGAGAAGACCACGGACGCTGCCCCTCCTCTTTGACGCGCTGAGAAAGACGCTGTCTTTTCTCCTGCCGAGAAAATCCAGCTCCGGCGTTTCCAGCCTACCCTTGCGGGTGACTGGGATATCGGGTCCTGAGAGGGAGATACCAGACCTCCTACATTCTATTCCAGAGGTACGGTGCTGACTAAACCCTTAGAGAGAATTCTTGAATCAGACTCTTGGCAAAACCTACCTAACTTAAACTGCTACTTACTTACTCCCTCCCACGTATTAGGTTTAGGTCAGGTACACCGGGGTAGGCATAGTTAGAAGCACCAGTTGAGCAAGTTAGCCTATGTATATATGTATATATCTTTTATCCATTTTAAAGTGTCTTATGGCTAAGAAACTATATCAATGCTTTTACAGTATTATTTCATAATACTCCTTTTAGTGTACGTACTTTACTTTATATTGAGTATTGCAATTGTGGCAATCCATTTCTCTTGCATGAGAAGGAAGACTGTTCAATAAATAATATCTTTTATTGAAAACGCCCGTCTCTCTATTCTCTGCACCCTGGTGAAACTAAGTATGCACAAGTGATTGAGTGAAATAATTGTCTATTGCTTTCACACGACTCTAGAGATTGACTCTTATTCTGAGGAGCAAAGTTGTCATGTTTATGCGGTTGTCGGAAGCTGAATCCCTTCTTGTCTGAGCCAGGGAAGCTGATCACTTCCTATTCAGTCAAGAAAGTTTCCAGTGATCTCTAAGCTAGCTGGTGCAAACCTAAATTAAGTCTAACATAGTCAGGAGAGACCTAGAAGACCTCAGTCCTACGTCTACACTGCTGTTTATGTTATTCCAATGCGCAGGGCCTATAGGGAAAATAGGAACTACACTACAAGCTAAGATCCCTGCTCTCCTATACGCGGACGACGCGGTGTTGATAGCCCGCACCAGCGTCTGTCTCCAGCGGCTCCTGGATGCCTTTGGTACCTTCATGGACCAACTAGACTTGAAGGTTAACTCGAACAAGTCACACACTATGGTTGTTGGACACCACAGGAAAAAGGCCCTAGCAAAAACTTTTAAATGTAAGGGCAAAGTTGTTACTAGTGTTTCGGCCTTTCCCTACCTGGGGGTGCTTTTTGATGACAGGGGTTCCTGGGGTCCACAGGTAAGGGCTAAAAGGCTGGCGGTGACCAGGACATCAGCGGCCCTCTTGGGATTTCCAAAAAGGCTGGGCTATAGACCGATGGAAGCCCTTTTAAAGGTTTACAACAGTAAATGTTTTTCACTGGCAAAGTACGGCGCACCATTATGGGGTTATGTATGCCTGGAACCTATCCAAAAGGCGGAAAATAGATTCTTACTTTCCCTTTTGTCCCTTTTGTCTGTCCCCCAGTCGACACCAACCTTTTCCATACATGCAGAAGTGCGTCTGGATCACATTTGTGACAGGTTAAACTTAGCACCTTTCATTTATTGGCTAAAGACATGGCTCAATAAACAACTAAGGAGCATATGTATGAAAGTCCCGAATTGCGATTCTGAAATTGCGATTTTTACCGAATCGCAATTTCAGAATCGCAAATCGGTATGTATGAATGAAAATGCAAATAAATAGCGATTCCTTAAAAATCGCTATTTATTTGCGATTACCCCAAATGCGATTCCTTAACCAGTAGGAATCGCATAATTTCAGAAATCGCACCGGAAAATCGCTATATTAGCGAAAAATCGCAAATCGCGGCGAAAAAATCGCAAATTAGCGATTTTGGCACATGATCCAATCAGGAACTCTGGTGCAGCATGATGACATCACAACCAGGAAGTGAGTGACTTCCCATGCTGCACCTGACTTCCTGAATCTGAGGCAGAGTGAAGGAGTGTTTGGAAGTGAGCAGTGTACACCTTGTAAAACATGGCTGAGAGTGGAGCCACGCCCAGGCAGGATTCACAGCAGCAGGAGACTGAGAACACCAGGAAAAGAAAACAAAAGTTTTCAGAGGCAGAATTGGAGGCCCTCATACACGAAATGGTGTCAAACCATGAACTTCTTTTTGGTGCAAAATCCAGGGAGGTTCCAGAGAGCCGCAAAAGGAGGATCTGGGAGGAAATCCAGCACCATGTCAATGCTGTGGGTGTGACACCCCGGAGTATAGAGGACCTCCGAAAGCGCTGGTATGACCTGCGCCTACGCTCGAAGGAGAAACTTGCTGCAAGGCTGGAACAGTCCAGGCTGACAGGTGCTGGAACCTCAACTGTACCTGAATCTACACCCCTGGAGGAACTGGTTGAGGGGACCCTGCAACCAGAGTGTGTGGGAGGAGTGGCTGATTTGGACAGCTCTGACCAGCCAGCAGCAGGAAAAGGTAAGATTCATGCCCTCACAACCCTCACACCCCCTCACACCCCCCATCAGTGAGCCAGGTGTGCAAAACAAGATATGTAGTCCAGAGCAGGCACACAGGCAGCAATAGCAATGCATTATGGGAGATGTAGTCACATATAAATGAAAGTGTCCAATTTGAAGCAAAAATAGTCTATCACATTATCTGCTGTTCTTGACAGTGAAACAAGAGCACAATGGAACAGAAATATAAGTGCAATATTTATTTACACAGTGCAAATTAGTGAAGTAAATTAATGTGTGCTGTTCTATTCACAGCACCATCTACAACACAGCCCTCAGGCAGTGGGACAGTGGCTGAGAGTCACCAGTCGGGAGATGGCGGCCAAGATGCCAACACAGATGGGGATGAGAGCCCAGTGACCAGGCGCAGACATGGGAGGAGACAGATTGTCAGGCCTCTGGCACCATACCAGGATGAGGCGGAAGTTATTGGAGAAAATGACAACAATGCTGACACACAGCCAGAGCAAGAGGGACATGCTACACACCAGCAAGTCCCACGTAGTGCAGCCAGGCGCAGAAAACGCGCAGCAAATCCATTTAAAGGGCGAGGTGATGATTCAGTGTATGCAGGCCTGAAACTGAACATGTTGCAGGTGCAGCGCCTGCAGGCAAAAAATATAAAACTATTACAGCGGGAGATGAGGGAGGGCTTCCGAGCACTCAGGAAGGACCTGCAGGATGGTGTACAGGCCGTATGTGACCAAATGCGCACAAGTACGCAACGACAAGACAGGTACACCAGGGCCATCAATCGCTTGGCGGCTATGTCTGGCATACAGGCAAGGCGCAGCATCGACATGCAGCGCCAATTCACTCACGCTGCGCAAGACATTGCCAATGCACTGTTGCAGGTGACCACTGCGGTAGATGAGTTGCGCCAAATACGCGCAACTGGGCCGAGAGTGCTGACTCCCAGTGAGGAAGACAACCAGTCTGGTAGGAGCAGCATCACACCACCACCAACCCTTGAGAGACGCCGTAGTGCCAGGACCAGTAGGGCGGCACCTACTAATGACCAATAGGCTGTGCAGCGTTTGACTGGTGAATCATACTTTTTTGTTTTTGAGGGCACTGTGACATTAACATGTGCTAAGGTATTCAATGACACTACTGTTCATTTTCACTTCATGCGTTTCCTGCCATTAAGGAATTAAAGCTAATTTTCACACTTGCCTTACTTGGCATTGTGTTGTTTTTTCTTACCTAAAAATAGTTGCGCGTTATCTCATCACGCCTCTGTTGCCCAGCTGCTGCTACCGCTCTACCAGCTACCATACGTCCAGGTCCATGCCCCTCTACATCAGAGGATCCAGAGTCACTCAGTTCCACTGGTGTCCCTTTTCTTGTTGCAATGTTATGGAGCATGGCACAAGCCACCACTATTTTACAACACGTATTGGGGCTGTATTGGAGTGCACCTCCACTCTTATGGAGGCACCGGAATCTGCTCTTCAGTATACCAAATGTCCGTTCAATGGTGCCTCGGGTAGCAATGTGTGCCCTGTTATATCTGCGTTCACTTGCATTGTTGGGATTGAGGTAGGGAGTCAAGATGAAATCACGAACAGCATAAGCACTGTCACCTGTGGGTTAGACAAAAATATGTTAGCATGTGACATGCACATGGTAGTTTCTATAAATGACCCCTATGTGTGAAGGCATTAACCGAGTAGGTATCCCTCGCCAAACACCCCTCTTGCGAGTCTACGGTAGATTCCACTGTGTCTGAAGATGAAAGCATCATGGGTGCTGCCAGGGTACTTTGCTACAATGTCAGTAATGATGTGTTTGGCATCACACACCACCTGAATGTTCAGTGAGTGGTAGCATTTACGATTTCTGAAGAGGTATTCATTGTGTGCGGGTGGGGATATTGCAACATGTGTGCCATCAATACATTCTATCACGTGTGGGAAATGCGCGATTTGATAGAAGTCCTGCTTTGTCTGTGCAATTGCCTGAGGAGTGCTGGGGTGGTAAATATGATGAGACATCCTCTGGACCATGGCATCTAGGAAGGCATGGAAGAATCGTGATAGGGAACTTTGTGACACCCCTCCTGCTGACGCTATCACCCCCTGGAAACTTCCAGAGGCCAAGAGGTGTAGTGAACACAGGACCTGCATTTCAGTGGGAATGGCATTTGTTCTGCGGGTGGGGTGTTCAAGGTAGGGTCTGAGTTCTGCTATCAAATCATTAATGCTGTCTTCATCAAGCCTGTAATGGGTGTGGAGGTCCTCCTCAAGGCGCTGGGAGATGCTGATGCGCGAACGGAATACCCTCTCCTGCCGCAGCCTCCTCTGTGCAGCAGCTCTCAGTCGCATCCTCCTTGCTATGATGTAAAGCCCCGCCATTGTGGTAAACAGTTTTTTGAATTCTGTTGCTGCTTAAATAGTTTGCACCTGGTTACCACCTGCTCCTACTTGGTGGTAATTGCGAATCTGAATTTTGCGAATTTGTGAAAATCGCTAATTGCGAATTGTTCATACATATCATTGCGAATCTGAAAATTACGAAATGAGCCAATCTGCGATTTTTTATTCGATTCCCTACTTTTGCGATTATCATTTAGCGATTTTCGCAAACGGGAAAATCGCTAAAATGCAATATCGCTATTTTATCGCAGATTGCCTCTTTTCGCATTCTGCAGATTCGCTCTTTTAGCGATTCCATATTTTTCATGGCTTCAACCTTCATACATGCCGTTCTGCCTATTCGAATTCGCTAAGGCCGAAATTCGGCGAATTTCGGCCTTTGCGAACGCGAATTTCCTTGATACATATGCCCCTAACTCTTAATCACAGGATAATGAATGATGTCATGTCGTTGGATCATCGTAGAAGAGTGCCGTGGATGGCCTACCTGAAGAAGTCCTTTATGGAATTGGGCCGCCTGGAACTCTTTACAGACCCCTCTGGCATCAAGAAACAGGATGTAGATATTGTTAAAAAACAGTTTATGATAAGGGCAAGAGTGTGTCGCGAGGAAAGGGAACTGCAGAAGCCAGCAGTGAGACGACATTATTTGCTAGTGAACTCCATCGCTCTAGAACCATATTTATGTTTTGTCACCAGGCCATTTCATAGGTTTCTTTTGACTAAATTCAGATTTAACCTTATACATTTTTATTTAGGTAGTTTTAACACATGGGTGAAACCAGAGTCAGCACCGCCCTGTACTTGTGATAATTTTTCTGTTCAAGATACCCTGCTTTTTGTTATGTTTTGTGGTTTCTTTTCTGATCATAGAAAAAAACATTTGTTACCTGTTTTAAGGGAAGCTGGTTTCTCCCAGGTGAGACCAGCCTTGTTTTATCTTCAATCACTGTGTAACATCCGTATCACATTTTGTATGGCAAACTTTTTAGTGGCGGCGGCTAGATCTAGATCAAGCAAGTTATTATAAGATTTCCCCGTATGAATTGCATTTTAACATCTTTCTAAATTTTTTTTAGCTCAAATATTTCGCCACATGAATTTGATTGGTATGAAATTGTTTAATTGTGTTTTATTTGTATAAAAATGTTTTAATTCTCTTTGCATGATTTTTAACTAAATCGAATAAAGATTCTTTGACTGACTGACTGACTTCTGATCTAGCGGCTATGAATTGTGTACTGATTAACTCAGAACCAACTCATACAGCAGGTCATTTACTGGACCCCATTTTCTCTAATCTACCTAGTCTGCGATGTATTTCGACCCTTCCTGTCATTTGGTCCGATCATTTTATAGTTACTTGTCGACTTATGGTAGAGCATATCAATCAGTCTTTACCCAATTTGGGGGAGTAATTTAAGTCTAGAAATTGGAGCTAACTTGACATGGAACATTTCAATCATCATTGAATGGAAACTATGCCCTCTATTAATCAGACTTCAATGACTGACCTAGGGACTATTATGAACTGGATTTCTAATTCAGTGGACATTTGCATCCCGCTGTCTTCCCAGGAGGTGAAAAACCATTGCCCACCGGCCCCCTGGTACTCACCAACTTTACAAAAAGTGAAAAGGAAGTGTAAAACAATGGAAAGACTCTGGAGGAAAGATTATGCCTCAGAACCCGAAGTAATATATAAACAATCAATTAGAGAATATCATTCTCTTTGTAATATTGCTCGGGCAGAGTATGTCAGTACTACTATCACAAATGCTCAAAACTACCCCAAAGTTCTGTTTAATTTGGTTAAGGAATTGTCTGGGATGGCCTGTCAAGCTCCACAATTTATTCTATCAGACTCACAATGTGAGGAGCTTGCTATATTTTTTCTTGATAAGGTAGAACAGATCTATTCTAAATTAAAAGTCCCTGAAGCTTCCACTTCACAACAACGTATGGCCACGACTGGTTTATTAAATGTTGATATTCAGTCAGTGACTCAGGTGGAGAACAGTGCGATTAAACTTGAACATTGGACACTGTTTGATACGATTTCTTTGAATAGTGTCCTAAAAGTGTTAAATCAGGCTCTCCCCGGGATCTGCTGCCCATTTCTATACTACAAAAAATGCATCCTTCCATTCTAGATCAGATTAAGAAACTTCTTAATGCCTCCCTATGTGAAGCCTTGATTCCTCCTGAATGGAAGCATGCGATGGGTCTTCCATTGTTAAAAAAACCCAATGCTGATCCAGCTCAACTTTCCAACTTTCGACCTATTTCCTTGCTCCTGGTTTTCTCCAAGTTATTGGAGAAACATGTGAACCCGCAACTAACTCACTATGTGGAGTCCCATAGGCTCTTACACCCATCTCAATCAGGGTTTAGAGAAGGGTACTCGACTGAAACCACACTTTTGGGTGTGAGTGAAATGCTGCGCAGCCATTTGGATGATGGTAACACTGTGGCGCTCATATTGTTAGACCTGAGCGCCGCTTTTGACACGGTGTCCTACACTGTGCTTCTGCAAACACTTAGATCCATTGGCGTGTCAGGAGTTGCTTTGGAATGGATGGCAAACTTTCTGTCCGGTCGTACATTTCAGGTTTCTTTTTCAGGGGCAGTTTCCAAAGTCCATGTTTCACCTTATGGGGTGCCACAGGGCTCGATCCTAAGCCCTTTATTGTTTAACATTTATGTAAAACCATTGGCTGAGATGGCGGAGGAGGCAGGGTTGTCAATCTATTCCTATGCTGACGACACCCAAATAATTTTCTCCCTTTCTGCTAAAGGAGCCTTTGGACCCTCTTGTCTCCAAGTCGGACTGAGGATGCAAAACAATTCGCCTACGCTTAATGGAGAAAAGACCAAGGTGCTTATTCTGGGGAAAAACAAAGAACTGTGGGGCCCCCAACATTGGCCTCCTGAACTGGGTGCTACCCCTCGGCCTACTAAACAAGCCCGCAATTTGGGTTTTGTCATCGACGATCAGCTTTCTATGAGGCCGCAAGCCATAAAGGTCGCTGCAACTTGTTTCGCCATTCTTAGATGGCTCAAAAAGATTCTATGGATGCTGCCGGAATCGACTAAAAGAACTGTCATCCAGGCTTTGATTACTTTTCGCCTGGATTATGGCAACATCCTGTTTCTTGGAGCTAACAAGGAGGCGATTCACAAACTACAAATTGTTCAAAATGCTGCTGCCCGATTGCTCTGCCAAATTCCCAAATTTTCTTCTGTGTCTTGTTCTTTACGCGACCTCCACTGGTTGAAAGTGGAGAACCGCATTAAATTTAAGACCTTAACCTATATGTACAAGATTAAAATGGGTAAGGCCCCCCAATATTCGAAATCTATTGCCCAACTGTATGTTCCTCCTAGTTCTCTTCTTTCAGCTAGTCAGACTAAATTTGTGGTCCCTAGATATAGATTATCTAGAGTAGGCGGTCGCTCCTTTTCTTACTTAGGACCTGCCTTGTGGAACTCTCTTACTCTGTCTTTAAGAAATGAGCCTAACTTTGTGCACTTTCGTGGGTTGTTGAAGACCTGGCTCTTTAATCAATAGGCCCTTTCTTCCGTATTTGTTTCTGACCTACGCAGGCGGCGCCGGGAAACCCTTGGGTAGCTGAACGCCTTATAAAATTAAATAACGTAACATAACATAGCATTGCCATCACATTACTCAGCACAAGCAGCAGATTTAGTGGCACTGATTGCAGCCCTCAAACATGGAGCTGATGAAAGAATTACTCTATACTCTGATTCTGCTTATGTCACCACAACAACACATTCCAGCATCTTGAGATGGAAAAGGCGTGGATTTCTCAAAACAGATGGCACGCCTGTGATGCACAGTTACTTGAAGAACTAATAGATTCATTGACATTGCCCACAGAAGTAGCTGTAGTAAAATGTGCTGCACACACAAATGGCCAAGATTTTGTGACCAGAGGAAATGCCATTGCAGATTGGGCTGCAAAAGAAGTAGCCAGAGGGCCCGACCTGTACTATCTCTATCCCCAGCACAAAATGACTGTGCCCCCATTCTGCTTGCCTAAGATGCACCCTCAGCAGTGCAGGAAGGTACACAAAATACAGTAGATGACACAGATGAGTCGCCACTCTCAGATACACCTGACCCAACTCTTCCATACACCATCAATGATACACAGGAATATGATCTCATTGCACATTTGCACCTCCGTAAGATACAGGAAAGTGCCCCACCTGAAGAAAAAGAGTTGTGAAAGAAGAGGGGAGAACAACAGGATGTTTCAGATTTTATTTACAGACAATGACAGGAAAGCCTGTCATACCACAGGCTCTTTTGCAAATAGCACTCACTCAGTTGCACCTTCCTACACATGCCCCTCGTGATATCATGTCCACAACTTTATAGACAGAGTGGTTCATCCCCAATGCATATGAGCATATACAACTCTTTGTTCATCAATGCCTCATTTGTCAACAGTATTCCCCTAATCCAGCTATAAAAACAGTTGCCTCAACAATACCAAGGCCCAAGGGTCCTTTTAGAGAGCTCCACATTGACTATGTAGACACGATTGACAGATGCCAGAATTACCGATACCTCATTGTAGTGGTGTGTCTTTTTTCACGGTGGATTAAAGCTGGACCATGTGTTCATTGTGACGCAAAGGCCGCAGCTACCTTCCTGCTACGTGAGGTCATATGTCGCTGGGGATTACCAGAAGCCATTTGCAGTGACAATGGCAGCCATTTTTCAAACGCCATTTTTTTTTCATCATTGCCACAATGTTGGGAGTAAAACATAAGTTGACTTCAGCCTATCACCCCCAAAGCAATGGTATTCGTGAGCACCTCAACGGCCTGCTCAAAGCCAAGATCAGTAAGATAAGTGCCGCAATTGGAAAGAAATGGCTCTTTTACTTTTCCATTACTCTGTTTACATTTAGAAACACTCCCAGTTCTGATAATCACCGCACACCTCAACGGCTTGTCACTGACAGATCAATGAATGTGGTTGTTCTCTCCACCAGACCTAAACCAAATGCTGAACCTTCTTCTGAGATAAAAAAAAAAAAAGATGAATCGTTTGTTCATTTATGTGCCCTAATGCTGGCTTCAAGTTCTTTTCCATTCAGATATCAAAGACAAATAACAAGGGTTCTACTTCTAATGAACTTCCGCCTATCTGCCTTGGGACACACATCTTTGTAAAGGAAGCTGTCCGGAAGTGGCGAGACCTCAAATTCAACGGACACTTGCAAATGGACTTCACCCACAGCTGTCTGAATAGACAAAAAGGAATGGATTCATCGAAGCCACGTGAGGGTCCACCGGGCACCGTCTGAGATATGAACATTGACTGAGAGGAGGGCATCGTGTTTCCCCTCACTATCCAAGAACAAGAGTATGGAGATCATATGGTGGTCTATGGACTAAGACGCAGTAACAGACCCACCCCTCATACCAACCTATCAGTCAAAAAGAAATGTACAGTCGCCATTATTTTCTTTGTTATGTTTGTTGCTTCAATAGCTGTATTCCACTGGTTTACAGTGCGTTCAGAGAGAGAGAGAGGTGCTACTAGCAATATTAGAGTTATCACCACCACAAGGCACCCCATGTCCGAGACACTTCCTGGTAACTAGCAAACTGGGATAAGTGCCAGCAGTATCTATGACACCCGTGTGCCCACCTTGGCACCTTCCACACCCCCTGTAGACCCCACAGAACGGGACTTGGTACTCAATATCACCTTGAATCCCCCTGTGCCAGGTACCCCTAAACATTCCCGCCAAAATAAATGAAGTATCAGGTATAAAATGGGTCGCAAGAAAGTGCCAGTCAGATATACTTCACGCACCCAACGTAAGAAAGAACAGCCTGCACAAATTTCAGACTGATTCAGAAAAGGGGGTGGTGATGAACAGAATGTCTGAATTAAGCAGACCACTCTTACCCAGTCCAAAGATCAGGGCTTGATCCATCACCGTTATTTATCTCACTGCACCATCCCAGCTCAGAACCTGGCTATATGCAAATCAGTCTGTCCCTGGCCCAGTGCATCATGGGAACAGGGCAGACTAAACTACCAAGCCAATTCTTCACCAGAAAGGAGACAAGCTACCGGGGACCGGTTTCTGGCATTTCAGCCGTCTTCGGCCCGGCTTGCTTGAATCCTGATGGTGCAGTGAGAAAGGGACTCATGTCTGAGTATACCCTGCCACACCTATAGTGGCCAAAAACGATTCAGAAAAGGGGGTGGTGATGAACAGAGTGTCTGAATTAAGCAGACCACTCTTACCCAGTCCAAAGATCAGGGCTTGATCCATCACCGTTATTTATCTCACTGCACCATCCCAGCTCAGAACCTGGCTATATGAAAATCAGTCTGTCCCTGGCCCAGTGCATCATGGGAACAGGGCAGACTAAACTACCAAGCCAATTCTTCACCAGAAAGGAGACAAGCTACCGGGGACCGGTTTCTGGCATTTCAGCCATCTTCGGCCCGGCTTGCTTGAATCCTGATGGTGCAGTGAGAAAGGGGCTCATGTCTGAGTATACCCTGCCACACCTATAGTGGCCAAAAACGATTCAGAAAAGGGGGTGGTGATGAGCAGAGTGTCTGAATTAAGCAGACCACTCTTACCCAGTCCAAAGATCAGGGCTTGATCCATCACCGTTATTTATCTCACTGCACCATCCCAGCTCAGAACCTGGCTATATGCAATTCAGTCTGTCCCTGGCCCAGTGCATCATGGGAACAGGGCAGACTAAACTACCAAGCCAATTCTTCACCAGAAAGGAGACAAGCTACCGGGGACCGGTTTCTGGCATTTCAGCCGTCTTCGGCCCGGCTTGCTTGAATCCTGATGGTGCAGTGAGAAAGGGACTCATGTCTGAGTATACCCTGCCACACCTATAGTGGCCAAAAACGATTCAGAAAAGGGGGTGGTGATGAACAGAGTGTCTGAATTAAGCAGACCACTCTTACCCAGTCCAAAGATCAGGGCTTGATCCATCACCGTTATTTATCTCACTGCACCATCCCAGCTCAGAACCTGACTATATGCAAATCAGTCTGTCCCTGGCCCAGTGCATCATGGGAACAGGGCAGACTAAACTACCAAGCCAATTCTTCACCAGAAAGGAGACAAGCTACCGGGGACCGGTTTCTGGCATTTCAGCCGTATTCGGCCCGGCTTGCTTGAATCCTGATGGTGCAGTGAGAAAGGGACTCATGTCTGAGTATACCCTGCCCCACCTATAGTGGCCAAAAACGATTCAGAAAAGGGGGTGGTGATGAACAGAGTGTCTGAATTAAGCAGACCACTCTTACCCAGTCCAAAGATCAGGGCTTGATCCATCACCGTTATTTATCTCACTGCACCATCCCAGCTCAGAACCTGGCTATATGCAAATCAGTCTGTCCCTGGCCCAGTGCATCATGGGAACAGGGCAGACTAAACTACCAAGCCAATTCTTCACCAGAAAGGAGACAAGCTACCGGGGACCGGTTTCTGGCATTTCAGCCGTCTTCGGCCCGGCTTGCTTGAATCCTGATGGTGCAGTGAGAAAGGGACTCATGTCTGAGTATACCCTGCCACACCTATAGTGGCCAAAAACGATTCAGAAAAGGGGGTGGTGATGAACAGAGTGTCTGAATTAAGCAGACCACTCTTACCCAGTCCAAAGATCAGGGCTTGTCCATCACCGTTATTTATCTCACTGCACCATCCCAGCTCAGAACCTGGCTATATGCAAATCAGTCTGTCCCTGGCCCAGTGCATCATGGGAACAGGGCAGACTAAACTACCAAGCCAATTCTTCACCAGAAAGGAGACAAGCTACCGGGGACCGGTTTCTGGCATTTCAGCCGTCTTCGGCCCGGCTTGCTTGAATCCTGATGGTGCAGTGAGAAAGGGACTCAGGTCTGAGTATACCCTGCCACACCTATAGTGGCCAAAAACGATTCAGAAAAGGGGGTGGTGATGAACAGAGTGTCTGAATTAAGCAGACCACTCTTACCCAGTCCAAAGATCAGGGCTTGATCCATCACCATTATTTATCTCACTGCACCATCCCAGCTCAGAACCTGGCTATATGCAAATCAGTCTGTTCCTGGCCCAGTGCATCATGGGAACAGGGCAGACTAAACTACCAAGCCAATTCTTCACCAGAAAGGAGACAAGCTACCGGGGACCGGTTTCTGGCATTTCAGCCGTCTTCGGCCCTGCTTGCTTGAATCCTGATATGCAGTGAGAAAGGGACTCATGTCTGAGTATACTCTGCCACACCTATAGTGGCCAAAAACGATTCAGAAAAGGGGGTGGTGATGAACAGAGTGTCTGAATTAAGCAGACCACTCTTACCCAGTCCAAAGATCAGGGCTTGATCCATCACCGTTATTTATCTCACTGCACCATCCCAGCTCAGAACCTGGCTATATGCAAATCAGTCTGTCCCTGGCCCAGTGCATCATGGGAACAGGGCAGACTAAACTACCAAGCGAATTCTTCACCAGAAAGGAGACGAGCTACCGGGGACCGGTTTCTGGCATTTCAGCCGTCTTCGGCCCGGCTTGCTTGAATCCTGATGGTGCAGTGAGAAAGGGACTCATGTCTGAGTATACCCTGCCACACCTATAGTGGCCAAAAACGATTCAGAAAAGGGGGTGGTGATGAACAGAGTGTCTGAATTAAGCAGACCACTCTTACCCAGTCCAAAGATCAGGGCTTGTCCATCACCGTTATTTATCTCACTGCACCATCCCAGCTCAGAACCTGGCTATATGCAAATCAGTCTGTCCCTGGCCCAGTGCATCATGGGAACAGGGCAGACTAAACTACCAAGCCAATTCTTCACCAGAAAGGAGACAAGCTACCGGGGACCGGTTTCTGGCATTTCAGCCGTCTTCGGCCCGGCTTGCTTGAATCCTGATGGTGCAGTGAGAAAGGGACTCAGGTCTGAGTATACCCTGCCACACCTATAGTGGCCAAAAACGATTCAGAAAAGGGGGTGGTGATGAACAGAGTGTCTGAATTAAGCAGACCACTCTTACCCAGTCCAAAGATCAGGGCTTGATCCATCACCATTATTTATCTCACTGCACCATCCCAGCTCAGAACCTGGCTATATGCAAATCAGTCTGTTCCTGGCCCAGTGCATCATGGGAACAGGGCAGACTAAACTACCAAGCCAATTCTTCACCAGAAAGGAGACAAGCTACCGGGGACCGGTTTCTGGCATTTCAGCCGTCTTCGGCCCTGCTTGCTTGAATCCTGATATGCAGTGAGAAAGGGACTCATGTCTGAGTATACTCTGCCACACCTATAGTGGCCAAAAACGATTCAGAAAAGGGGGTGGTGATGAACAGAGTGTCTGAATTAAGCAGACCACTCTTACCCAGTCCAAAGATCAGGGCTTGATCCATCACCGTTATTTATCTCACTGCACCATCCCAGCTCAGAACCTGGCTATATGCAAATCAGTCTGTCCCTGGCCCAGTGCATCATGGGAACAGGGCAGACTAAACTACCAAGCCAATTCTTCACCAGAAAGGAGACAAGCTACCGGGGACCGGTTTCTGGCATTTCAGCCGTCTTCGGCCCGGCTTGCTTGAATCCTGATGGTGCAGTGAGAAAGGGACTCATGTCTGAGTATACCCTGCCACACCTATAGTGGCCAAAAACGATTCAGAAAAGGGGGTGGTGATGAACAGAGTGTCTGAATTAAGCAGACCACTCTTACCCAGTCCAAAGATCAGGGCTTGATCCATCACCGTTATTTATCTCACTGCACCATCCCAGCTCAGAACCTGGCTATATGCAAATCAGTCTGTCCCTGGCCCAGTGCATCATGGGAACAGGGCAGACTAAACTACCAAGCGAATTCTTCACCAGAAAGGAGACGAGCTACCGGGGACCGGTTTCTGGCATTTCAGCCGTCTTCGGCCCGGCTTGCTTGAATCCTGATGGTGCAGTGAGAAAGGGACTCATGTCTGAGTATACCCTGCCACACCTATAGTGGCCAAAAACGATTCAGAAAAGGGGGTGGTGATGAACAGAGTGTCTGAATTAAGCAGACCACTCTTACCCAGTCCAAAGATCAGGGCTTGATCCATCACCGTTATTTATCTCACTGCACCATCCCAGCTCAGAACCTGGCTATATGCAAATCAGTCTGTCCCTGGCCCAGTGCATCATGGGAACAGGGCAGACTAAACTACCAAGCCAATTCTTCACCAGAAAGGAGACAAGCTACCGGGGGCCGGTTTCTGGCATTTCAGCCGTCTTCGGCCCGGCTTGCTTGAATCCTGATGGTGCAGTGAGAAAGGGACTCATGTCTGAGTATACCCTGCCACACCTATAGTGGCCAAAAAACGATTCAGAAAAGGGGGTGGTGATGAACAGAGTGTCTGAATTAAGCAGACCACTCTTACCCAGTCCAAAGATCAGGGCTTGATCCATCACCGTTATTTATCTCACTGCACCATCCCAGCTCAGAACCTGGCTATATGCAAATCAGTCTGTCCCTGGCCCAGTGCATCATGGGAACAGGGCAGACTAAACTACCAAGCCAATTCTTCACCAGAAAGGAGACAAGCTACCGGGGACCGGTTTCTGGCATTTCAGCCGTCTTCGGCCCGGCTTGCTTGAATCCTGATGGTGCAGTGAGAAAGGGACTCATGTCTGAGTATACCCTGCCACACCTATAGTGGCCAAAAACGATTCAGAAAAGGGGGTGGTGATGAACAGAGTGTCTGAATTAAGCAGACCACTCTTACCCAGTCCAAAGATCAGGGCTTGATCCATCACCTTTATTTATCTCACTGCACCATCCCAGCTCAGAACCTGGCTATATGCAAATCAGTTTGTCCCTAGCCCAGTGCATCATGGGAACAGGGCAGACTAAACTACCAAGCCAATTCTTCACCAGAAAGGAGACAAGCTACAGGGGGCCGGTTTCTGGCATTTCAGCCGTCTTCGGCCCGGCTTGCTTGAATCCTGATGGTGCAGTGAAAAAGGGGCTCATGTCTGAATATACCCTGCCACACCTATAGTGGCCAAAAACGATTCAGAAAAGGGGGTGGTGATGAACAGAGTGTCTGAATTAAGCAGACCACTCTTACCCAGTCCAAAGATCAGGGCTTGATCCATCACCGTTATTTATCTCACTGCACCATCCCAGCTCAGAACCTGGCTATATGCAAATCAGTCTGTCCCTGGCCCAGTGCATCATGGGAACAGGGCAGACTAAACTACCAAGCCAATTCTTCACCAGAAAGGAGACAAGCTACCGGGGACCGGTTTCTGGCATTTCAGCCGTCTTCGGCCCGGCTTGCTTGAATCCTGATGGTGCAGTGAGAAAGGGACTCATGTCTGAGTATACCCTGCCACACCTATAGTGGCCAAAAACGATTCAGAAAAGGGGGTGGTGATGAACAGAGTGTCTGAATTAAGCAGACCACTCTTACCCAGTCCAAAGATCAGGGCTTGTCCATCACCGTTATTTATCTCACTGCACCATCCCAGCTCAGAACCTGGCTATATGCAAATCAGTCTGTCCCTGGCCCAGTGCATCATGGGAACAGGGCAGACTAAACTACCAAGCCAATTCTTCACCAGAAAGGAGACAAGCTACCGGGGACCGGTTTCTGGCATTTCAGCCGTCTTCGGCCCGGCTTGCTTGAATCCTGATGGTGCAGTGAGAAAGGGACTCATGTCTGAGTATACCCTGCCACACCTATAGTGGCCAAAAACGATTCAGAAAAGGGGGTGGTGATGAACAGAGTGTCTGAATTAAGCAGACCACTCTTACCCAGTCCAAAGATCAGGGCTTGATCCATCACCGTTATTTATCTCACTGCACCATCCCAGCTCAGAACCTGGCTATATGCAAATCAGTTTGTCCCTGGCCCAGTGCATCATGGGAACAGGGCAGACTAAACTACCAAGCCAATTCTTCACCAGAAAGGAGACAAGCTACAGGGGGCCGGTTTCTGGCATTTCAGCCGTCTTCGGCCCGGCTTGCTTGAATCCTGATGGTGCAGTGAGAAAGGGGCTCATGTCTGAATATACCCTGCCACACCTATAGTGGCCAAAAACAATTCAGAAAAGGGGGTGGTGATGAACAGAGTGTCTGAATTAAGCAGACCACTCTTACCCAGTCCAAAGATCAGGGCTTGATCCATCACCGTTATTTATCTCACTGCACCATCCCAGCTCAGAACCTGGCTATATGCAAATCAGTCTGTCCCTGGCCCAGTGCATCATGGGAACAGGGCAGACTAAACTACCAAGCCAATTCTTCACCAGAAAGGAGACAAGCTACCGGGGACCGGTTTCTGGCATTTCAGCCGTCTTCGGCCCGGCTTGCTTGAATCCTGATGGTGCAGTGAGAAAGGGACTCATGTCTGAGTATACCCTGCCACACCTATAGTGGCCAAAAACGATTCAGAAAAGGGGGTGGTGATGAACAGAGTGTCTGAATTAAGCAGACCACTCTTACCCAGTCCAAAGATCAGGGCTTGATCCATCACCGTTATTTATCTCACTGCACCATCCCAGCTCAGAACCTGGCTATATGCAAATCAGTCTGTCCCTGGCCCAGTGCATCATGGGAACAGGGCAGACTAAACTACCAAGCCAATTCTTCACCAGAAAGGAGACAAGCTACCGGGGGCCGGTTTCTGGCATTTCAGCCGTCTTCGGCCCGGCTTGCTTGAATCCTGATGGTGCAGTGAGAAAGGGACTCATGTCTGAGTATACCCTGCCACACCTATAGTGGCCAAAAACGATTCAGAAAAGGGGGTGGTGATGAACAGAGTGTCTGAATTAAGCAGACCACTCTTA
This sequence comes from Lissotriton vulgaris, assembly GCF_964263255.1. Taxonomy (NCBI): domain Eukaryota; kingdom Metazoa; phylum Chordata; class Amphibia; order Caudata; family Salamandridae; genus Lissotriton; species Lissotriton vulgaris. Next base: position 303,559 of record NW_028246463.1, read on the forward strand.
CCCAGTCCAAAGATCAGGGCTTGATCCATCACCGTTATTTATCTCACTGCACCATCCCAGCTCAGAACCTGGCTATATGCAAATCAGTCTGTCCCTGGCCCAGTGCATCATGGGAACAGGGCAGACTAAACTACCAAGCCAATTCTTCACCAGAAAGGAGACAAGCTACCGGGGACCGGTTTCTGGCATTTCAGCCGTCTTCGGCCCGGCCTGCTTGAATCCTGATGGTGCAGTGAGAAAGGGACTCATGTCTGAGTATACCCTGCCACACCTATAGTGGCCAAAAACGATTCAGAAAAGGGGGTGGTGATGAACAGAGTGTCTGAATTAAGCAGACCACTCTTACCCAGTCCAAAGATCAGGGCTTGATCCATCACCGTTATTTATCTCACTGCACCATCCCAGCTCAGAACCTGGCTATATGCAAATCAGTTTGTCCCTGGCCCAGTGCATCATGGGAACAGGGCAGACTAAACTACCAAGCCAATTCTTCACCAGAAAGGAGACAAGCTACAGGGGGCCGGTTTCTGGCATTTCAGCCGTCTTCGGCCCGGCTTGCTTGAATCCTGATGGTGCAGTGAGAAAGGGGCTCATGTCTGAATATACCCTGCCACACCTATAGTGGCCAAAAACGATTCAGAAAAGGGGGTGGTGATGAACAGAGTGTCTGAATTAAGCAGACCACTCTTACCCAGTCCAAAGATCAGGGCTTGATCCATCACCGTTATTTATCTCACTGCACCATCCCAGCTCAGAACCTGGCTATATGCAAATCAGTCTGTCCCTGGCCCAGTGCATCATGGGAACAGGGCAGACTAAACTACCAAGCCAATTCTTCACCAGAAAGGAGACAAGCTACCGGGGACCGGTTTCTGGCATTTCAGCCGTCTTCGGCCCGGCTTGCTTGAATCCTGATGGTGCAGTGAGAAAGGGACTCATGTCTGAGTATACCCTGCCACACCTATAGTGGCCAAAAACGATTCAGAAAAGGGGGTGGTGATGAACAGAGTGTCTGAATTAAGCAGACCACTCTTACCCAGTCCAAAAGATCAGGGCTTGATCCATCACCGTTATTTATCTCACTGCACCATCCCAGCTCAGAACCTGGCTATATGCAAATCAGTCTGTCCCTGGCCCAGTGCATCATGGGAACAGGGCAGACTAAACTACCAAGCCAATTCTTCACCAGAAAGGAGACGAGCTACCGGGGACCGGTTTCTGGCATTTCAGCCGTCTTCGGCCCGGCATGCTTGAATCCTGATGGTGCAGTGAGAAAGGGACTCATGTCTGAGTATACCCTGCCACACCTATAGTGGCCAAAAACGATTCAGAAAAGGGGGTGGTGATGAACAGAGTGTCTGAATTAAGCAGACCACTCTTACCCAGTCCAAAGATCAGGGCTTGATCCATCACCGTTATTTATCTCACTGCACCATCCCAGCTCAGAACCTGGCTATATGCAAATCAGTCTGTCCCTGGCCCAGTGCATCATGGGAACAGGGCAGACTAAACTACCAAGCCAATTCTTCACCAGAAAGGAGACAAGCTACCGGGGACCGGTTTCTGGCATTTCAGCCATCTTCGGCCCGGCTTGCTTGAATCCTGATGGTGCAGTGAGAAAGGGACTCATGTCTGAGTATACCCTGCCACACCTATAGTGGCCAAAAACGATTCAGAAAAGGGGGTGGTGATGAACAGAGTGTCTGAATTAAGCAGACCACTCTTACCCAGTCCAAAGATCAGGGCTTGATCCATCACCGTTATTTATCTCACTGCACCATCCCAGCTCAGAACCTGGCTATATGCAAATCAGTTTGTCCCTGGCCCAGTGCATCATGGGAACAGGGCAGACTAAACTACCAAGCCAATTCTTCACCAGAAAGGAGACAAGCTACAGGGGGCCGGTTTCTGGCATTTCAGCCGTCTTCGGCCCGGCTTGCTTGAATCCTGATGGTGCAGTGAGAAAGGGGCTCATGTCTGAATATACCCTGCCACACCTATAGTGGCCAAAAACGATTCAGAAAAGGGGGTGGTGATGAACAGAGTGTCTGAATTAAGCAGACCACTCTTACCCAGTCCAAAGATCAGGGCTTGATCCATCACCGTTATTTATCTCACTGCACCATCCCAGCTCAGAACCTGGCTATATGCAAATCAGTCTGTCCCTGGCCCAGTGCATCGTGGGAACAGGGCAGACTAAACTACCAAGCCAATTCTTCACCAGAAAGGAGACAAGCTACCGGGGACCGGTTTCTGGCATTTCAGCCGTCTTCGGCCCGGCTTGCTTGAATCCTGATGGTGCAGTGAGAAAGGGACTCATGTCTGAGTATACCCTGCCACACCTATAGTGGCCAAAAACGATTCAGAAAAGGGGGTGGTGATGAACAGAGTGTCTGAATTAAGCAGACCACTCTTACCCAGTCCAAAAGATCAGGGCTTGATCCATCACCGTTATTTATCTCACTGCACCATCCCAGCTCAGAACCTGGCTATATGCAAATCAGTCTGTCCCTGGCCCAGTGCATCATGGGAACAGGGCAGACTAAACTACCAAGCCAATTCTTCACCAGAAAGGAGACGAGCTACCGGGGACCGGTTTCTGGCATTTCAGCCGTCTTCGGCCCGGCATGCTTGAATCCTGATGGTGCAGTGAGAAAGGGACTCATGTCTGAGTATACCCTGCCACACCTATAGTGGCCAAAAACGATTCAGAAAAGGGGGTGGTGATGAACAGAGTGTCTGAATTAAGCAGACCACTCTTACCCAGTCCAAAGATCAGGGCTTGATCCATCACCGTTATTTATCTCACTGCACCATCCCAGCTCAGAACCTGGCTATATGCAAATCAGTCTGTCCCTGGCCCAGTGCATCATGGGAACAGGGCAGACTAAACTACCAAGCCAATTCTTCACCAGAAAGGAGACAAGCTACCGGGGACCGGTTTCTGGCATTTCAGCCATCTTCGGCCCGGCCTGCTTGAATCCTGATGGTGCAGTGAGAAAGGGACTCATGTCTGAGTATACCCTGCCACACCTATAGTGGCCAAAAACGATTCAGAAAAGGGGGTGGTGATGAACAGAGTGTCTGAATTAAGCAGACCACTCTTACCCAGTCCAAAGATCAGGGCTTGATCCATCACCGTTATTTATCTCACTGCACCATCCCAGCTCAGAACCTGGCTATATGCAAATCAGTTTGTCCCTGGCCCAGTGCATCATGGGAACAGGGCAGACTAAACTACCAAGCCAATTCTTCACCAGAAAGGAGACAAGCTACAGGGGGCCGGTTTCTGGCATTTCAGCCGTCTTCGGCCCGGCTTGCTTGAATCCTGATGGTGCAGTGAGAAAGGGGCTCATGTCTGAATATACCCTGCCACACCTATAGTGGCCAAAAACGATTCAGAAAAGGGGGTGGTGATGAACAGAGTGTCTGAATTAAGCAGACCACTCTTACCCAGTCCAAAGATCAGGGCTTGATCCATCACTGTTATTTATCTCACTGCACCATCCCAGCTCAGAACCTGGCTATATGCAAATCAGTCTGTCCCTGGCCCAGTGCATCGTGGGAACAGGGCAGACTAAACTACCAAGCCAATTCTTCACCAGAAAGGAGACAAGCTACCGGGGACCGGTTTCTGGCATTTCAGCCGTCTTCGGCCCGGCTTGCTTGAATCCTGATGGTGCAGTGAGAAAGGGACTCATGTCTGAGTATACCCTGCCACACCTATAGTGGCCAAAAACGATTCAGAAAAGGGGGTGGTTATGAACAGAGTGTCTGAATTAAGCAGACCACTCTTACCCAGTCCAAAGATCAGGGCTTGTCCATCACCGTTATTTATCTCACTGCACCATCCCAGCTCAGAACCTGGCTATATGCAAATCAGTCTGTCCCTGGCCCAGTGCATCATGGGAACAGGGCAGACTAAACTACCAAGCCAATTCTTCACCAGAAAGGAGACAAGCTACCGGGGACCGGTTTCTGGCATTTCAGCCGTCTTCGGCCCGGCTTGCTTGAATCCTGATGGTGCAGTGAGAAAGGGACTCATGTCTGAGTATACCCTGCCACACCTATAGTGGCCAAAAACGATTCAGAAAAGGGGGTGGTGATGAACAGAGTGTCTGAATTAAGCAGACCACTCTTACCCAGTCCAAAGATCAGGGCTTGTCCATCACCGTTATTTATCTCACTGCACCATCCCAGCTCAGAACCTGGCTATATGCAAATCAGTCTGTCCCAGGCCCAGTGCATCATGGGAACAGGGCAGACTAAACTACCAAGCCAATTCTTCACCAGAAAGGAGACAAGCTACCGGGGACCGGTTTCTGGCATTTCAGCCGTCTTCGGCCCGGCTTGCTTGAATCCTGATGGTGCAGTGAGAAAGGGACTCATGTCTGAGTATACCCTGCCACACCTATAGTGGCCAAAAACGATTCAGAAAAGGGGGTGGTGATGAACAGAGTGTCTGAATTAAGCAGACCACTCTTACCCAGTCCAAAGATCAGGGCTTGATCCATCACCATTATTTATCTCACTGCACCATCCCAGCTCAGAACCTGGCTATATGCAAATCAGTCTGTCCCTGGCCCAGTGCATCATGGGAACAGGGCAGACTAAACTACCAAGCCAATTCTTCACCAGAAAGGAGACAAGCTACCGGGGACCGGATTCTGGCATTTCAGCCGTCTTCGGCCCGGCTTGCATGAATCCTGATGGTGCAGTGAGAAAGGGACTCATGTCTGAGTATACCCTGCCACACCTATAGTGGCCAAAAACGATTCAGAAAAGGGGGTGGTGATGAACAGAGTGTCTGAATTAAGCAGACCACTCTTACCCAGTCCAAAGATCAGGGCTTGATCCATCACCGTTATTTATCTCACTGCACCATCCCAGCTCAGAACCTGGCTATATGCAAATCAGTCTGTCCCTGGCCCAGTGCATCATGGGAACAGGGCAGACTAAACTACCAAGCCAATTCTTTTTTTTTTTTTTTTAAACCTTTATTTGGAGACAAGCAGGTACAAGGGAAGTGCACATTCAAAACATACAGTTACATTCGGCCTTTACGATGGTACGTCAGTGCCTAGAAAACATACAGAAAAAATAAGTAAATAAGGAGACACAAGGAAGTACAGGGCAGGGCATCAGTCAATACAAGGAGCAGCAACGAAATGTGCAGGAGATATTAAAATACAATGATCCAGCATGGGCAGGCGAGCCAATAAGACAATGCAATACGAATACAGTACATTAGCGGAGGACACGTGAGCCAGAGGGGACACAAATATGAGGAGCACTGGATAGAAGGGTGCCGCATAGGGATACAATCTGGATTCCCGATAAACTACCTGCCCGGAGGGAGACCCCCACCCCCCAATAGCCCGCAGGAAAAGGAGACAATCAGCCCCCCCCCCGATGTCGTAAGAACAGCAGGTGTCGTGTAAAATCCCAGCCCATCACATTGTCATCAGCCTATCCCCTCTCGGTCCTCAAGTTCAGAATCAGAGTCCCGCGCCGCCCTGGTCAGAAGGTACACCTGGAGCGGACTCCAAAAATCCCTTGGTCTGCATCGTACAGGCATCAAGTCAGAATAGATATTGTACTGATCCTGACAGTAACTGAGGTCAGTCACCCAGTCTTGAAAGCGCGGCACCCTACCGCGACCCCAGCAACAGGCGACCCCATGCTTAGCCAACAGCAGGGCCACGTCAACAAATCTACGGTGAGAGGCAGGTACATCCTTAGAGAAGCCAAGTAACATCACCAAGGGGTCAAACGCCACCCCATCCTCCGCCATAACCTGCAGGGCTTCATGAACCTGAGTCCAATATTCCAAAACCCCCGCACAACTCCAAGCCAAATGTAAAAAAATCAGCGCCTTCCGCTCGACACCTGGCACACCTATCATCCTCCGCCAAATGAAACCGCAGTTTCCTCGCCGGGGTATAGTAGTACCTCTGAACAAACTTGTAATGGATAATTTTAAGGCGACAACTAGAAGAGACATTGGCCGTGAGGCCGCAACAATATTTCCACTGCTCGTCTGTAATAGGAGCACCCAAGTCTGCAACCCACTGCTCGCGCACTCGATTGGTCGGGACCGATCGCTGTCGGCGAATAGCCCCGTATAACTTCGACACCAGGTGTCGCCCATCTGAAACCAGCAGCACATGGAGGGGGAGGGTCACCCCAGGCTCCGAAGGGTAGTCCGGTAGCAGAGCGCGCATGCCCTGCCGCAGGCGGACAAAATAGAACAGGTCTAGAGGGGAGCAAGCTGCCGAACCGAAGAAATGAGCCTGCGTACGGAAGGCACCTTCATAAAACAAGTCGCCCCACGTGAGGATACCAAGCCGCTTGCACATTCGCTGAAACCCCGTCTCCAACAACAGCGACAGATCCGGATGATAAGACAGAGGCAAGGCCGGCGAGTAGAGAAAGGAAACGTCTAGCAAATGAGCCATCCGCTTCCAAGCATCCACCGTGCATGTCACCGTCGTGCGGGGCGTTTCCACATCTGACACCTTGCCCAAAACCATCCCCTCCAGAGGGAGCGGATGGGTGACCCAATGCTCAGCAGCAATCTGGGGCATGAACGGCGTGGGGCGCATCCAATGATAGGCATAATGCGCCTGAGCGCTGAGATAATAGAGTTCAAAATCAGGGACATCGAAACCGCCATCAGCATAAGGCAACGTAAGAGTAGCCCAGGCCACCCGTGGCTGCTTGCCCCCCCAGAACAATCGCAGAAGCTCAGAACGAAGTCTACGAAAGAAATAAGCACCAGGATGATACGGAAGGTTTTGAAAGAGATAAAGAAAGCGGGGCAGAACCACCATCTTGATAAGAGACGCCCTACCGGCCATGGAGAGAGGTAAAGACATCCATCTGGTGACATCATCCGCCAGCTTAGTAATGGCCACACCATAGTTGAGCCGAACCGCGTCTCCCCTATCCAAGGATACAACAATACCGAGATAACGCAACTCCGAGTCACACCATTCCAAAGGGTAGTCAAGGGGGAACCTGGCCACCACAGCCGTGAGGGGGAAAAATTGAGACTTCCGCCAGTTGATATGAACCCCGGATACACCTCCAAAAGCGACCAGCTCCCGCAGGAGCGAATTAAGGTTATTCTCAGGGTCCTTGACATAGAGTGTGACGTCATCGGCGTATAAAGAAATGCCGACCTGCCGCTGAAGACAATTAAAGGCGCTCTGCTGATGAAACTGACGTATCCTACAGGCAAGCGGCTCAATGGCGATAGCAAACAAGAGGGGCGAGAGGGGGCACCCCTGTCGGGTCCCTCTCGTGAGAGGGAACGAGGGGGACAGCACCCCATTCACCACTACCCTCGCCATCGGATCAGTATATAAAAGCTTAACCCAAGAGATGAAAATCCTGGGGAACCCCATCCGACAAAGAACATCAATAAGGTAGCCCCACTCGACAGAGTCAAACGCCTTAGTGGCATCAAGAAAGATAGCGGCAACCGGGACAGTGGGATCAATGGTCGACACAAGCGAAAACAAAGTGCGAAGATTGTGAGATGTGGCGCGGCCGGGCACAAATCCCGACTGGTCAGGCAACACGATAACGGGCATGAGTTCGGCTAGTCTCACCGCCAAGACCTTCGCGAGAATTTTAACATCACAGTTGAGCAATGAGAGGGGCCTGTAAGAGCCCACATCCAGTGGATCCTTACCCGGCTTGAGCAGCGACGTGATGGCGACCTCCCGCATGGAGCCCGGTAGGCGTCCCTCCTCCAGCGACTCCTCAAACACCTCCCGGAGCACAGGGGCCATGATGTCAATATAGCACTTATAGAATTCAGCAGGAAGGCCATCCAGCCCGGCGGCCTTCCCATTAGAGAGAGACATGATGGCATCCTCCACCTCCAGGGGCCTGCCTAAGAACTCCCGATGACCGTCCGATAGCCAACAAAGCGCCAACTCGTCGAGGAAGCCACCGTATCGAGTCTCACCCGTCTGCTGTGTCGTGTAAAGGTGTGCATAGTGATCTATAAATGTGCGCTGAATCTCCGAAGTGTCACGACAGCGAGTGCCATCCGGAGACACCAATTCCAGCACGTCCGACCCATGCCTAGGATGTCTAGTAAGGGCAGCGAGGACCTTACCGGGCCGCTCCCCCTCGCAGTATCGCCTCGCCGTCCAGTATTTCCCCCTGTGCTTAGCCTCTCGAGCAGCCTCCTCTTCATACTCGGAGAGCTTAGTGCGGAACTGTGCCAAAAGATCAGGGTCTGAAGTCACCTGCATCCTGCGCTCCAAGTCTCGCAAGTCAGCCTCCAACCTCTCTAGGGTCCGAACAATCAGACGGAGTACTCCACAACTTTTAGAAATAGTGACACCCCGGATCGTGACCTTGAATGCCTCCCAAATGACCTCAATGCTCTCCACAGAGCCCTTGTTTCTAGGGAAGAACGCCTCCACCTCCGCACCGAGTTCCTCCTTGAACACCGGGTCAAGCAAAGCAGTCGGAAACAAACGCCAAGGCGGGCGCGGCCTGTGTAACCCGGGGACGGACAAATCAACCTTCACCGGACAGTGGTCGGAATACGTCCTGGCTAAATGTGTGACCCCCCTGAGGCCAGCCATCAACCCTCTAGAAAGAAATACATAGTCCAGTCGTGCCCATGATCGAGCATGTGTGGTGTAATGAGTGCCCTCCCTAGTGGCAGGGTGGGTGTGCCTCCAGCTGTCAACCATCCCAGCCTCCTCCACTATCCCCCGCAGCACATCCCTAGCCTGTACATTGTACTGAGGGCTACCCTCCGATCTGTCCAACTGGGCCTGAAACGCAAGATTGAAGTCACCCCCCCACACAATGTGAGTAGCATCCACAGCAAGAACATGACCCCACAGAGTGACAAAAAAGATTGGCGTATCAACATTGGGAGCATAGCAGTTAACAAACAGTATAGTGTTCTGCCCAAGCCGTCCCCACAGCAGCACATAGCGCCCCTCAGGGTCCCCCATAGATCCAAGTTCCTGAAATGCAAGCGACCTCTTAACAAGGGTGACAACCCCACGAGCATAAGAAGAGTATGAAGCAAACCCCCTGGCCGCAGCCCACCTTCCGCCGAAAGTGGGGGAGGGAGCGGGGCGCAGATGCGTCTCCTGGAGAAAAGCAACATGAATAGCATGCCTGTCCAAATACTGTATCACACTACGACACTTCCTGGCATCATTAAGGCCCCGTACATTCCAGGTCAAAAACGAGATCTGATTCTCAGCAGCAGTTGACATCACATAACGTAAGGGCCCCACAGGACCCGGTAACCAAATACAGGGCATCCGACTACCATCAACAGCCAACGATAGGTCCACGCCCCAGGGAACGGGACGACCTCCACAAACACTCCATACATTTCCCAGTCGTCTCCAAAACAACCAATCAAGAACAAAACAACTCCCCCCCAATCGACCCATCCACGCAGCAAGCACTCAGGACAGACTACGCGCCACACGCCGCCAAGCCATTCCACGCGGCCCACATCTCGCACACGTGCTACGCTCGCAGAGCGCACCCCGGCACGTGGCAGCCTAAGATGGCGGCCGACGCACTCGGGCCCAAAATGGACGGAATCACGGATCCCAGAACCCGTCCCGTAAGATAGGAAAGTGGAACAGCCCGGATAGCGGGCGCAACGGCATTTCCGTGCACTCAGACAACAGTAGCAGCTACCAAAACGAACCAAAAGACCCGGGCAAACAGACATGGACAGCGTCAACCCCCCCCCATCCACCCACCTGACACCACCCCAACTATCAGGCCGCATACACCCCTCCCCCCCATCCCTCAACACACATCCAGTCAACCAACATAGGACTAGAATCCAAACAAAAGGTAAACATGGGGCACACCCTCCGGGGAACCCTCCAGCGGTGCACGACACCACTCCCTCACGCCACGCCAGTGTCCGCGCCAACGAGTATCAGGCGGCACCAGGCGCAGCGCGGGGGGGTGGGTGCCCAGAGCGCGACATCCCATAACACCATCCCGCGGTGCCATCCCAACCCCACAAAAACAGCAAAACGCACTCACTCGTCATAAGACAGACACAACCCACACATCAGCAAAAAAGTCAAAAACGGACAATAGCTAGGCCGTAAATACTGAGAAGGAAGCCAGCAGGTCTAAATACAAAAGTTACATGTCCACAATACTACAAGAACCGGGAAGAAGATAGACAAACTCCAAAGTCACCAGAATCAAGCGACCTCCTCCTCAGCAGCCGAATGATCACCCTCCGGATCTCGATCGTCACACGATCCCCAGCAGCGCGCTCGCGCTGGAGGCGCTTCGCAAAGTCCTCAGCATGCTGTGGGTTGGTGAAAAAATGTTGTTTAGCCTGATGCGTCACTCTAAGTTTAGCCGGATAAAGCAAGGCGTAGTCCACTTGAAGGTCCCGAAGCTTCCTCTTCACCCCCAAAAACTTCCGACGCTGGTCCTGCACCAGCGGTGTGAAGTCGGGGTACATGGTGAAAGACACCCCTTCGAAGGAGAGAGCCCTGTTAGTGCGGGCCGCCTGAAGAGCAGCGTCTCGATCACGATAGTTCAAGAGGCGCGCAATGATGGGCCGCGGTGCAGCCCCAGAGGCCGGTCGAGGTCCCAATGTCCGATGCGCTCTCTCGACGATGAACTGGGACGAGAAGACTTCCGTCCCAATTGCGCCCACCAGTAGCCTCTCCACATAAGTCTCCATTTTGCCCACATTCGTGGACTCCGGCACACCTACAATGCGCACGTTGTTGCGCCTACTCCTCGCCTCCAACTCCTCGTTCTTGGCGGCAATGACACGCAAGATATTGTCCATTCTCGCCAGTTGGGTGGTATGGGTGGCCGCCGTGTCATCACGGTCCGAAATGCGCTGTTCTGCCGCCGTCAAGCGCTCCTCATGCACGTCCAATTTCTGAACAACCGCATCCATGCGCGACGATATCTTGTCCACTTTGTCCACTATAGTGGCGAACCCCTGCCTCATCTCCTGCATCATTTGGGCGAAGTCCGGCGGAGGTGGGTGCGGGACACTCTCAGCGACATTTGGGGGGGGGGACCGCGAAGCCCCAGCTTCCTGAAGCGAACGCGCCCCACGCCTGGCCCCTCCAGAGTCAAAGGACAGTTTGGACTGTTTAGTGTCCGGCTTCCCCATAACGGTGGTAAAGAAGGGAAATGAGGCAAATGGGGATCAGGATACAGTTCGGACAAGGGCCCCGGCCAAGCAGTAAGCAGCTCGAATCGTGGGGGCACGAGCAGGCCAACACACCCCGCCACTCCCACCGACGAGTAAAGGCCGTCGTCGTGCCCAGCCCAAGGGGGGCAAACCCTCAACACCCAGGTATTAAATCCGTTGTACCTCCGTGGGCGATGGTATCTGGCCAGGCAGATGGGAGAGCCGAGAGATAAGTCCGACACCAAGGGGGAACCAAGCGTCTCGCCCGGCCAGCAACCGAACTTGGCGGAGAAGGGCGGAGCTAGGCCTACACCCCACGTGCAGAGCCCCGGACTGGCATGAACAGTGACGCCGGGCAAGAGGGCATCAGACTTCCAGAGCGCGAGTCGGAGAAACTTGGGACCGTCGTAACTTCGGCCAGCAACCTCCGAATGGCTCAGGAGTTGGACCGTGGGTGGACAGCCGATATCCCAACCGATCCGTGGGGTCAGGTCAGGGCGCAGCGATGGTAAACAGGATACCTAGGCGGATAATAGCTCCGGGCAGCGGGAGCCTCACGACAGTGCGGCCATTCCGCAGTGCGCCCTCTAGCGCCCCTCTCTACCAAGCCAATTCTTCACCAGAAAGGAGACAAGCTACCGGCGACCGGTTTCTGGCATTTCAGCCGTCTTCGGCCCGGCTTGCTTGAATCCTGATGGTGCAGTGAGAAAGGGACTCATGTCTGAGTATACCCTGCCACACCTATAGTGGCCAAAAACGATTCAGAAAAGGGGGTGGTGATGAACAGAGTGTCTGAATTAAGCAGACCACTCTTACCCAGTCCAAAAGATCAGGGCTTGATCCATCACCGTTATTTATCTCACTGCACCATCCCAGCTCAGAACCTGGCTATATGCAAATCAGTCTGTCCCTGGCCCAGTGCATCATGGGAACAGGGCAGACTAAACTACCAAGCCAATTCTTCACCAGAAAGGAGACGAGCTACCGGGGACCGGTTTCTGGCATTTCAGCCGTCTTCGGCCCGGCTTGCTTGAATCCTGATGGTGCAGTGAGAAAGGGACTCATGTCTGAGTATACCCTGCCACACCTATAGTGGCCAAAAACGATTCAGAAAAGGGGGTGGTGATGAACAGAGTGTCTGAATTAAGCAGACCACTCTTACCCAGTCCAAAGATCAGGGCTTGATCCATCACCGTTATTTATCTCACTGCACCATCCCAGCTCAGAACCTGGCTATATGCAAATCAGTCTGTCCCTGGCCCAGTGCATCATGGGAACAGGGCAGACTAAACTACCAAGCCAATTCTTCACCAGAAAGGAGACAAGCTACCGGGGGCCGGTTTCTGGCATTTCAGCCGTCTTCGGCCCGGCTTGCTTGAATCCTGATGGTGCAGTGAGAAAGGGACTCATGTCTGAGAATACCCTGCCACACCTATAGTGGCCAAAAACGATTCAGAAAAGGGGGTGGTGATGAACAGAGTGTCTGAATTAAGCAGACCACTCTTACCCAGTCCAAAGATCAGGGCTTGATCCATCACCGTTATTTATCTCACTGCACCATCCCAGCTCAGAACCTGGCTATATGCAAATCAGTCTGTCCCTGGCCCAGTGCATCATGGGAACAGGGCAGACTAAACTACCAAGCCAATTCTTCACCAGAAAGGAGACAAGCTACCGGGGACCGGTTTCTGGCATTTCAGCCGTCTTCGGCCCGGCTTGCTTGAATCCTGAAGGTGCAGTGAGAAAGGGACTCATGTCTGAGTATACCCTGCCACACCTATAGTGGCCAAAAATGATTCAGAAAAGGGGGTTGGGATGAACAGAGTGTCTGAATTAAGCAGACCACTCTTACCCAGTCCAAAGATCAGGGCTTGATCCATCACCGTTATTTATCTCACTGCACCATCCCAGCTCAGAACCTGGCTATATGCAAATCAGTCTGTCCCTGGCCCAGTGCATCATGGGAACAGGGCAGACTAAACTACCAAGCCAATTCTTCACCAGAAAGGAGACGAGCTACCGGGGACCGGTTTCTGGCATTTCAGCCGTCTTCGGCCCGGCTTGCTTGAATCCTGATGGTGCAGTGAGAAAGGGACTCATGTCTGAGTATACCCTGCCACACCTATAGTGGCCAAAAACGATTCAGAAAAGGGGGTGGTGATGAACAGAGTGTCTGAATTAAGCAGACCACTCTTACCCAGTCCAAAGATCAGGGCTTGTCCATCACCGTTATTTATCTCACTGCACCATCCCAGCTCAGAACCTGGCTATATGCAAATCAGTCTGTCCCAGGCCCAGTGCATCATGGGAACAGGGCAGACTAAACTACCAAGCCAATTCTTCACCAGAAAGGAGACAAGCTACCGGGGACCGGTTTCTGGCATTTCAGCCGTCTTCGGCCCGGCTTGCTTGAATCCTGATGGTGCAGTGAGAAAGGGACTCATGTCTGAGTATACCCTGCCACACCTATAGTGGCCAAAAACGATTCAGAAAAGGGGGTGGTGATGAACAGAGTGTCTGAATTAAGCAGACCACTCTTACCCAGTCCAAAGATCAGGGCTTGATCCATCACCATTATTTATCTCACTGCACCATCCCAGCTCAGAACCTGGCTATATGCAAATCAGTCTGTCCCTGGCCCAGTGCATCATGGGAACAGGGCAGACTAAACTACCAAGCCAATTCTTCACCAGAAAGGAGACAAGCTACCGGGGACCGGATTCTGGCATTTCAGCTGTCTTCGGCCCGGCTTGCATGAATCCTGATGGTGCAGTGAGAAAGGGACTCATGTCTGAGTATACCCTGCCACACCTATAGTGGCCAAAAACGATTCAGAAAAGGGGGTGGTGATGAACAGAGTGTCTGAATTAAGCAGACCACTCTTACCCAGTCCAAAGATCAGGGCTTGATCCATCACCGTTATTTATCTCACTGCACCATCCCAGCTCAGAACCTGGCTATATGCAAATCAGTCTGTCCCTGGCCCAGTGCATCATGGGAACAGGGCAGACTAAACTACCAAGCCAATTCTTCACCAGAAAGGAGACAAGCTACCGGCGACCGGTTTCTGGCATTTCAGCCGTCTTCGGCCCGGCTTGCTTGAATCCTGATGGTGCAGTGAGAAAGGGACTCATGTCTGAGTATACCCTGCCACACCTATAGTGGCCAAAAACGATTCAGAAAAGGGGGTGGTGATGAACAGAGTGTCTGAATTAAGCAGACCACTCTTACCCAGTCCAAAAGATCAGGGCTTGATCCATCACCGTTATTTATCTCACTGCACCATCCCAGCTCAGAACCTGGCTATATGCAAATCAGTCTGTCCCTGGCCCAGTGCATCATGGGAACAGGGCAGACTAAACTACCAAGCCAATTCTTCACCAGAAAGGAGACGAGCTACCGGGGACCGGTTTCTGGCATTTCAGCCGTCTTCGGCCCGGCTTGCTTGAATCCTGATGGTGCAGTGAGAAAGGGACTCATGTCTGAGTATACCCTGCCACACCTATAGTGGCCAAAAACGATTCAGAAAAGGGGGTGGTGATGAACAGAGTGTCTGAATTAAGCAGACCACTCTTACCCAGTCCAAAGATCAGGGCTTGATCCATCACCGTTATTTATCTCACTGCACCATCCCAGCTCAGAACCTGGCTATATGCAAATCAGTCTGTCCCTGGCCCAGTGCATCATGGGAACAGGGCAGACTAAACTACCAAGCCAATTCTTCACCAGAAAGGAGACAAGCTACCGGGGGCCGGTTTCTGGCATTTCAGCCGTCTTCGGCCCGGCTTGCTTGAATCCTGATGGTGCAGTGAGAAAGGGACTCATGTCTGAGAATACCCTGCCACACCTATAGTGGCCAAAAACGATTCAGAAAAGGGGGTGGTGATGAACAGAGTGTCTGAATTAAGCAGACCACTCTTACCCAGTCCAAAGATCAGGGCTTGATCCATCACCGTTATTTATCTCACTGCACCATCCCAGCTCAGAACCTGGCTATATGCAAATCAGTCTGTCCCTGGCCCAGTGCATCATGGGAACAGGGCAGACTAAACTACCAAGCCAATTCTTCACCAGAAAGGAGACAAGCTACCGGGGACCGGTTTCTGGCATTTCAGCCGTCTTCGGCCCGGCTTGCTTGAATCCTGAAGGTGCAGTGAGAAAGGGACTCATGTCTGAGTATACCCTGCCACACCTATAGTGGCCAAAAATGATTCAGAAAAGGGGGTTGGGATGAACAGAGTGTCTGAATTAAGCAGACCACTCTTACCCAGTCCAAAGATCAGGGCTTGATCCATCACCGTTATTTATCTCACTGCACCATCCCAGCTCAGAACCTGGCTATATGCAAATCAGTCTGTCCCTGGCCCAGTGCATCATGGGAACAGGGCAGACTAAACTACCAAGCCAATTCTTCACCAGAAAGGAGACAAGCTACCGGGGACCGGTTTCTGGCATTTCAGCCGTCTTCGGCCCGGCTTGCTTGAATCCTGATGGTGCAGTGAGAAAGGGACTCATGTCTGAGTATACCCTGCCACACCTTTAGTGGCCAAAAACGATTCAGAAAAGGGGGTGGTGATGAACAGAGTGTCTGAATTAAGCAGACCACTCTTACCCAGTCAAAAGATCAGGGCTTGATCCATCACCGTTATTTATCTCACTGCACCATCCCAGCTCAGAACCTGGCTATATGCAAATCAGTCTGTCCCTGGCCCAGTGCATCATGGGAACAGGGCAGACTAAACTACCAAGCCAATTCTTCACCAGAAAGGAGACAAGCTACCGGGGACCGGTTTCTGGCATTTCAGCCGTCTTCGGCCCGGCTTGCTTGAATCCTGATGGTGCAGTGAGAAAGGGACTCATGTCTGAGTATACCCTGCCACACCTATAGTGGCCAAAAACGATTCAGAAAAGGGGGTGGTGATGAACAGAGTGTCTGAATTAAGCAGACCACTCTTACCCAGTCCAAAGATCAGGGCTTGATCCATCACCGTTATTTATCTCACTGCACCATCCCAGCTCAGAACCTGGCTATATGCAAATCAGTCTGTCCCTGGACCAGTGCATCATGGGAACAGGGCAGACTAAACTACCAAGCCAATTCTTCACCAGAAAGGAGACAAGCTACCGGGGACCGGTTTCTGGCATTTCAGCCGTCTTCGGCCCGGCTTGCTTGAATCCTGATGGTGCAGTGAGAAAGGGACTCATGTCTGAGTATACCCTGCCACACCTATAGTGGCCAAAAACGATTCAGAAAAGGGGGTGGTGATGAACAGAGTGTCTGAATTAAGCAGACCACTCTTACCCAGTCCAAAAGATCAGGGCTTGATCCATCACCGTTATTTATCTCACTGCACCATCCCAGCTCAGAACCTGGCTATATGCAAATCAGTCTGTCCCTGGCCCAGTGCATCATGGGAACAGGGCAGACTAAACTACCAAGCCAATTCTTCACCAGAAAGGAGACGAGCTACCGGGGACCGGTTTCTGGCATTTCAGCCGTCTTCGGCCCGGCATGCTTGAATCCTGATGGTGCAGTGAGAAAGGGACTCATGTCTGAGTATACCCTGCCACACCTATAGTGGCCAAAAACGATTCAGAAAAGGGGGTGGTGATGAACAGAGTGTCTGAATTAAGCAGACCACTCTTACCCAGTCCAAAGATCAGGGCTTGATCCATCACCGTTATTTATCTCACTGCACCATCCCAGCTCAGAACCTGGCTATATGCAAATCAGTCTGTCCCTGGCCCAGTGCATCATGGGAACAGGGCAGACTAAACTACCAAGCCAATTCTTCACCAGAAAGGAGACAAGCTACCGGGGACCGGTTTCTGGCATTTCAGCCATCTTCGGCCCGGCCTGCTTTAATCCTGATGGTGCAGTGAGAAAGGGACTCATGTCTGAGTATACCCTGCCACACCTATAGTGGCCAAAAACGATTCAGAAAAGGGGGTGGTGATGAACAGAGTGTCTGAATTAAGCAGACCACTCTTACCCAGTCCAAAGATCAGGGCTTGATCCATCACCGTTATTTATCTCACTGCACCATCCCAGCTCAGAACCTGGCTATATGCAAATCAGTTTGTCCCTGGCCCAGTGCATCATGGGAACAGGGCAGACTAAACTACCAAGCCAATTCTTCACCAGAAAGGAGACAAGCTACAGGGGGCCGGTTTCTGGCATTTCAGCCGTCTTCGGCCCGGCTTGCTTGAATCCTGATGGTGGAGTGAGAAAGGGGCTCATGTCTGAATATACCCTGCCACACCTATAGTGGCCAAAAACGATTCAGAAAAGGGGGTGGTGATGAACAGAGTGTCTGAATTAAGCAGACCACTCTTACCCAGTCCAAAGATCAGGGCTTGATCCATCACCGTTATTTATCTCACTGCACCATCCCAGCTCAGAACCTGGCTATATGCAAATCAGTCTGTCCCTGGCCCAGTGCATCGTGGGAACAGGGCAGACTAAACTACCAAGCCAATTCTTCACCAGAAAGGAGACAAGCTACCGGGGACCGGTTTCTGGCATTTCAGCCGTCTTCGGCCCGGCTTGCTTGAATCCTGATGGTGCAGTGAGAAAGGGACTCATGTCTGAGTATACCCTGCCACACCTATAGTGGCCAAAAACGATTCAGAAAAGGGGGTGGTTATGAACAGAGTGTCTGAATTAAGCAGACCACTCTTACCCAGTCCAAAGATCAGGGCTTGTCCATCACCGTTATTTATCTCACTGCACCATCCCAGCTCAGAACCTGGCTATATGCAAATCAGTCTGTCCCTGGCCCAGTGCATCATGGGAACAGGGCAGACTAAACTACCAAGCCAATTCTTCACCAGAAAGGAGACAAGCTACCGGGGACCGGTTTCTGGCATTTCAGCCGTCTTCGGCCCGGCTTGCTTGAATCCTGATGGTGCAGTGAGAAAGGGACTCATGTCTGAGTATACCCTGCCACACCTATAGTGGCCAAAAACGATTCAGAAAAGGGGGTGGTGATGAACAGAGTGTCTGAATTAAGCAGACCACTCTTACCCAGTCCAAAGATCAGGGCTTGTCCATCACCGTTATTTATCTCACTGCACCATCCCAGCTCAGAACCTGGCTATATGCAAATCAGTCTGTCCTAGGCCCAGTGCATCATGGGAACAGGGCAGACTAAACTACCAAGCCAATTCTTCACCAGAAAGGAGACAAGCTACCGGGGACCGGTTTCTGGCATTTCAGCCGTCTTCGGCCCGGCTTGCTTGAATCCTGATGGTGCAGTGAGAAAGGGACTCATGTCTGAGTATACCCTGCCACACCTATAGTGGCCAAAAACGATTCAGAAAAGGGGGTGGTGATGAACAGAGTGTCTGAATTAAGCAGACCACTCTTACCCAGTCCAAAGATCAGGGCTTGATCCATCACCATTATTTATCTCACTGCACCATCCCAGCTCAGAACCTGGCTATATGCAAATCAGTCTGTCCCTGGCCCAGTGCATCATGGGAACAGGGCAGACTAAACTACCAAGCCAATTCTTCACCAGAAAGGAGACAAGCTACCGGGGACCGGATTCTGGCATTTCAGCCGTCTTCGGCCCGGCTTGCATGAATCCTGATGGTGCAGTGAGAAAGGGACTCATGTCTGAGTATACCCTGCCACACCTATAGTGGCCAAAAACGATTCAGAAAAGGGGGTGGTGATGAACAGAGTGTCTGAATTAAGCAGACCACTCTTACCCAGTCCAAAGATCAGGGCTTGATCCATCACCGTTATTTATCTCACTGCACCATCCCAGCTCAGAACCTGGCTATATGCAAATCAGTCTGTCCCTGGCCCAGTGCATCATGGGAACAGGGCAGACTAAACTACCAAGCCAATTCTTCACCAGAAAGGAGACAAGCTACCGGCGACCGGTTTCTGGCATTTCAGCCGTCTTCGGCCCGGCTTGCTTGAATCCTGATGGTGCAGTGAGAAAGGGACTCATGTCTGAGTATACCCTGCCACACCTATAGTGGCCAAAAACGATTCAGAAAAGGGGGTGGTGATGAACAGAGTGTCTGAATTAAGCAGACCACTCTTACCCAGTCCAAAAGATCAGGGCTTGATCCATCACCGTTATTTATCTCACTGCACCATCCCAGCTCAGAACCTGGCTATATGCAAATCAGTCTGTCCCTGGCCCAGTGCATCATGGGAACAGGGCAGACTAAACTACCAAGCCAATTCTTCACCAGAAAGGAGACGAGCTACCGGGGACCGGTTTCTGGCATTTCAGCCGTCTTCGGCCCGGCTTGCTTGAATCCTGATGGTGCAGTGAGAAAGGGACTCATGTCTGAGTATACCCTGCCACACCTATAGTGGCCAAAAACGATTCAGAAAAGGGGGTGGTGATGAACAGAGTGTCTGAATTAAGCAGACCATTCTTACCCAGTCCAAAGATCAGGGCTTGATCCATCACCGTTATTTATCTCACTGCACCATCCCAGCTCAGAACCTGGCTATATGCAAATCAGTCTGTCCCTGGCCCAGTGCATCATGGGAACAGGGCAGACTAAACTACCAAGCCAATTCTTCACCAGAAAGGAGACAAGCTACCGGGGGCCGGTTTCTGGCATTTCAGCCGTCTTCGGCCCGGCTTGCTTGAATCCTGATGGTGCAGTGAGAAAGGGACTCATGTCTGAGAATACCCTGCCACACCTATAGTGGCCAAAAACGATTCAGAAAAGGGGGTGGTGATGAACAGAGTGTCTGAATTAAGCAGACCACTCTTACCCAGTCCAAAGATCAGGGCTTGATCCATCACCGTTATTTATCTCACTGCACCATCCCAGCTCAGAACCTGGCTATATGCAAATCAGTCTGTCCCTGGCCCAGTGCATCATGGGAACAGGGCAGACTAAACTACCAAGCCAATTCTTCACCAGAAAGGAGACAAGCTACCGGGGACCGGTTTCTGGCATTTCAGCCGTCTTCGGCCCGGCTTGCTTGAATCCTGAAGGTGCAGTGAGAAAGGGACTCATGTCTGAGTATACCCTGCCACACCTATAGTGGCCAAAAATGATTCAGAAAAGGGGGTTGGGATGAACAGAGTGTCTGAATTAAGCAGACCACTCTTACCCAGTCCAAAGATCAGGGCTTGATCCATCACCGTTATTTATCTCACTGCACCATCCCAGCTCAGAACCTGGCTATATGCAAATGAGTCTGTCCCTGGCCCAGTGCATCATGGGAACAGGGCAGACTAAACTACCAAGCCAATTCTTCACCAGAAAGGAGACAAGCTACCGGGGACCAGTTTCTGGCATTTCAGCCGTCTTCGGCCCGGCTTGCTTGAATCCTGATGGTGCAGTGAGAAAGGGACTCATGTCTGAGTATACCCTGCCACACCTATAGTGGCCAAAAACGATTCAGAAAAGGGGGTGGTGATGAACAGAGTGTCTGAATTAAGCAGACCACTCTTACCCAGTCCAAAGATCAGGGCTTGATCCATCACCGTTATTTATCTCACTGCACCATCCCAGCTCAGAACCTGGCTATATGCAAATCAGTCTGTCCCTGGCCCAGTGCATCATGGGAACAGGGCAGACTAAACTACCAAGCCAATTCTTCACCAGAAAGGAGACAAGCTACCGGGGACCGGTTTCTGGCATTTCAGCCGTCTTCGGCCCGGCTTGCTTGAATCCTGATGGTGCAGTGAGAAAGGGACTCATGTCTGAGTATACCCTGCCACACCTTTAGTGGCCAAAAACGATTCAGAAAAGGGGGTGGTGATGAACAGAGTGTCTGAATTAAGCAGACCACTCTTACCCAGTCAAAAGATCAGGGCTTGATCCATCACCATTATTTATCTCACTGCACCATCCCAGCTCAGAACCTGGCTATATGCAAATCAGTCTGTCCCTGGCCCAGTGCATCATGGGAACAGGGCAGACTAAACTACCAAGCCAATTCTTCACCAGAAAGGAGACAAGCTACCGGGGACCGGTTTCTGGCATTTCAGCCGTCTTCGGCCCGGCTTGCTTGAATCCTGATGGTGCAGTGAGAAAGGGACTCATGTCTGAGTATACCCTGCCACACCTATAGTGGCCAAAAACGATTCAGAAAAGGGGGTGGTGATGAACAGAGTGTCTGAATTAAGCAGACCACTCTTACCCAGTCCAAAGATCAGGGCTTGATCCATCACCGTTATTTATCTCACTGCACCATCCCAGCTCAGAACCTGGCTATATGCAAATCAGTCTGTCCCTGGACCAGTGCATCATGGGAACAGGGCAGACTAAACTACCAAGCCAATTCTTCACCAGAAAGGAGACAAGCTACCGGGGACCGGTTTCTGGCATTTCAGCCGTCTTCGGCCCGGCTTGCTTGAATCCTGATGGTGCAGTGAGAAAGGGACTCATGTCTGAGTATACCCTGCCACACCTATAGTGGCCAAAAACGATTCAGAAAAGGGGGTGGTGATGAGCAGAGTGTCTGAATTAAGCAGACCACTCTTACCCAGTCCAAAGATCAAGGCTTGATCCATCACCGTTATTTATCTCACTGCACCATCCCAGCTCAGAACCTGGCTATATGCAAATCAGTCTGTCCCTGGCCCAGTGCATCATGGGAACAGGGCAGACTAAACTACCAAGCTAATTCTTCACCAGAAAGGAGAAAAGCTACCGGGGACCGGTTTCTGGCATTTCAGCCGTCTTCGGCCCGGCTTGCTTGAATCCTGATGGTGCAGTGAGAAAGGGACTCATGTCTGAGTATACCCTGCCACACCTATAGTGGCCAAAAACGATTCAGAAAAGGGGGTGGTGATGAGCAGAGTGTCTGAATTAAGCAGACCACTCTTACCCAGTCCAAAGATCAAGGCTTGATCCATCACCGTTATTTATCTCACTGCACCATCCCAGCTCAGAACCTGGCTATATGCAAATCAGTCTGTCCCTGGCCCAGTGCATCATGGGAACAGGGCAGACTAAACTACCAAGCCAATTCTTCACCAGAAAGGAGACAAGCTACCGGGGACCGGTTTCTGGCATTTCAGCCGTCTTCGGCCCGGCTTGCTTGAATCCTGATGGTGCAGTGAGAAAGGGACTCATGTCTGAGTATACCCTGCCACACCTATAGTGGCCAAAAACGATTCAGAAAAGGGGGTGGTGATGAACAGTGTCTGAATTAAGCAGACCACTCTTACCCAGTCCAAAGATCAGGGCTTGATCCATCACCGTTATTTATCTCACTGCACCATCCCAGCTCAGAACCTGGCTATATGCAAATCAGTCTGTCCCTGGCCCAGTGCAACATGGGAACAGGGCAGACTAAACTACCAAGCCAATTCTTCACCAGAAAGGAGACAAGCTACCGGGGACTGGTTTCTGGCATTTCAGCCGTCTTCGGCCCGGCTTGCTTGAATCCTGATGGTGCAGTGAGAAAGGGACTCATGTCAGAGTATACCCTGCCACACCTATAGTGGCCAAAAACGATTCAGAAAAGGGGGTGGTGATGAACAGAGTGTCTGAATTAAGCAGACCACTCTTACCCAGTCCAAAGATCAGGGCTTGATCCATCACCGTTATTTATCTCACTGCACCATCCCAGCTCAGAACCTGGCTATATGCAAATCAGTCTGTCCCTGGCCCAGTGCATCATGGGAACAGGGCAGACTAAACTACCAAGCCAATTCTTCACCAGAAAGGAGACAAGCTACCGGGGACCGGTTTCTGGCATTTCAGCCGTCTTCGGCCCGGCTTGCTTGAATCCTGATGGTGCAGTGAGAAAGGGACTCATGTCTGAGTATACCCTGCCACACCTTTAGTGGCCAAAAACGATTCAGAAAAGGGGGTGGTGATGAACAGAGTGTCTGAATTAAGCAGACCTCTCTTACCCAGTCATAAGATCTGGGCTTGATCCATCACCGTTATTTATCTCACTGCACCATCCCAGCTCAGAACCTGGCTATATGCAAATCAGTCTGTCCCTGGCCCAGTGCATCATGGGAACAGGGCAGACTAAACTACCAAGCCAATTCTTCACCAGAAAGGAGACAAGCTACCGGGGACCGGTTTCTGGCATTTCAGCCGTCTTCGGCCCGGCTTGCTTGAATCCTGATGGTGCAGTGAGAAAGGGACTCATGTCTGAGTATACCCTGCCACACCTATAGTGGCCAAAAACGATTCAGAAAAGGGGGTGGTGATGAACAGAGTGTCTGAATTAAGCAGACCACTCTTACCCAGTCCAAAGATCAGGGCTTGATCCATCACCGTTATTTATCTCACTGCACCATCCCAGCTCAGAACCTGGCTATATGCAAATCAGTCTGTCCCTGGACCAGTGCATCATGGGAACAGGGCAGACTAAACTACCAAGCCAATTCTTCACCAGAAAGGAGACAAGCTACCGGGGACCGGTTTCTGGCATTTCAGCCGTCTTCGGCCCGGCTTGCTTGAATCCTGATGGTGCAGTGAGAAAGGGACTCATGTCTGAGTATACCCTGCCACACCTATAGTGGCCAAAAACGATTCAGAAAAGGGGGTGGTGATGAGCAGAGTGTCTGAATTAAGCAGACCACTCTTACCCAGTCCAAAGATCAAGGCTTGATCCATCACCGTTATTTATCTCACTGCACCATCCCAGCTCAGAACCTGGCTATATGCAAATCAGTCTGTCCCTGGCCCAGTGCATCATGGGAACAGGGCAGACTAAACTACCAAGCTAATTCTTCACCAGAAAGGAGAAAAGCTACCGGGGACCGGTTTCTGGCATTTCAGCCGTCTTCGGCCCGGCTTGCTTGAATCCTGATGGTGCAGTGAGAAAGGGACTCATGTCTGAGTATACCCTGCCACACCTATAGTGGCCAAAAACGATTCAGAAAAGGGGGTGGTGATGAACAGAGTGTCTGAATTAAGCAGACCACTCTTACCCAGTCCAAAGATCAGGGCTTGATCCATCACCGTTATTTATCTCACTGCACCATCCCAGCTCAGAACCTGGCTATATGCAAATCAGTCTGTCCCTGGCCCAGTGCATCATGGGAACAGGGCAGACTAAACTACCAAGCCAATTCTTCACCAGAAAGGAGACAAGCTACCGGGGACCGGTTTCTGGCATTTCAGCCGTCTTCGGCCCGGCTTGCTTGAATCCTGATGGTGCAGTGAGAAAGGGACTCATGTCTGAGTATACCCTGCCACACCTATAGTGGCCAAAAACGATTCAGAAAAGGGGGTGGTGATGAACAGAGTGTCTGAATTAAGCAGACCACTCTTACCCAGTCCAAAGATCAGGGCTTGATCCATCACCGTTATTTATCTCACTGCACCATCCCAGCTCAGAACCTGGCTATATGCAAATCAGTCTGTCCCTGGCCCAGTGCATCATGGGAACAGGGCAGACTAAACTACCAAGCCAATTCTTCACCAGAAAGGAGACAAGCTACCGGGGACCGGTTTCTGGCATTTCAGCCGTCTTCGGCCCGGCTTGCTTGAATCCTGATGGTGTAGTGAGAAAGGGACTCATGTCTGAGTATACCCTGACACACCTATAGTGGCCAAAAACGATTCAGAAAAGGGGGTGGTGATGAACAGAGTGTCTGAATTAAGCAGACCACTCTTACCCAGTCCAAAGATCAGGGCTTGATCCATCACCGTTATTTATCTCACTGCACCATCCCAGCTCAGAACCTGGCTATATGCAAATCAGTCTGTCCCTGGCCCAGTGCATCATGGGAACAGGGCAGACTAAACTACCAAGCCAATTCTTCACCAGAAAGGAGACAAGCTACCGGGGACCGGTTTCTGGCATTTCAGCCGTCTTCGGCCCGGCTTGCTTGAATCCTGATGGTGCAGTGAGAAAGGGACTCATGTCTGAGTATACCCTGCCACACCTATAGTGGCCAAAAACGATTCAAAAAAGGGGGTGGTGATGAACAGTGTCTGAATTAAGCAGACCACTCTTACCCAGTCCAAAGATCAGGGCTTGATCCATCACCGTTATTTATCTCACTGCACCATCCCAGCTCAGAACCTGGCTATATGCAAATCAGTCTGTCCCTGGCCCAGTGCATCATGGGATCAGGGCAGACTAAACTACCAAGCCAATTCTTCACCAGAAAGGAGACAAGCTACCGGGGACCGGTTTCTGGCATTTCAGCCGTCTTCGGCCCGGCTTGCTTGAATCCTGATGGTGCAGTGAGAAAGGGACTCATGTCTGAGTATACCCTGCCACACCTATAATGGCCAAAAACGATTCAGAAAAGGGGGTGGTGATGAACAGTGGTCTGTTTAATTCAGACACTCTGTTCATCACCACCCCCTTTTCTGAATCAAATTTCAGACTGGGCCAGTAATCTCCAAAACACAGTTGTTTACACCTTCAACCAGCACTCTATGCCTGATTTCCACTCCCAGCCCCCTAGTAAGACAGCAGAGGATAATGGGATTCACAACGCTCTATTAGACAACATGTGGTACAGGGACATGAGGGAGGTTGGAAAAAAGGTCACAAATGAGTCCTGCTTTGTATGTTCACACATTCCTCACGCTGTAGGCGCAGATAAATTACCCTTTCCCAAAGAAGTCCCACCGCCAAATATCTCCTACACCTTTTTCTTTGCCGCATACATGGTCAGATACAGCTCCAGTCAGCCAAAATAGATGATGCATTTGTAAACTCTACAGAGTGGGATGACCAGTATGTTACATTCACAGTTGTCACTAGCCCATTGGAGTTTGAACGGAGAATGGAGGTTTACCGTGATATGAAAGTGCCCGCCAACATAAAGCAGGTTTGGGAATATCACTTTAAGGCACTAGGATACTTCACCTTCCCAACACCCCCATCAAAATGCCACTCACCCAAACATCAACAAGCCAACCATACCAGTGACACATGCCCTTGTCAGTGGAGACCAACTCTGCGCCTGAAGGCCAATATTTATTTCAACAGCAAGTGGAATGGCCCACATGACTTGATATGTAAGGCAGCCTCCTTAGGTAGCCCAAATGTAGGACAAGAGCACAAACACTATATCAATCAGGATATTAGGAGGGGATGTGCTGAGATATGTGCACAGGAAACTAGAAGATACAATTTCAATGAGGGTACAACAGACAAACCAAAAAGAGCATACAAGCTAAAGTCTTCTCTCCTTTGCTTCCTAGGTAACGGAACAGTTCTTGTGGGTCGAAATGCTAATTGCAGCAACACACTTTTTAATTCGGACCTTCAGTGCGGCACCTTCAGCCTCATGGACATCTAGTGAGCCTGCGGAGAACATATCTACCTGCAGCTGCCTCCCTTCTGGCAAGGACTATGTTCTATCGTCACAATGCATGAACTGCATCTGGTTGTTCCAGCAGCGAACATTTCCCACATTCATACCCACCCGATGACAGGTGATGTCACCCTGCTCCACCACCGAAAAAGGGAAGTCGAGAAGTATTTCTCAGATGGCCCATTTCATGAGATTCCACAAGATTTTTCCTTTTCAACAATGCTGAACTTTTCTTTTAGGGGCGTTATCCCTCTGTTCCAGATCAAAGCAATGCCCGCTGGCTGCAAGTCACAAGATATGAACTGATGCAGCTTGTCAACAACACCTGTGATGGGTTCAACGCTGTGAAAGAAGAACTACGACCTCTGCGACTTATGGTTCTGGAGCACAGATACGTTCTAGACCAGTTAACAGCGATGAATGGTGGTGTATGCGCCAAAGTGGGGAGGAGGTCCTGCTGTACTTTAATATTGGCCAATGATGCGGACAATGGAACACTTACAAAGGCCATTAAGGACTTGGACAATTTGGGAAGACAGATGCATGAGGAGGTAGGTGCACAAGCAGACCTTTTACCTAATTGGTTCAATTTGGACTGGATGCCTTCATGGCTGTCTGCAGTACTAACATTTTTAATGCCAATCTTTTGTGTGTTGTTGCTGTTGTGTTTCGGGACACAGATATTACTACACTGTATTAAGAAGTTCAGCTCTAAGGTAGTTGGGATGAATTATGCAGACTCAGGTGTGTACACGGGAATTCGCAGGGAACAAGGGAACGAGGAAGAAGTGGCAATGTTAAAGATAGTAGAGCTTACCATCCCTGACTCTCGCACATTACAGGTTCCTCTGGATAGTAACTACCAGGCCCAGGTGCATAGAAGCCCACCACTACCTTCGGGGAGAGACTTGGTACATCCTTATGAGACAAAGTGTGACAAATTAGGGGGACCACATGAGGACTTAGGACTGCCCTGAACAAAAGCCCAGAAGAGCCGGTCCTTCATGACTCACCATAGCCTCTCCCCCCAGCGCCAGCTAAATATGCGGTTCAAATGGTGTTCAATAAATGAACAAAAAGGGGGAAATAAGAGTCAATTCACCTTTATTACACAGACATGCCAACTTCTAGAAGTGGCACTCCCACACTTGACACATTAACGCCGCCCACATCATCGCGCAGCATTCAATCTCCCGACTCCGCACATGCCAAACTCGACCCTGCACTCCCCATGCATCAGGAACTAACATGGACACTCACATTTCCCATGCATTCCTATGGGAGGGCAGGCCAACCTCACCACACACACGCACTTTACCCTGGGACACAGTGGTAAAGTGCGCAGAAACCAAAAATAACTAGCACCAGGTCACATATAAAAGCAAAAAGTTTAGGGGTCAACCTGCCAGAAGGGCCAAGTCCAACACAACCCCCTTCCAGCCAAAACGCAGGGTAGACCAATCACCACCGTGATGGGATTCCCTGCTTTGGGCGATAGAACACGGACGTGGGCCCGCAACTGCAGGGACACCCTCCTGTTCTACACCACGGTGAACCAATGGGAATCCTTCTAAAAACGCTGTCTGGAACAACTGGGCTACTCCACTGGTACTCCCAAGCTGTCCGTGGCCAGGACCAGGCCCTAGGCCACCCAGGTGCCACTGGTCCTTGCCTATTCACAGAGTGGGTGGTAGTAACCCCTGGTACATAGTAGCCATTCTCCACTCTTCTTCTCCTCAGGACAGGGCTAGACTGCCACTGGTTCTCCAGCCTAGGGTCTACACCCTCAGGTGGACCAGGAGTCACAGGTGAGGCTATCTTCCCCCTACCTCTCCTTCTAGGGTTCCGCCCTCTCCTCCTTTGAGAGCTACCCTTAAAACACCACTTTCCCAACCTAGGGTTTAACCCCTCAGTTTGCACCGGAGTCAGAAGTGGGCTCTCCCACCCTCTGCAACCCCTTTCCTGAGTTCTACTCCCTCCCAACTGGAGTGGTACCCCTGGAAGACGAACCAGTCAGGACACTGGTT
This sequence comes from Lissotriton vulgaris, assembly GCF_964263255.1. NCBI lineage: Eukaryota > Metazoa > Chordata > Amphibia > Caudata > Salamandridae > Lissotriton > Lissotriton vulgaris. The sequence goes on from NW_028246463.1 coordinate 332,013, forward strand.
ACAGATGTCCTTCCCTCCAGGTCAGACGGATCCTGAATCTGGCCTTCCAACCTCTGGTCTAAAACCTTTGGCGGGATACTTGCCTGGCACTCCAGGACTTCTGGGGACTTACCATCCCCCTGAGGCTACCACATGACTCATATGTTGTGTGACTGTCTGTGTGGCGCAGATCTCCCGTCCCCTGTCCATCTGACAGTGTGCGAAGACCCCCCAGAGCAGAAGTGGTGTCACCCGGCTCCCCCCAAGGGAATGTAGCCCAACTGGCTAGTCCCTGGTACACTGGTTCTTCCACTGGGGAACTCATCCCCCATTCATTCCTCACTTCGGACTTCTGTGCCCTCCCAACTGGAGTGACACTGCCGGACACTAGAACCACAGGAGCTCTGTTTACAGACGCTCCAGGTCCTCTATACACTAGGAGATCCTCCTCAAATGGACTAACAGGACAGCCTAGATCCCCAACCTGGTGTTCCCTTAAGAAACCATCCAGGCTTTGAGACAGGGCTTCGGGCATCTGGGGACTCTCGGTCACACACTCACTCCCGCTCCACTGAGACAGTTCGTAAGCCCCTACACCCCCCTCACTACTCTGGGACCTAGCTGGGTTACTCTGAACCTCTTCCACCACGCTGAGCTGAAAGACACCTGAACCAGTACTTTTGGAATCACTCACCAAGGACTCTTCAGAACATCTACCACTTTCCAAGCAGTCTGCTTCCCTTGCCAGGAGCCCTGGATCAGTAAACCCACATTCCAACAGGTGTTGGCGCAACCCTGGCAAACAACCACTGAGCAGGTGCTCTCTGAGAATCATATCGAACAGTATGTCAAAATCAGATTCCGTGTGAACCCATACCCAATCAGACAGTGTTCCATAACATTTATCCACAAAATCCTCCCAAGACTGGTGAGATAGTTTCCTACTGCCCCTGAATTTCAACCTATACTCCTCTTCTTGGGAAACAGGTACCATACTCTGGGAACTGGGAATGGGACTTCCTGGACTGAAGTCTCTTTCGCTGCCACCACTGGACTCAACCCTCCCTGGAAAGTCTAGAAAACTACAACTGCACTCAGGGGACAATCTATCCTCCAGAGCTACTTTCTCCCTGGCAAAGGCCCTCTCAGCCTCTGCCATCCTCTCCTGTGCTAAGACCATCTCAGTATCTAGCTTCTGTTGTTAAAGGCCCAACGCCTTAAGACTCAACTCCTGAGCCCATGATGCCTTTTTCTCCTCTAAGGCTAACTTCCTATTCTCCAACTCCAATTTCTGGGCTTCCATATACTCATAGGTCAACTTCTGGAGTTTTTCTAAAGCCAGCTGATGCTCCCTTTCTTCCCTGCTATCTACCCACTCCTCTGGGGACAGGGAAAGGAATGAGGCACTGCCTCAGCTACTGGACCCAGCATGGGACTCCCTATCTATGGGATCTTCACTATCTACTGGCGTCCATGCACTGCCATCTTCTTCCTCCTCTTCAGGACTCCCCACAGACCCACCACCCTCATGGCATGTGTCCCGGGCCCTTTCCTCCTCACAGCGCTCACGTTCCCAGTCATCCTTCTGCCATTGGATTAGGTTATCTCTAAGCTTGGACTGTGTGTCTGACTCATTCACTGCGATGTCTCTCTCTTCACAAAACTGTACCAACTCATGCATACTGTATCTTAACAGACCACAGAAGTTAAAAGAAGATTCCGTCTTGGCAGGATGCTCACCGACACGTGCAACACAGGGGACTTAACTGTCTAAGCTAAAACAGGAGTACACAATTCACAAAGTATTCGGCAAGCTCCCTATCCCAGAGAACTCACACTCATTTGTCCAGTGCAACACACCATTCATCCACAACCCTCCCCAGATCGGTGAGACAGTATCTACTGCCCCTGAATCTCAACCTGCACCCCTTTTACTGAGCACCAGGTACCAGACTCTGGGAATGGGACGGGGAACACATGCAATGGACACAATTACGCTGCTAATACTGGATCCCACCCTACTGGTGAATCCAGACACACACTTTTGTTGCCTCCACTGGATCCCACCCTACCAGTGAATCCAGAAAATTCACACTGCACTTAGGGGATAATCTACTCTCCCGAGCTAGTGACACCTAACTCACAGTGCACTAGAAACACATTTCCAAAGAAATGACATTTAGAACAAACTTAGAAACAATAATCCCCTTCTATGTGACTATCTAAAAATGCAGAGTTTTGTAGTGGAGCCAGTTGTCGCTGTGGTACTGCGCAAACACAAGTCCTTATCCTTCCGCTTGCCACCAGTGTTAGAAATGGGATTTCTGGTTGGCTGAGGCTTGCGCCAAAGTCAGGCAGAAACCACCACTCTAGTTAGGGCAAGGAAGTTACACTCCAAAGATAACCCCTGCTCACCCCCTTAGCAACGTGACACGAGCAGTAAGGGTGATCCCGGAGGCAATGTAAGTTAAGTATTTGCGCACGCACCCACCAACAACATCCCAGGCCCCCAACAAAAGGAACTCCACACAAGGGTATATATAAAAATAGCCTTTGTATTACGATAAACACATTAGATAATCATCACACAGGTACACTGTGCCAACTGGCACTGGGCAATATTTACAGGGGATTATATACATGGGACAGAGCCACGTGGACCACTGTCAGGAATAGCACTTGGTAGAAATTAGCACTTAGAACATAGGTAAATTATAGCATAAAAAAGCACTTGTAGAACACAACCAGTAACTACTGGAAAACAGTAGGTACACACTACGCAACCCTATCCACCTTAGGCATATATCATGCAGGAACACAACCTCACTAGTATAACTATACTAGGCCAAGCAACCTCCTAGGCAGGAAAAACACATGCAGAGGTATAGGCATAAAGTATTGCATAAATCACATTAGGCAAGTATCACATTTGCACCAAAAAGTACACAGAACTGACCCCAGGCCAACCTGGCCTCTCAGGGGCTCACAGGCCCAATGTCCAGAATGTCTGGGCTGGCTGCGCAGGTAGCCAAAGAAGAATGCGCAAAAGTTCTCAGGGCCTAAACGTAGCAGCTGCCCACCAAGTGCTGAGCAGCTGGGTGACGGAGTCTGGCACCAGCGTGCCTCCTATCTCTCATCTGGGCTCTTAAATACACAATAGGGCCCAAAACAACATGGGAGCCTCGTGGGCTCGAGGAATAAACCAACTGTGCCTGTGGGAGCCTCGTGGGCTCGAAAACAAAGAGTATGCCCAAGCAACGTTGGAGCCTCTCGGGCTCGAAATACAAGAATGCCCCCAGACGTTGGAGTCCCGCTCGGGGGACACAAAATCAGCAAATGCCCCCTTCAGTGTTGGAGCGGTCCGCTGCACTGCGGGACCGCTCGGGAAGAACAGGGACCGGCAATGGGGGCAACGTCCCACTCACCTGGGACTCCCTTGCTGTCTCCTCTCACTCTCTCTGGGTCTCTGCTGGCGGCAACATGGGGCTGGGAGGCGGCGAGTGCAGGCACCCGCAACGTGCCTCAAGCCCACCTCCGCTTCTCTCTCCAGACTCCTCCGGTCGAGCTGGGGCTGCCTTACTCATTCCTTCCAACACCGGAGCGTGGGGTGGGCTCCTGTCTGCTTCCGGTTTTTGGTTGAGGCACTTCCGGGTCTCTGCGCAGCCAATGGCAGTGCGGCCCTTGCATGTGGAGGCGGGCACAGCGCCTCCCAGGCGATCCCCGGGCCATCAGCGGTGATGATCAGTAAAAACACGGGGTAGGCTCCCGGTCCTGTATGCAAACGATCCCTGGCGGGGTGGGCACCCGCTAGGGATTGGAACAAGGCACAATGCGGGGTAGGCACCCGCTATTTTAAAAATGCCAACGAGCGGCACTGATGCAAGGTGGGCTCTCTCTCGATACACAGGAAGCAGGGAGGCACCCGCAAACAAGCACCAAATCCCCGGCAGGGTGTGCACCCGTCAGGGGCACAAGACGGCACAACGGCAGGGGGATCCCCATGCCGGGGATCCCTTGAGAAAGGGAATTGCAGCTCCGGGCTGCAGTTGAAAACCACAGCGCTCCTCTGGAGGAGAAATCAAGCGCTGCCCAGGCGCTTTAGGAAACAAGGTCACAGGTCAAAAAGAAGTCCAGCGCAAGTCTTTGCAGGAGGTGGGGGGGGACCAAGGTTGGGCCCAGGGGCCAGCTCACAGGGCCCTCCAGGCAGGGAGGCAGTCCCAAGTGGCGGTCCTCCTGGCGCCCAGCAGCAGCAGGCCCCCTCCAAGTTAGGATCTGGAAGAGAACATTTTGCAAGGGGTCACAGCCCCCTCTTATACACAGAAAGCCCTTTGTCTGAGGGTGCAGGGTGGGGGAAGTCCCGGCGCAGCTGGTTTTGGAGCCATCTGTTGTGCTCAGCAGCTCTCCCCATTCACAGGACAGGCTATGGTCATCAGTCGCACCACAGGGGGCGGAGCCAGCATTGTGTAGGGAAACCCCAGCCCTATTCAGGTCCCAGGTGCACTCCTCCCTGCCATCAATATGCAGATCTCTCTACTCACCACAGAGGGTAGACCCATCCTGACTCCTGGAGCCAGGCACACCAGCCAGCTCCAGCCAATCACAAGCCAGACAGTTATTTCACCTTTATTACACAGACATGCCAACTTCTAGAAGTGGCCCTTCCATACTTGACACATTAACGCTGCACACATCATCGCGCAGCATTCAATATCACGAGTCCGCACATACCAAACTCGACCCTGCACTCCCCATGCATCAGGAACTAACATGGACACTCACATTCCCCATGCATTCCTATGGGAGGGCAGGCCAACCTCACCACACACACGCACTTTACCCTGGGATGATCTTATATGCCAGGCAGATAATCTTGAAACAAACTTGTTTCCTAATAAGGGGCCAGTGTAGAGCTTTTAAACTGAGTGCACACGGAGACCGCTATGGAAAATTTAACACCAATCTGGCGGTGGTGTTCTGCAACACCTTGAGTCTGGTAAATAGCTCCCCATTGATAGAGGCCATCAGAGAATTTCCATAGTCCAAACAACTGATTATTAGACACTGAACAAGTAGTTTAGTTGATTCCACTGGAGTCCATTGGAAGATTTTACACAAGTTTCACATTATGCCATAACAGGTACTCATGATATGATTTACATGGCCTTTCATGGACAACTTGTCATCGATTTTTACTCTCAAGGTTACATACCATGGACTTAGAAGATGGACAGGAGCCTAGGCTCTGAAGCCACCAATCATTAGACAAAAGTTCATGTGCTTTTCCAAATAGAATTAACTCTGTCTTTATTGCATTAAGCTGAAGATGGTTGGTTTGCATCCAGATGTATATGTGAGTCGTATAGCTTTTAAATCTGCTTCCAGTATCTATTGAGTTGGGACCGAGAGTGATTAACAGCTGAGTGTTGTCAGAGTATTACACTACATCGAACTCATAGGATCTATTTACCTTGGCCAAAGGTGCCACATAGAGGTTGAAAAGCATTGGACTAAGTATTGATCCATGGAGGACTCTCTTTTCTACCATCTGACTACAAGAGACCAGAGTGCCTTGTTGTAAGGCGATGGTTTGATCTTTTAAGTAGTTTCTCGGTCAGTTTAGGGCCATTCCTCCGACTCGCATATCCCGCAATCACTGTTCAAATGTTCTATGGGAGATTGTGTAGATGGTTGATGACTGATCTAATGAGACCAGCTTTGTTGACTGCTTGATGTCCTGGGCGAGTCTTATGTTGTCAACTAGGTCTACCAAGGATGTTTCCGTGCTATAGCCAGTCCTACAACCTGACTGAGAAGGGTCTAACATTTGGTGGCTTTCTAAGTAGGTTGTTAGTTGTTTATTGACCAGAGACTCAAGTACTTTTCCTAACTAAGGAAGTAGAGAAATTGGCCAATAGTTACCGGGCTCTTTGGGATCTGACGATGTTTTTCAAGGATAGGTTTGACCCTGCCTGCTTTCCATTTAATTGGGGCTGTTGCTTGATTTAGGAACATATTAAAAAGGTTGGTAAGACTTTTAAGGAGCACTGAGGAGAGAATTAACAGAATGTGGGATGGAGCAGGGTCGACCATGGAACCAGATTTGGTCTTGAAGAGGGTTTCTCTAACTTGTTCCTGAGTGAGTTCAGTAAACACTTCTAGAAGTACAGTGGTGGATATCTGTATGCAATCAGAATCTTTACTTTGCTCTTCAGTGTTGTAATTAGAGAAGGTTTTGTGAATTGTGTTGATCCTTTCCTCAAAGAAGGTGGTTAATGTGCCTACCCAGTATTGAGAGGATGGGCATTACATTTGGCAGGAGGAGGGGTGGGTAAATTCTTTTAGTATTTTGTAAAGTTCCTTGTGTGAATTTGCAGCCTTGTCAATTTTGTTAATGATATCGTTTTTTTAGCTAACTTGATGTTGTCTAAATAATGTCTATAGGTATGTTTATAAGCTAGTCTGTCCTCAGTACTTTTAGTTGTTCTCCATTTACGTTCTGCTTTCTTGAAGGGTAGTTTGTCCGTTTTTAGAGATTCAGTTAACCAAGGTAATGCCTTAGACATGTGTTTAAATTTTGACAAGGGTGCATTAATGTCAAGGGCCTGTATGATAGCCTTGCCAAAGATGTCCACTAGATGGTCAATGTTCTAGGAGTGGAGGACTAAAATTGGGAGAAAAGGCTGCAAGGATGATTTTTTTCCAGGGCCTGATCCATTTCTGTTGACTACTAGGATTTTCAGGGGTGGTAGCTATTTGTAAATGGAAATTCAGTCGGCTTTGGTCCAACCAGATCAGGGGGATAGGAAATTTCACCATAGTGTGGACTTCATTTGTTAACATAAGTTCAAGGATGTGGCCAGCCAAATGAGTGGGCACAGTGACCTTCTGTGCTAGTTCCAGTGTGTTTAAGTTGGTGATAGGTTGACTGGTATCTGTATCAGAAGAGAGTCCTGCAGGGAAATTAACATCTCAGAAGAGCAGAAAATTGTCGGCTGCTAGTACATGTGGGTCAATGATCTCGGTCAGACGATTAGTGAAATTAGTTTTAGGACCAGGAAGTCTATAGAAAAGAGCACCGCTCCAGGATCCCTTGTTTTTTTCAATTCTAAACATACAAAGTTCAATCCAATCTGAGGTAATAGTTTCTAAAGTACAGATCTTCAATCCTGCTCTAAAGGATGTTGCTAGGCCACCATCTCTTTTGTTATATCTGTCGAGTCTAGTTAGTTGATATTTTGGGGGAAGGACACTGCCACGTCAGGAAGGGCCGACTCGTGAAGCCAAGTTTCAGTTATAAAACATATATCTCGTTTCTCTGAGTCCAGTATACTCCATATCTGGTTTCTCTGAGTCCAGTAAACTCCATACTTGAGGTTTAGGGCTTAAACGTGCATTAAAATAGAGCTCCATCAATTGTTTCTATTGCTCAACAGAGTTCCTGCCTGCAGTCTTTGTCGACAGTGATTTAAAGTGTGGGGTGGACTTGTGTTGACTGCTTTTGGTGAAAGCTTTAGAATTGGGTGCTAAGACAGGAAGTGCCTTGGAACAGTGTGAAAGTTTTTCTGTGTGTTGTTTGTTTAGTAGCTTAAGCTCGATACTTGAGTAGTGATTGCCCGCCATTAGGTAGGAGGGAGCAGACAGCCCACTTACAATTACCTAAAAAATGTAGAAAACTGTCAGGGTTCCTGGCGGCGGTCAGGCCCGGACGGGCTTGCCTTTGGTGGGCCGCCTGCACACCGCTGCATGCGTCCGTGCCTTTTCCTGCCATAAATAGGCTGAGGCAGGACGAGGTGAAGAAAGAGGCAGCAGTTAGAGCGCTTACCCACAGACCTGCAGATCAGTAGACCAGTGAAAGGGTACCTGCACTCACTTGCGGCCCTGATGAGAAGGACCCTCCACTCAAACGGCACCAGCCGTAGCAGAATAGGGACAGCTCACTAGTAAAGATTAGAAAGGTAAGTAGGTGAAAGTGCAGTGCAGAGTTAAAAAGTACTGGTGAGTGCCATTAAAATAAACTAGAAACATTAAATGTAAAAACAAAGATCAAAAGTATGCCGTACGGATAAACTGGAATTCTCCTCCGTTGATTAGGAGGGCTGTTAAGTCTGACCGCCGATGCACCGATTTGTTCCGCTGCGTGCCCACGCCATTCCTGCCCTAAATAGGCTGAGACAGGAGGAGGTGAAGAAAGAGGCGGCAGCTAGAGAAGTGGGTGAAAGTGCAGTGCAGAGTTAAAAAGTACTGGCAAGTGCCATTAAAATAAACTAGCAACATGAAAGGTAAAAACATAGATTAGGTGATCATTGTATTGTATTGTATTGTATATAGCATTTATAAAGCGCAACAAACACCCTACGGGTACCCTGGCGCTAAAGATAAGTGAACACAGACTAACGTAAAGCGAGGAGGACAGAACCTAAAACGGGCAGTACTCAGCTGACAGGATCAATTTCTGGGGAACAGCACCATTTTGATCCTTTTCCTAAACAAGGACATGGTACTGCATTGTCTGATTTGAACTGGCAGTTCATTCCATAGTTTCGCGGTGGCAATACTAAAAGTTCTTCCTCCCAGTTTTGATTACCATATGTTGGGTTTTTTATTGTTTGGTCTTGTTTTGCACAGATAAATATTGGCCATTTTTCTAAAACTGCCGTGGTGTTCTTTTACAGTGTTTTCACTGACTACTGTGTGTTATGTGCAAATGCTTTACACATTGCCTCTGGCATAAGCCTGACTGCTTGGCCAAGCTACCGAGGTGGCGAGCAGGTTTTTTTTTTAGGAGTGTAACTCCCTTATCCTGACAAGAAGGAAGGGTCCCTACTTGGACACGGTGCAAACCATTACCAACTAGAGACCCCCATTGCTAACATTTGTTGTCAGCAGTGAGGATAGGATTTGCGTTTGCACTTGACTTACAGTGATTAGTATGCACTTCAACCATATTGCAGACCATTTCGTACCACATACTGTTTTTCCCTGTTCCCCTTCAGGATTTGGTTGTGGAACTCTAGTTAGTTGTTGCACCTGTGGTGCCTTGGCAAAATGGAAATCAACTTTTGACACCTGCCCATCTGCAAGATAGGGTACTAAAAGCCTTTTGCAAAGAAAGGAGGCTACCTGTGAAGAGGAGATTCTCAAGGCAGGATCTTGAGGCACCCAGCATAGCTATTAGGTGCTACGATGGGAGGCAACACTATCAGATTAATCTGAGGATGAATCTGAAGGGGAGGAATCCCAGACAGAATACCTAGATGGCAGTGGCCCTGAGGAGGAAACATTCTGGGAAAGAGTGGCTCGTGAGGAGAAGAATCAGATTCATGTTTGTGACCGGAGGCTGAGGCAGCTAGACCAGGAGTGTGAGGAGATGGATCAAGCCTTACCTGAAAAGAAAAAGTGTGTAGCTCAGGAAGTTATCTTGGCTGGGCTGGAGGTGGAGTCCAGCACAGATGGTGGCAGCAAAGGTGTTATGTCCATCACTGAGGGTGAGGTACATATGCACACAGATTTGGTGCCCAGCTTCAAGGAGGGGGTTGACATACACCAGGGGGTTCAGGAATGTGAGGTTACTCCAGTGGTGTGCAGTGTCCCTGAGGTGGATTGGGGAACTGACACAGGGGATCATATTCCGGGTGGTGGGACGGACACTGTACTGACTCTAGATGAGAGGTGCAGGGCGAGAGGTTCCCCATGGTAGAGGCCCTGGCAAGTGAGTATGGAGACCATCCAGAAGAGTATGGGTAGGGGACAGCAGCAGTCAGACACTGTCTCACCAGTCTTGTAAGAATGATGTGGGGTACTTTTCTGAGGCACTGGATGGTTGGGTGAAGGGTAGATTGGTTAACACCTTTGTGGGGCTGTGTGATTCAAGTGATGGAGAGCATATTTTAAGTCACTGATTTCCAGAGCTATGCCAACACCAGGTAGAGTGTGAGTTCTCTGACCCCAGGGAGCATGCACTGGAGACAGACCTTTTGGAGGATTCCAGAGGGTCTGTAGAAGCATCTGGGGGTGATTCTGTAGGAAGTGGCTTAGGTATTTCCCAACTGAGTGTGGTGGGAAAGGTTTGTGGTAGCAGAGATAGGTTCCGGTGTTGTGGGCAGGATGTAGGAACTCATGTCCTGTCTCTGCGGAGAAGGAGTGGGAATGGGCTGCGGCCCAAGGTGCCCGAAACCCGGTCCCAGAGCCTGCATGGCTCCATGAGGGAACACCAAGTGGGGAGCCTAGGCTGTACTAGAAGGCCACTCATTGAGGGGGATCACCTAGTGTCTGGGAAACAAGGGGGGGACTGCTGTAACGTGCATCCCGCCGGTTCTGGTGTCTGGCAGCATCGCTTCATTTTAGACCCATGACCAGGCCTCCAAAGATTCATGTGACATCTTTGCTAACTTCTTTAACGAAAAAATCTCCAAGATCGAACTCTCTCTTGACATCAACCTCCACCCTACCAGCGAAAACTGGTGCCCAGCAAGCGAACCCATCGTGAGAGATCGACCAAAAAGTACCTGGAGCCACTTCGATCCTATACCGGAAGTCGAGATCCCTAATTTAATCTCCTCCTCCAAGCCCTCATCCCATGCCCCCGATCCCTTACCCTCGCATATGGCAAAAAATCTGAAACTCTCCCTAGCAACACTCTGGTGCGAAATCATAACCAGCTCCCTAAAAACAGGCATCATCCCTGACTGCCTCAAAGTTGGCTAAGTCACTCCGCTTCTGAAGAAACCAGGACTAGACACTAATGACTTAAACAACTTCAGACCGGTCTCCAACCTTCCCTTCCTAGCCAAAATCCTAGAAAAATGCATCCCCCGTCAACTGAACCAACACATCGACAAGATCCATCTCCTAGACCAACACCAATCATGCTTTAGAAAAGGCTGCAGCACCGAAACTGCAATCCTTAACTGTTGGACCTGGCCTCGTGGAGTGGTTCCCCCCGTTCCTCAGCGCCCCTTAGCCCAGCCCTGCACCCCGAAACCCCTGGTCGTCCGTTCCCTGTCTGCCCCACTCCCTACACGACCCTACCAACGGACGACCATCCCCGCATGCTCCTCCCGGTACCGGACGGCCAGAACCTGCATCACCCCACAGGGCCACCGGCCGCCATTACCCTTCCCGAGGTCCCTGACTCCATAGCCCTTGCCTGACAGAGGTCCCAGCGAAACTTAGGCTGCAGGTGCGCCATGCCCGGCTGGGGGGGTATAGGGCTTCCTGAGTGAGATAGGACCAAAGAGTTTCAATTGCCCCTCCGGCCTCCCCTGGGAGACTGGTTTCTCTCACACCTCTGGCCTTCCCCTGGGGGCTGGTTTCGATCGCACCTCTGGCCTCCCCGAGAGCTGGCTCCAGACCCTGCTGGGCGTCTGGGGTTCCCCAGACGCATCTTCAATAGGATCAAAGGGCCAGCCGACGGAACACTACGACGACCAGCCCCGAGGCATGAGATCTCCGCCTGCAAGGGTCCGGACATCAAAGGGCCACTGCGCTATATCAAGACCCGCCCAAGAACTAGCGGGCAGTTGTATCCTGGACAAGAGTGCCCTGCTGATCTGATCGCGACTCAACCCTTGGGAAGAAGACTGAACTTTGGAACTTATTGAGCCCTGCTGACGCTGTCGCGGCTAATCCTCGTGAAGAAGGAACTGGAACCTTAGGAGCCCTGCTGACCTCGTCACAGCTCATCCTTGAACTCTAAGGAGATACTTTGAACACCCTGAGCCCCTCTGACGTCGTCGTGGCTCCTCAAGAACTGACAGACACTCTGTTCACTCCTGATCGAGCCCTGCTGACCTCGTCGCGGCTCGAGGAGTACTCTGGTCCGGCTGGACCATCGACGCTACCAACACGACCTGGATCGAGAGGAGTGAGTACAGTAGCTAGTATGACCACCATCATCCGTATCCCCCGGCTCGAGGATTGAGAGCTGTGCGCAGGGTACGATTTGTACTGGTCCAATACTGAGACTGTCCCACTTCCCTATTCCTTACAACCGAGACGTCACAATCTCTCGATCGCTTGTAAATACGTGTTTATTTGGCTTCCATTCTACTGTCGATAAAGAACTTCTTACTGAAGTCCACGGTGTGGTGTCCGTTCATAAGTGTGGTGTGAGCTCAGTGTGTACGATCTTAGACCCGAAGTCCTCCCCGGCGAGGACCTTACGCTAGGGCTCGGCAGTATTCCTGGGAGAGGTGGGTCACGGAGTGGTTAGGAGAGCATATCCTGCCCCTCTGGGATCGCCCCTTCTAACATTAACATAGTGGATGACATCCTCGACTCCCTCGACTTGGATCTTAGCTGCCGCCTCATCCTCCTGGACCTATCGGCGGCCTTTGACACGGTGGATCACAATCTTCTTATCAATGCTCTCAAGGACCGCGTAGGTGCAGATGAGGTGGTCCTTCGATGGTTCTCCTCCTTTCAAAAGCGCTCCCAAAGGGTTAAAATCAGATCCTTTTCATCCGACTTTCTACCTGTCAACAGAGGTGTCCCCCAAGGATCCGTCCTCTCCCCTCAATTGTTCAAAATCTATATAAAACCCCTTACCTCCATTCTAAAAAAAGCCAACATCCCCTTCCATCTATATGCAGAGGACACCCAGTTCTACTTGGAAACCTCCTCCTTCAATGATATTCTAAGACTCAACAATACTCTCAAAGAGGTTCAAGAATGGCTATCAGCCAATCACCTTAAACTCAATCAGTGGAAAACCGAATTCCTCCTCATTTCCAACAAGGAAAAAATCTGCAAATCACCAAATGGCAGAAAGCTATCGACGCTCTCAACGGTAACCTCCCCTTGGCAAGCGCTGTAAAATCACTTGGAATCCCCCTTGATCACAAGCTAACCATGACCAATCACATCAAGAACCCTGCAAAAAGTGCCTTCCTCAACCTGAAGCTTCTCAACAAAATAAAACCTCACATACCATCCTGGGACCTAAAACAAGCCACCCAATCAGTTGTGTTGTCCAGACTCGACTACGGGAACAAAGCCCTCTCCGGGACAGCTCTTGCTCACCTAGCGCCACTCAAAACAAAACAACCCTCAACGCCGCTGCTAGAATGGTCACCGGAGCCCAAAAATATGACCACATTTTTCCCGCTCTCAGAGAACTAAAATGGCTCCCTGTGGAAGTATGTGCCAGCTTCAGAACTGCATGCCTCACGAGTGTGGCTCAATGCTTAGAGCGGCAGACCTTGATGCAGAACGCTGGCCAGGGACCAGGGTTCGATTCCTGCCTCGGCGGGTTTCGGGCTTAAATTCCTCTGACCGGATATTCTCGCCTCAGTGCCGATTCTAAGCTTGGGTCTCACGCTGCAACTCTGGGCAATAGCTTGCTTAGTCTCCACAAAGGCCCCCGATGCACAAGGGATGCCTGGTCTCACCATGGGATGCCCAGGAGTGGACACCCCACAAGGAAAAGCCAGGAGGGGTTCCCTTGTGGTAGGAGTACAAGCGCCGGGATGCCTCCGGGTCACTGTTCGCGCTATACAAATACGCCACATTTACATTTACATTTACGCACAAAGCCCTGCACACAGGGAAAGCAGAATACCTAGCCTCCAAACTTAAGAAAGCTGGCCAGTCTAGAAGTCTCAGGAGTTCCAACTCCCTCCTACTCATCCCCCTGAAAAAGCGCAAAGAAAAAACCGCAGCCTGCTCCTTTGCAGGAAACACACCCAAAATCTGGAACTCCATACCTATGCCCATCAGAACTACCCCCTCCTTTCCAAATTCAAAAGTCTCCTAAAAGTTCTCTACCTCAACCGGGCCTTCCCGAACTGAAATCCATGACTCTCAAACCCTCAAACATTGGACACCTGGGAATACACATCCACTACCTACCTCACCCCCTCTCTCTATCCCGCTCGGCTTGCTCCATCGCCGCTCAGGGATATCTTGCAGACTTACCCTGTGTGCATGTATCGAACGTACCTCTAACCATCTCCACCCCAACGACTCACCTTGGACACCCAGACCTCCCGACCTCAAGGACGCACCCCGGACGCTCATCACAATTGTTTTCTTTCGAACACTTATGATCACGCTTATCCTAAACTCAAAACATTTCCACGTATCGAGACTACCTCTAACCCTCTCTACCTCAACCGCGCACCCTGGACCACTGGACCTTTCTACCTCAATGGGGCACCTCAGACGCATCACAATTGTTTTTGTTTTTTTCCATGAACACTTATGAACACATTTATCCTACTCCCAAACTGTATATGGTTATGTTTTCTACCCCTCCTGTTGTAAAGCGCTCCTATACCCCTGGGTCTGGTCAACGCGATAGAAAACTTCTCCCCAAAAAATAATAATAAAAGGGTGGGGGGGGAACGCCGTCCTCAGTGGAAGGACCATTGGGCCAGGGGTTGCCAGCTCTGAGGTCAGAGCACCCCAGGACTGACCCTGGTGAGGCCGCTTCTGGCCTGGGGGCCTTCATGCTCTGTCAGGTGCACAGAAGGCTGGAGACCTGCGCCAGGTAGACTCTCGAACAACTCATGGGGAGTGTATTTAGCTTAGGGGGGTTGTTTCAGGGTGTCCCCCTTGACCTTGGAGGAAGGGGTGACTGCTAATAGTGCTCCTACCAGTTTCTCTTCTGGGGTACCACTCCAGGTAGGAGGGTACAGAGCCCCAGGGAGGAGGCCTTGGTGTAGGAGAACCCGCCCCAGTCCCTTGTTCAGCCTCAGGGTACAGATCCTGGGTTGGTGTACCAGTTGCAGGATAGGACAAAGCAAAGGGTCGCTGGGTAATATTTGCGCAATAACAACTAATATAGTGTTCTTCAAGTAAAATGGCTTGTGGGAACAGGGGAAAGCGGCCACCTACGTCCCCAAGGGGAATCCTCTGAAGAGACAGAGGATTCAATGACAAAAGACAAGTAGTTCCCGAGCACAAACAAGTTTCTTATGGTCTCAAGCGAAATGATGTCCACAATTAAATCAATATTCTTTCAAAGTCCAATGAGTTAATCCATTTTCTTTTCTTTTTCTTTTCTCGTCATACATCTGAGAATTCTTCATCATAGTCTTAGTCTTCAAAGTTCATCAAATTCATATAAAACGTAGCCAATAGAAAAACCAATGCCAACACGTGTTTCGTCATGGGGCACAATCACCCAAATGACTTCTTCAGGGCATAAAGGTAACACGTCTCAAAATATATGCGCCAATTCCAGAGATCAGTAGTTTCTTAAATAAGCATTTTGAACTCTATCCATTTCTTATCATAGAGTTCTTCTTGTAGAATGATATATAGGTGGTTTTCTGAAAAGGGGTATCTGTCGGACTCAGCCTGAGACCATAAGAAACTTGTTTGTGCTCGGGAACCAGTTGCAGGATAGCACCCCTGAACTGGTGGGCGAATTGTGCAGGACACCTGCCACAGGTACCCTGATAATTCTAGAAAGGGGTACCTTTCAAGGTGGGAGGTACAGAACCCAAGGGAAGGGGACTGGGTGTGTGAGAGACCACCCCAGTCCTGTGTCCAGCCTCAGGGTACAGACCCTGGGCTGGTGGTCCAGTGTCAGAATGTCATACCTAACTTGGCAGGAGGGAGAGTAGAGAAAGGATGCCAGGCACCTAGGGCTATCACCCCCCACTCTCTGCTGACGCTACAGTGGTTAAAGAGGCCTGAAAGGCATAAGGCCTGGCTCTCATCACTGACAGCTGACAGTGACCACTGTGGCTTGCTGTCCTGGGGGACAGAGTTGCCCCTGGGAGGGGGACAGGAGTCACAGCCCAGGGGTGGACTGGGCCACACCACTGTGTTGGCCATTTAGGTACTGTCTGCCTGTTGGGACACATCTGTGAGCAAAGTAAGTTTAGGCGCTGCACAGATGGGGTCCACAGATGAGGAGAAGGGTTCCTCATGGGTCAGCTTAGTTGACCCTGAGAGTATGGATAGAGGGAACCAGCTGGGTTCAGGGAGGTTTAGAACGGGAATAGAGCCTGCTGTTGCAGGCTAGGTTCCATGTTCTATCACCCCAAGCAGGGAAGCCCATCAAGGTGTGGATTGATCTACCCTGGCTTTAGGCTGGAAGGGGGTTATGTTGGAGATGGCCCTTTTTGCAGAGTTATCCCCAAACTTTCTGCTTCTTCCTTCAATTTTTTCCTGACCTGCTGTTGTTGGTTTTAGGACTCTGGGCACTTTACTATTGCTGATCAGTGCTAAAGTGCATATGCACTCTGTGTAAATTGTGTTATGGATAGAGGTATTTCCATGATTGGCATATTTGATTTACTAGTCAGCCCCTAGTAAAGTGCACTGAGTATGCCAGGTCCAGTAAGTCAAATTCTGGTAGTGCGCTGCAGCACTGGATTGTGCCACCCACAAAAGCAGCCTGTGATTTTAACTCTGGCCTGCCATTGCAGAGCCTGTGTGCAGTCTGGGACTGCCATGTCGACTTGGCAAGTGTATCCACTTGCACAGCCAAACCTTCCCTTTTCATACATGTCAGTCACCCCCAAGGTAGACCCAAGGTACTCCTGTGGGCTGGGTGCAGTTTATGTGAAAGGTAGGACATGTCCTGGTGTGTGGGGCTTGTCCCAATTACTGCCATTTTCGTTTTTCATTATGACAAGGCTACCTGTTCCCAGAGGACAGAATGGGGAGTTTGTTTATGACATTTTATAAACATAACTGGCCCTGGGAACAAGATCAAGGAATAAAGTTTAGTTTGCCTGAACTCAGAATCTAAAGATGCATATTTTAGTGAAGATGATTTTTACATTCTGTGTTAGAAAATACCACTTTTAGAAAGTAGATATTTTCTTCCTCAGCCATCCAGTAGGCCTCTGCTAGTTTTGTGGATTGACTGTCTGGGTTTTGGATGGAGAGGAGAAGTAGCTCCAGAGAATCTAGATGGGTCAGGGAAGGGCTGAATAGACCTGGGCTGCATTTTGAGTAGGGAGAGGAGATTTCCTTTCACCTGAATGGGCCTGACCTCTCCACCTCCTGTCAGGAAGCTGCACCAAGGAGGACAGAACTGGTTCTGTGTGGGCGCACACACTCTCTGCCTTAGAGGACAAAGGATTTTGGGCTATAAAAAGTGGTTAGTGGTTAGTGACCGCATGCCTAACCTGGCTTTATTCCATACCCTTCAGCAGCTCCGTGGAGCTGCTGAAGGGTATGGAATAAAGCCAGATTAGGCATGCGGTCACTAACCAGTCAACTAGTCACCCTAAGACGCAGGCTCATGAGGCCCTATCACCACGGTTCAAATAGACCATATTAGGTCATTTTTCATGATAATGCCTCACTAAGGGCCAACTCAAGCCCCGAGGCTAAACCTAGCAGCTGATTTTTGCTGTTAAGTTTTAGGACCATAGGCATTTAACATTTAGTTTAGAATTGAGTATTTTTGTAGGGATCAACAGAGGTCCTGATGAGTAGGCAGGAGGGGTCTGCCTATGAAACATGTCATGTCGACAAAGCAGACCACACTTGTAATTCTACTTACTAACCCCCTTTTTAATGTTCCCAGATTGCGAAGCCATTAAAGTTAATTTTTTTGACTAGCCAGGGAATTTTTACTCTTTGTTTACACTACCATTCACGTAAATAGGTCCCTACACTCCCTAACACATATCACTATCCTCATCACATCACATAGCCTATTGTCAAAAATATAAGTGCTCCCGCGTCACTCATAGGTCGAAGCACGCCCCGCCCCGTAGAGGGACGGGAAGACCCCAATGATGGGAGAATGACACTATGGGATTCATAGTGTGTGAGGGGTATTTTAAAAACACACAGTGCCCTCATTCTGCCACTCGCAGAGAGGCCTGATTTTCAAATTGCAGTGTATCCACGAGTTTAGAGAATATACAAAATCATATAAAATTAGTCACCATTCACATTGATAGAATCCCATTGTTTACAAGTTTAGTTCAGGAGGGTGATTCTATCATCTCCTCTGCACTTCCCCAATTGATTTTTTGGCATTTGCCATTTAGCCAACAGATGTGAAGTGTCAATGTAGGCAATACGCAAGGCCAATTGAGTTATGTAAGTAATTTATTACAATTACAAAGACCCGCGAGTGCAGGACCGTTAAGGCAAACAGCTGGGGCTAGAATGACAACTCACAACAGCGGAGCCTGATAAATGATGTGACGTAGGCACCCGATGTCCAATGAGCAGGGGGTAGGGGAAGAACACAAGGAAAAGCTGGAACGCCAACCTTCCAACATATAGTGAACTTTACATGTTACAACATCTCCCTTCCTTCAAAAAGAGCAGAATGAAATTAATACATTATAAAATCTCTAAACTTGCTAGGCATCTGTACCACTCTTCCTGAACTTGTACTAGCAGATTCGACAGTATTAGGATAAAATAATAACTCCTGCTCATTCTGCAAACTTACACTTTCATTGTACTTATTTGCAGCAGAACTTTGGGAATTCAAATCTTGGATGTTAGAAGAGGAATCTTCTAAACACAATTCTCTATTTGATCTTAATGCCACGTCAGCAGTGTCTTTTCGCTGGCACATTTCACCATTGGGATCTGAAAAGGCACACATTTCAGACTCCTTATCATTAACCATATTCTCATCACTAGATGTCACCTCATACCAAAAGCTATCTGAAAGTGATACAGTATTCTGATCTTTATAATCAGACATCAACTTCTTTTGGAAGTCTTTGATTTTGATTACATCACTTTTGTTCCTCCAACCCAATTCTGAAACACGAATTGCACCTCCTGATACCTCTACAACTTCGCTAGGATCAAAAAATTTAGAATCTCCTTTCTGTTTTACAATTGGTTTTTTCACTAACACCCAATCCCCTACAACAATGTCTTTGTGAACAGCTTTATGCGTGTCATCATAGTATTTCTTGGATTTTAGTTGTTGCTTGCAGATAGAACTCTTGACTTTTAGACTATCATCATCCACAACTGTAAAGTCACTTTTCCCTTTTTGATGCACAGAAAGCTTGGGTGATATAGTTGTGACGGCTTGTCTACCTCTCATAAGAAAGAAAGGGGAGAAATTGGTAACGTTATTGACAGTTCTGTTATACATATCCACTCTATCTTGAGTGAATTCAACAACTGATAAATTGTTTGCTAGGGCCATTTGAATACCATCTTTAATAAACCTGTTGACCCGCTCAACTTGCCCATTGGATCTGGGGGAGTACAATGGAGTCTTTTCTTGTGAAATTCGATTTTTCTTCAAAAATGTCGTCATCATTTCCGATGTCAACTGTTTACCATTATCTGACACTAAGATTTGGGGTAAACCTTCAATAGTAAAAAGTTGTTCTAAAAATTGAATAACACTCTTAGAATCTATATTGGGAACAAACTTGAAATAGACCCATTTGCTGTAATAGTCACAAACTACCATTAAAAACTTACATGAACTTTCTAAAGCATAAAAAGGGCCAGAGAAATCTATGGCAATTTTATTCCAAGAAGAAGATGGTATGTCCACTAATTGCAACTCCTGAACTCTGGACTTCCAACGTTTGTCAGAATTCAAACACGTGGCACAAGATTCTACATATGAATTAACTTCTGAGTCCAAACCTGGCCACCAATAATATTGTTTAAGGGCTTTCTTGGTTAATGTAGATCCAAGGTGAGTTCTGTGAGCCTTATGCAAAAGAATTCGTCTTACCTTAGGCGGGGGTACCAACAGTTCACCTCTCATTATGAACCCGTCCTCGATGCTTAAATCATCTGCCACTTGTGCATACGTTCTCAGATCTGAACTCAAATTTCTTACTGGGGGCCAGCTACTGGAAATAAATATTTTGACTTTACTTAATACAGGGTCATCATTAAGCTGCGAAACCCAATCAGATTCCTCACAAATACTGGTAAATTGATTGCTACTGTTTACAAAAGAAACTACACATTCAGTGTCATCATATTCCTTACAATCATCACATTCAAGTGGAAGGCGTGATAAACAATCGGCTCTCACATTGCATTTTCCAGAAATATGTTTGATAGTGAAGTTATACTCTTGTAATTTTGACAGAATCCTGATTAATCTGGATGAAATTTTTCCATTCCCTCTACCACAACCATCCATAAGAAAAGTGAGTGGCTTATGGTCTGTAACCAAGTCAAAACTTTTGCCCCATAAATACATTCTTAGTTTCTCAACTGCCCAGACACAAGCCAATGCTTCTCTTTCTATGGTGCTGTAGTGTCTTTCAGTTTCCTGTAACCTCCTAGAAATAAATGCGATAGTATGACTTTCATTGCCAACCCTTTGTGAGAATACTGCTCCAATACCCACTGAACTCGCATCCACAGTTACCACATTATGCCCTTCAGGATTGTATGGTTTCAAAGTTGGAGCATTAAGTATTGCATTTTTAATCATTTTAAAAGACTTATCTTGTTCTTCAGCCCACAAAAATTTCTCTCCTTTGCGCAACAATACACGTAGAGGTTCAACTTTTCCAGAGTAATTTTCAACAAACCGCGAATAATATTCGCTAAGTCCGAGAAATGATCTAAGAGCATCCTTATCGCATGGCCTCGGGGCATCAGTTATGGCTTTAACTAAATCAAGTTTGGGCCTAATACCTTCACAGCTTAACACGTGGCCTAAATACTCAACCTCATCTTTTAAAAATTTGCACTTGTTTTTAGATACAGTCATCCCTCTATTAAACAATTTACTTAAAACAGTATCCAATATTTCATTATGTTCTTCTACTGTTTTCGCATGTATAAGAATATCATCTTGGAATGTTTGTACTCCATCAACTTTACTCAAAATAGCTTCCATCAATTTCTGGAATACGCTGGCTGAAGAAGCCAGCCCGAATGGAAGTCTTTTAAATCTGAAAGCCCCTAAAGGAGTGATGAATGTGGTTAACTCCTTTGACACTTCTGATAACTGCACCTGATGATATGCAGACTTGAGGTCAATAATTGAAAAATACTTTGATCCACTAGTGGCTGCCAAAATCTCCTGTATATTCGGCAGAGGGAAACAATCAACAACAATATTTTTATTTAACGACCTCAAATCTGCACATAAACGGATTTCGCCATTTCTCTTTTTAATTAAAACAATAGCCGAAATCCATTCTGAGGAATTTGTTGGCTCAATTACTTCTTCCTCGACAAGCTTGTTTAAAAGTTCTTGCAAATCAGACTTTACTGATAAAGGAACTGCCCTTACCTTATGTTTAACTGGTATTGCACCTTTCTTCAACTTAATTTCGTGTTCGAAACCTTTAACACAACCAATTCTATTTTCAAACAAAGACTCATATTTGTTAAGAATATTTTCCAAATCATCACTTACAACTGGACTTACCAAAGAAATAGAAGCTTGTACAAAATTTTCGTCCAGAACAATAGGGTCATCCGCACCTGGTTTAAGAATAATGCCCAGCTTAGCTAAATCCTTCCAACCTACGATGTCTTTTCCCTTTTCAGCCACATATATTTTGGTGGAAATTATCCTGCCTTTTATATTTAACAAGTCATAAAAATACCCATATGCATTAATGTCAGACTCTCCGAATGCTTTGGCATATATATCTGTAGCAAACAAGTCTGTATCAGGCCAATATTTAGCGTATTTCACATCTGAAATGATAGTGATCGGAGATCCTGAATCTGCCATAATCTTTACCTCTACATCTCCAATGTGGGCCATGCCTAATGGACCCTTAATATTTCCAGTTTGGTCATCAATAGACAGAACAATATTGGCACACATATCCTCCTCGAAATCATTAACATAACTTACTTTCACTTTCTGGAATCTTTGAGATCTGGAATTATTACAACACGTAGCGAAATGACCAATTTTCATACATTTTGTGCACTTTCTACCTTGTGCTGGACATCCTTGAAAATCAGCTTTATGGTTCTTTGACCCACATCTATAACATATAATAACATTTGAATCTGTCCCCTTTCCATCTCTATTTCTTTTCTCATAAGCAGGGTACTTTTGTTTTAAATCATTAACAACATACACATCAGCCCTTGAGTTTGAGGAAGCAGATAAAACTTTTGATGTCTGAAGAGATCTCTCAATCCCTTTGGCAATATCAATTGCCTCTTGTAAAGCTGGATTTTTACACGACAACAGCCTCTCTTGTATTTTCTTTTCATGGCAGTGAAAAACAAACTGATCCCTAATATATACATCCACCATGTCATTATATTCGCATTTAGTTGCTAGAACCCGCAAAGCACCAATATACTCCTCAACAGTTTCATTCTCCTGTTGTTTACGCATAGTGAAATGATGACGCCCAATCATAATATTAGGCTCCTCTCCAAACTGCCTTTCCAAACGTTTGAGTGCCTCTTGGTATTCATCTAATGGTATAAACTGTCCCGGGGGTGGCTCGTACTCAGGCAAACTATCGAAAATTTCTTGACCATTTGCTCCCAATAATCCAAACAAAATTGCCACCTTCCTCTCAGGATCATAATTCTTACCATCTATTGCGATTAAATAACTCTCAAAAGCCCTCAACCAGTTTTTCCACTTCATGCTTGGTTTCCCTGGATCATTCAAGAAAGGAGCTGGAGCACATATATTTGAATTTGTAGCCATTTCTGAAAGTTTATCTTGTACCTCTTTCTTAATAAGAAACGCTATTTTCAAAACTTATTATTAAACTTAAAAAAAAAATTTTTTTTTTTATACCATTCACTAATTTCACAAAAATAATGCTAAATATTCTAAATATCAAGTTTAGATTCTTGAAAGAAATAGCTCATTGACAAGAGAAATTCTAAACATGGAAAACAGGAAAAATCAGTTTTTCATTTAACAAGTAACTTAAATTCCTCTCATGAATAACGATGTTCTGAGAGAAAATAACATTTTCAGAAAACAAAATGGAGTCACGCTCCAAATCGTAGGCTACGCGATGACATCAGAAACCACCCGCAATGTCAGTTACAGCTGACAGGAATGCCTGGCCGATACTCTGAACTGAAACTTCCAACGGCCGACGTTGAAATAGATGTGACCGTTGACAGTTCACAGCTGAGGAGAATGCTACTTGCTTCCTCGAAAACGCTGTCGAATATGAGAAATTCAGCGCATCAGCACATGCAAGAAAATAGATGAAAGAAGAATTAGCGCTAGAAAACTCCTTAGGCAAAAATCGAAATATCGTAACTTGCCTTAAAGTAAAGCTTAGAAGGTCGCCGAGTCTTGAGTCAAAGGAACACTCTTTCGCTTCCTAACTCGTACTCATATGGAAAAGTAAAACAATCAATTAGCATTGAATAACACGCCCCGAACAAAGAAATCTGAATAACTTGCCTTGAAAAAAATATTTTGAAGAGACAAGACGATCCTCTGTCAAACACCGGCGGGTCTTGAATTTTTTTCGCATCCCGTCCTCGTCGCCATCTGAAGTGTCAATGTAGGCAATACGCAAGGCCAATTGAGTTATGTAAGTAATTTATTACAATTACAAAGACCCGCGAGTGCAGGACCGTTAAGGCAAACAGCTGGGGCTAGAATGACAACTCACAACAGCGGAGCCTGATAAATGATGTGACGTAGGCACCCGATGTCCAATGAGCAGGGGGTAGGGGAAGAACACAAGGAAAAGCTGGAACGCCAACCTTCCAACATATAGTGAACTTTACATGTTACAACAAGATGCTAACCCGAGAGATACCAGAAGATCACAGGTTTGAATCTTGCTGTGGCCAGCTCAGCTTATCATCTGAGTTGAATAAAATCAGTACCACTGAGTTGAATAACAATGATAAAACTTACTAATATTGTGAGTGAGCTGTATGACTATGGTAGCAAGTGGCATTTAAACAAAATTGGTCTTTGTGTGATTATTTTTAACAATCTGTGTCTGTATTGTGCGTGAAATGGTTTGCTGCAGTCAAGCATGTGATTTTCACATTGGCAAGGCCCAAAGACAAGATTTAGCTTGATAGGCCCACAATCAGCCGTGTACTATTAGGAAAAGGAATGCAGCAAATCTGAAGCACGACCTGTGCTTCATAGCTGCCAAGGTTTCAGATCACCATGTGTGACATTACTTTCAGGTGTTCGGATAGGAATTGTTGAGTTTGTGGCTATGGGCTGATGTGGGACTCAGTCATTCTATGTCTGACATCCCACACAGGGGGGCAAAACAGATTTTGCAAGGAGAGGGTGGCAATAGGGCTGTAGGATTAATTTCAGGTTAGAAGTAAGCTTGTTGCTTCCCTTGGCTAGGGTGTTGATGAAGCAGAATGTCGTAGAAGAAACCCATGGGAGAGGCATACATCTTATCTCTTTGGATCTATATGTAGTATAAACGATGTAACAGAGTTTAACAGCCCAGGTATTAAAAAATCGAACACTACGCACAACTAAGCAAATGTTTGAAGTGATATTTGGCGCTGCACCCACACACTCGGTCTGGTTCCTGGCGCACAAAGCCTTGGTTTCAGTGCACAGAGAGCTTACACTGCTGAACACAGAGGGAAAAATTTAGAGGGAACATTGCTCCCAATGTGTTTTCAGTAGTATGTAGCCAGTGCCTGGTTTGATAATACTGCAGGTGTGTCTTGGGGGGAAGACAGTAGTCTTGATTACATTGGTCAAATGTTTAAAGGTCTCTCCCACAAAGAGGTCAGCTATTGTGCGGTAGTCACAGGCTTCCCAAGCTTGAAAGGAGTTAGGCTGAAAGGCCGGGGGAAAGTCGGAGTTACGGGCCAAGAGTGTTAGGGGAGGGGAATGAGGTAAGTCTGTGACTGATCACTATCTTGTCCCATACCTTCAGGACCGTTTTTATGGGGGTAGCAATGTAGGCACTGCGAGAACGCACTCTTCTTGATAGCCAGGCCAGGCCCCACCGGGGGCGACATTTCACTGCCCTGTCCATGTGAAACAAATGTTTTTCACTTTCGCAGACTACCCACTCAGAGATAAAATGCAGGTGTGATGCTCAGTAATAGACAAGAAAATTGGGGCATGCAAGACCCCCTCTGTCTTTTGGTGTCATTAGAAGTTTGTTGGAGAATCTCGGCCTTCCCTTTCCCCAAACAAAAAAATTAACCTCAGCCCTAAGGCTTAGAATGTCCCGCTGGGGGATAGAAGTCGGGAGTGACTGAAAGAGGTACAATAGGTTGGGCAGAATAGACATTTTGACTGCATGAAGATGACCCAACCACAATATGGGAAACAATTTCAGTCGTCTAAGGTCCTCTCTGATGGACCGACAATACTCCGGCCAGTTTGCCTGAGTCCAAGGGTCCAGTGTGGCCGTGAGGTGAAGCCCTAAATAACGTATAAAGTCGGGTGTCCACTGGAACGGGGAATGTATACCCAATTCTGCAATCTCCTGAGGGGAAAAGGTAAGGTTTAATGCCTGAGATGTGTTAATGTTAATTTTACCCCCAAGACCTTCTCGAATTGAGAGAGTATGAAAGGCAAGTCAGCGAGAAAGCTTTGGGAGTCGGTGAGAGTCAGGGGCAGGTCATCCGCAAAGAGAATAGCCTTTTGTTCAAGTCCCACAAATGGGATGCCCCTAACCGTCAAAGGCTGGCATATTGTAATTGCCAGGGGTTCTATGGCCAAGGCAAAAAGCAGGGGCGACAAGGGGCACCCATGGCATCCCCTGTGTATCAGAATTGAGCGGGCGAGTAGGCTATTATAATTCAAATTTGTGCCTAGGGCGATGCAAAGGGGCCCATTATACGAGTTGTCATAACTGGTCCCAGCCCTATTCATCGCAATACTGCTCTGAGAAAGGTCTTATCAACCCTATTGAACGCTTTCTCGGCGTCGAGGGAGAGCAAGAATGCTGGATCATTTCACTGTTGGGCTTTTTCCACCGAGTGGACTATCCGCCTGATGTTATCTGATCCCTGTCTTTGATGGGATGAAGCCTGCCTGGTCTGGGTCCACCAACCAGGCAGCCAGATGATGTGCTAGGATTTTTGAAAATATTTTTAAATCAACATTAAGGAAGAAAATAGGGTGGTAGGAGGCACAGGATGCTGGGTCTTTCCCAGGTTTAGAGATAAGGGTTATTTCCACCTCGGCAATCGTAGGAGTCACACTCCTAGTGTCAGTGAAAGAGTTAAATACCCGGAGCATCAGAGCCTGTAACTGGGGAAGGAAGAGTCAATAGAAGGAGACTGTGAGACCATCAGGCCCTGGAGATTTTTCCAACGGCAGGCTTCCTAATGCTTTTAGAAGCTCTTAAGGGGTTATTGGGTCTTCCAATTCCTGAACATGGGAAGGATTTAACAGTTCTCATGAACATGAGTTGAGGAATGGCTCAACCTCCTCTTGGGCAATTTCGCCCCGGTCGTAAAGGGACGAAAAGAAGGCACAGAAGACCAGTTGTTTATCTGCGTCAGATGTGGCCCATTGATCCCTACTGATCTCAATCTTAGAGATATTGTTCCTGCACCACAATGTTAACATGTCTGCTGCTTGGGAGGGGGAGTGCACTTTCTTAAATCAATTTACTCTGTGTTTAGTACCTTCCAGACAGTCTTTGGAGTTATTCCACAATTCATACCCTCCTTGCTTGAAAGCATTTTTTGAGGTCTTCTGATTGTCCGGTTCTGAGTTGTCAAGACTGTGCATTTATATTTTCTACTCAGCAATTGATGTCCCAGCACAAGGTTAAATGGAACTAGCACTACCCCATGTACTCCTGTGTTGTGAAAGGATGATACAGTGCTTTGAACATCCTTTCCTCAGGAACTCAATAAAAATAGTTTCTTGTCCTTTCAGCCTGTGTGGCTACACTGCGTGGAGCCCGTTTTCCACTGTCTGCTGTGCACTTTCGAATGTGCCCTGGACATATGCCTAGGAACCCAATAGGTTCAATCTCTGGACATTGAACTGCTTGTGGGCCCTCTGAAGGCACACTTTTACCGTTGTCCTTCGGGCTTGCCAGTGCTTCTAAATACGTACTACGAACATTCCTGGGATGCTTATGCTCCTTGTGATCTGGATCTTGGCTCGGCTTCTGCGGATTCCACACTATCTGTTCCTCCTTTGACGGCTGCTGAGGGTAATGGACTACAACTTGTTTGATTTATGGATCTGATCAAATGGGTGTTTGCGGTTGCTGGGAACAGCAATGTTTAAGCTACTTCTTTAAACACATAAACAATGTGGCTATTTCGAATCCTGAGATTTTTAATTCAGCCTAATATTTTGAAGGCTAAATTGCTATTAAAATGTTGTCTCTTTTAACACGTTCTTTTCATTTTTTAGGCTTTTTACCATTTGGTTTTCTCCATGGTTTTAGTATAAAAGAAGCGTGATGCTTTTTAGATTTTAAGTTTTAAAGGGATATTTGACCTCATATTTTAGCATAGTTTGGATAGCTTTGTGGTCGCCTTACATCACAGGAGTGGGTGTCATGTTGGTCACACTCAGATTGAGCGGGAATGCCACAATTTTACATGTTCACATAAATTGACATCTTTTCTTGAACACTGTACATTGACGTTTGCCACACATTTCATTGCGTACCTGTGCAGGATACTATTCTTTGAACTGGCTTTGCTTACATTTCCTCTTCGTAGGCATATCACCCACCTTGAGCATTCTGTACAAGGGCCAAGTTTACTTTGCAAAATGGTGTCTTTTATTGTTGTCAGCTCGGCGACAGAGCAATCACTATAGAATAAACAATAGCTGCCTGACTGAGGCTTTGGCATGGTAGCATGGGTGATGTTTATTATATAAGCAGGATCACATCCTTGTTTAGTTAGAGGAGCATTTTGCTGACACGATGAGGTCACTGCTTGCCAGAATTCCAGCCCAGCTGATTCCTGTTTACCTCTTGTTAGGGATGTGGCCCCGCTCTACACCAAGACAGGCACACTGGTGACACTTACCCGCAGGTAATGGGGAGTTAGATCAAGAATCACAATGTTTCAATAAATAATGAAATGCCTGGCTGACTATTTCTTGTGTCCCTCTTTGGGTATTCATACACCTCTCCATCTCTATATTCATCCATCATATTTTTCCGCTTCTGTGACAAAATCATAAAAACAGCGTTCCTTGTTATCCTTTGTTGCTCCCTGGTCCGCAAACACATAAATGTCTTCTACTTCATTCCCTCCTACACACAACATACACTCTACTCATAAACACATCACCACCCCCTCTACGTCACAACCTCCTCTCACAAACAATACTACACAACCAAATCAGGTGCATGAAACATATACATCAGCACCCCTTTTCACCACACCTCAAAAGCAAAACATATCACACACACACCAGCACAACAAGATCTTCAGAGCGCAACACCGCATAATTAGGGCTCCCAGTTTTATGGTATTTATTTTTTTGCCATTTCTGTCTGTATTTATCCATATTTATTTTTTGGGCATTTTTTCAGTATTTATCCACATTTATTTTTGCCACAAGCAAAAGCCGATGCAACAGCTAGTATTTTTCCACATTTATTTAAATTGACAATGCACACATGCGCTCGGTTGTTATTGGTCAACACAGTACATTCACGTGAAAACTTTGCCCTTGTAGTACAAGCACATGTGCATTTCATGAGACTTTGAGGACATTGAGGCTCTTTCTGGTTTGTTGAAAAAATGCAGACCACTGAAAACCCGTTGAATATTTGCTGATGCTACTGGAATGGCCAAAAGATTCAAATATAGATTGCACAGGCACACAGAAAGCCGCACCCGAGTACTTCACGTGTCTTTAAAAGACCAATTAGGTATTTAACAAGGCATTGTTTTCACCCCTTTTTAGAGCCTCTCCATCTCCACTCAGCATATTGCTGGAAGAGTCCGCCCCCCGAAATTTGGCTCTATTTGCGCCTCTGGTGTAACTCGGTTTATGCACTGCAGGCCTGTGCACAACACCTGCATCACCCTCTTTCTGCCTGCTATTGTACTCGATCCTGCAACAGCCCACTTGCAAAGCCCATACATGACGGAAACCCGATTCAAGAGCCCATTCTCCCGATTTGTTTTTTAAATCTCCCACTTTTCTCCGCTAAAATGTTGGCATGTATGGTTCTACGTAACATTACGCAGAACAAGAAAAAAAAACAAGAAATGTCCATAAAAACAAACTCAACAATTTGTACACGATTATTTTGTTTTAAAGTAAAGTTCCTGTGTGGCTGTCTCTCCTTCAGCTGTCCCACCCCAGGCTGGTCAACGCGACAAACACGACGGGGGAGGGGCCGGTGGGAGTGCAATGCCAAAAGGTGGGTGGGGGGTAGGAAATAGCCACATACACTTACCATGGCGAACTCGGGCAGCAAGCTGGAGCTGAGCAAACTGCAGCGGCGGAGTCCTGGATCCCTTGGCAGTACAATGGCAGCGGGCTGGTACAGAGCAAACTCGGGCGACAGGCTGGGCTGAGCAAACTGCAGCGACGGAGTCCTGGAACAGGAAGGCATCTTAAATCCGTAGTGCAGGTAAAAGGGTATAGTAGGCAGGTGAGCCCCCATAATAAAGTGTAAAAGTTCAGAGGGCGGGAGGTGTTAGCACGCCCACACAGTTTGGCTTGCATACGACAAAGATTGGCTCAGGGTCACGGACGTCAATAAAGGCCCTGAGCCAATAGGTCCACAGTACGTCACCTAAGGGAATTCCCGGCATCGGTAAACAGGAGCGCTGCACAGCAACTGAATCACGGCAGCGCGGCAACATTACATTTAATAGTATTTTGCTGTTTATAAATATAAATACAGACGTAAGACAAATAGTTTTCCGTCTGTATGTAAAAATCCGTAAAAACGGAAAACCGGGAGCCCTACTCATAATACTTACCATCACAAAATACATACATATACCCACCTTTCAAACCACACACAGGAACAAACTCCAATGCCAAGCTTTCACTCTTCCACCACACCTAACACAGATACAGCAATACAGCTCCTCTCTTCTAACCGACTCTCATCCATTGGACAATTTCGAACATTACGACATGACCCACATGCTGCACCACCTCCCCTGACTCATACACCTTCCGCCTTTAACACATGCAAAACATATAAGCAACACCTCACAACTTTGCTTCCCCAAGTCTACCTCACAACAATGTTACACCACAAAAGCAACACAGCACTCCAACTCATTCTCAAACACCATCTCCAACACATACACGTGCAGACCCATCAAAATGTCTTCTTAGAATGCTGGATGAGGAACACGATAAAGAACCGCTACACGATTGCTATCCTAATACAGCTAATACCAGCACTAAAAACACACCTGCTACACACCCACACAATACTGATCACTCTTCTACAAAACAAAGTCCCACTATCACCAAAGGCCACTCTCTACACTGTCTACTAATAAATGCTCGATCCCTCTCTAAAAAGAAGCATCACATCTATGACCTTCTCACCGATGCAAAACCAGACATACTATTCATAACCGAATCATGGTTGGGAGAGGATATGGCTCCAGTCCTGCATTAAGCCATTCCTCTAGGCTATCAAATAATCACCCAAAATCGTAAAGCCAAAAAAGGAGGTGGTCTAGCTGTTGTATTCAGGCAAACAATACATATCACTAAAGTTGACAACATCTCCATAAAGAATTGTGAGGCTCTTCTAACAAGATGCAATCCTACACCGTCTTCCACCTGTAACTTCCTGCTCCTTTACAGACCTCAATCTAGCAAGGCAACATTCCCAGACGCACTTCTAGAAACAGTTTCAAACCTGATAACAATACACTCCAACCTATGCGTTCTGGATGACCTTAACATTTGGTTTGATAAAACCAATATGACCCATCCAAAAACAATAATCACCGTCCTAGACTCATTGAACCTGCATCAGATTGTCCCCAATCCGACACACACCGCTGGACATATCCTAGATGCCCTTTTTGCTAATACTGAACTGGTTACCTTTCAAACTATAACTCCAGTAACATGGTCAGACCACCACTTGCTTGCTTTCCAACATAAAACAACGCTAAGCGACTCACCTAAAACTACCTTACATCCATCCACCTATCGGCCGTGGAACAAACTCAATTTGGAACACTTGGAAACACAACTAACATCCAGTATAAATCTGGAAACCATAAATTCTGTTCAGAATCTATATGAGTGAAAACAAAAGAAAAAAAGGGCCTTGGAGAAACATAGAAATAAAAGACATAAAACAACAAATTAAAAAGCTGCAACGTACCTGGCTCAAAACAAACGCCAAACAAGACAAACTTCTCCTACAGAAAATTAACAGATTATATAAGTCTGCTATCAAAAAAGCTAAGAAAAGGTACTATTCAGACAGAATTCAAAACGCTAAATGTGCAAATAAAGAATTCTATAAAATACTCAATGAATTCCGAAAACCAAATTGCCTAGAAGGAACTCATCCTGTTACTCAAGATTTCACAGACAAACTGGCAAATCATTACACACAAAGCAGACACGTTGGACTCGTACTTACAACAGAAACAAAGCACCAGCACTAACCCTTGTACAAAACAGCTATCCAAGAATGCTCTAATCAAGCCTCTCCGTTCCTTCCAACACATCTCACACAATGCATTTATGGACCTGGTCAAAGCAAGCAGGCCTGCCGGCAGCCCTTCTGACCCCTGTCCGCCACAAACTTTCAAGACAATTCTTTTACCAACCTCTGCTGCCATTCCAGTAAGAAGAATCATCAATGATTCCTTAACTACTGGAATATTATCAGAAGAACTCAAAAAGTCATACATACGCCCTTTACTGAAGAAAACAAACTTGGACCTGCTGAACCCTGACAACTACAGACCCATTACAAATGGACCTTTCCTGGGCAAACTAATAGAAAGAGCAGTGTTCGCCCAGATGTCACAATTCATTGAAGAGAATGACATACTTTCAGATTTCCAAACAGGATTCCGTCCGGGAAGAGGCACTAAATCTGCCCTCCTTGCCATCTGGGATGACCTAAAGAATACAGTTGACCGCAACGGGGTTGCTGCGCTACTCCTCTTGGACCTCTCAGCTGCCTTTGACACGGTTGACCATGACACTCTGAAACAAAGACTTTATGAAGCCGGCATACAGGGAACTGCTCTAGACTGGACCGTGTCCTACCTTAGAAACAGAACTAATGTCATCCACACCCCACCTTTCACGTCCAAA
Source organism: Lissotriton vulgaris (assembly GCF_964263255.1). Classification (NCBI taxonomy): domain Eukaryota; kingdom Metazoa; phylum Chordata; class Amphibia; order Caudata; family Salamandridae; genus Lissotriton; species Lissotriton vulgaris. The sequence continues at coordinate 364,087 of NW_028246463.1, forward strand.
CCGTACTCCACAAAAGCAGGGGTCCCTCAAGGTTTTATCATCTCGCCCATGCTTTTCAACATCTACATGAAGTCTCTACCAGTACAGATCAATAAATTTCACCTCACGTGCTCCAACAATGTAGATGACACACAAATACTCCTTTAACTGGGATGCCCCAAAGACAATGGAAAATCACCAATTTTCAGCAATCTCAGAGCCGTGGATCAGTGGATGACTTGGAGCAGTCTCAAATTGAATGCTTCAAAAACTGAAATACTCACGTGTGGCGATTGCAAAAATTACAACCCGCTTGCAGCATGGCCTGATGAACTGGGATCACTGCCTAAAGTATCGAAGGAAGTAAGAAACCTCGGAATGACCATGGACTCCAAGCTGTCGATGAATGTCCAAGTGGATAAACTAGCAAGATCAAGCTTTGCTACTATAAAAACGCTGCAACTAATTTTCCCTCATTTGGGATTTCCACACAAGGTCCAAGCTACCATCTCCCTTGTTCTATCCAAACTTTATGACGCCAATAGCCTCTACCACGGATCACCTTTAACGACCATGAAAAGACTACAACGGATTCAGAACTCGGCTGCCAGACTACTCTTGCATATCAAACCACAAGACCACATCTCCCCTGCCTTGAAAGCCCTGCATTGGTTACCGGTTGCCAGAAGATCCACGTTCAAGCTGCTTTGTATTACCCACAAAGCAATACATGGTATAGGACCACTCTTCATCAGGAATAAAATCACCAAACACAATCAACAAAGGAACCTCCACTGTAAAGGAGCATTTTGCCTCAAAATCCCACCATACAAGAAAAAACCCATGGGTGGCACATCCTTCTCTGTTCAAGCAGCCAAACTATGGAACTCTTTACCCCCCAACATAAGATCCACCGACAACCACCTTATCTTCAGAAAACTACTCAAGATCTGGCTCTGCCCCACATAAGCACAATACGGAAAAAGAAATTTTCAGCATATCCCTCTGTATATAAGCATTTGTTTTCACTATAGACATGTACCTATCTTTGTGTATTACATGTAAAATAATTATGTTGTTAAGAGAAAATAAAAAATAAAATAATAAAAATAATAATATTCATCAAAAAATAAAAATCATCTTTGGTCTACATGTACATACTTCCATTGTGCATCTATGTACCTTCCATGTACTTGGATCTGTGTGTCTGTTATTTTTTCTACTGAAAAAGCATATCCAATGCACTACCCTATTTCTCATCCTGTGCCTCTATCAATATATTTAATCTAAATATACTTACTTCCTTTATGTATCTATATACTTTCAATGTACTTATGGATCTATATATTTATCACTTCCTTCTAATTTAGCATTTCCAATGCACTAGCCTATTTCTCCGCCTATACTTCGCTCTATATATCTTCTAGCCCAACCTTCTGACTCATCTCAAACTTTTTTCTGCTACTCCTTCTAATGCACTACCCTATACATCTATCAATATATCCTCTACATCCACTTTCTCATTTATCCCAAACCCCATACCACTACTATGATCGCCAAAATAACCCTTTCTAGACTCTCTCCTGCTCTACCCCTCCTTGCATCATCTGACACCTCTTTTTACTACACTGATCCCCTAAAATAAACCTTTCTAAACTCTCCCCTCTGACTCCTTCCCTCCAAAACTCCTTTTTACTCATCCAAAAGCCTCTTCCTACTGCTAAGACCTTAAAAAAAAACAAGCATTTACAATGCAATGGTCTCGGCATTATTAAAGGCAGAGCTATTGGCATTGCTCATGACATTTTTTTTCATTTTTTAAAAAAATATAAATAAATGGTATTGTCATTTACAATGGCAATAGGTGAGTATTAGCGAGTAGTAGAGAGTATATGCGGACACAGAGCCACACACACACAGACAGAGCCGCGCACACACACACAGACAGAGCCGCGCACACACACACACAGACAGAGCCAAGCACACACACAGACAGAGCCACGCACACACACAGACAGAGCCACGCACACACACAGACAGAGCCACGCACACATACAGACAGAGCCACGCACACAGAGGCACAGAAAAACCGGGATGACAAGCAGGGAACAGAGGCACAGAAAAACCGGGGGAACAGAGGCACAGAAAAACCGGGGTGAGAAGCAGCACAGCTTGTGCTTAGTAACCCAGTACAGAGTGCAGACACCCTGCTTTTTCAGATGTAAAAACACTTGCAACACCACAATCCTCATCCAGCAACGAAAGGCTGGTTGGAGAATGAATACCACACCAGTAAAACAGATGAAAGCAAGTACAATGCCACAATCCGCGCACAGTAACCGAGCAGAGCTCTAAGGAGGAGGTACCCAGACCAGTAATCAGATGTAAGGTAGAAAACCACAATTGAATTGAACTTTGTGCAGGAACATGACACTTACATCCTAGATGTAAAAATGTGCAGCAGCGCAATCTGCACTGCCAGCAAAAAGATGTCTTTGCTTGCATTCCGGATGTCAAAATAGGGAACGCCACAATGCCTGCATATCAGCTGTGTCGTGTCCAACAGAGCTATAATAGACTGGGACTGCAGAGAGATGACCACATTAAATGTCAGATCCAGCTACAATCCCTGTATATTAAGCCAGTAGAACTCTGCAGAAGACTGACCACACTATCATTTCCAATCCTTGAACAGGTAGGAGCTATGCGCAGAAAAATGTACAACACAGCAATCCCTGTATTATAGCAGATCAGGGACCTTTTAATAATTGGAGATTAGTGGCGCCTGCAAAAAGTGACCACAATGAAGATTCTTATATGTACACAATCACGAACCGTGTGCAGGGACAGACCAGTTGTGTCTGCAGAAGGATAGGAAGATGTGCACAATGGATTTTTACATTTGCAATGCCAAAAACCCCTTTGAGTAAGAGACCAGTCCTTTCTGCCGGAAACTAACAACGTGCGCACTTCAGTTACATACACGTGCAACACCAAGGATGGACGAGTCCTCTACAGAAAATGCCTGACACTTACATTTCTGATTTAAACATGTGCCTCACCACAATCTTCCTACAGTGACATACTAGTGTTCTATGCAGAACAGCAACACCATTTGCCTCTCAGATATTAAACTATCACCACTCTTTCCTGACTCCCCTTAATCCACTCCCATCTATTCCGCTCAATGGCCTGAACCTCATTTGTACCCATTTAAAATCTGAGTACAGCAATCATCACTAGTAAATTACCAGTTAACCTTTGCATGGGCCTGCCTCCAGACACCACAATGTGTTGTGTTTTTTTGTAGCTTTTGATCCGTTTAAGATAGATACATTTTTGTTGAAATCTGTAAATTATACAACAAATGATGGATTATGTGGCAAATGCTGTTAATTCACAATTATAAGGAAAACACTACTGCCGCAGAATCCCATAATTTACTCTATAGCTAAAGTTGTTTAGTGGCTTTAGATATTAAGACATGAATTACACTGAAAAGGAAAACAATGAAGATTTCTGCAATAAATTGGTTTACCATATGCACTTGAGATTACCTGTTTTGCTGACACTGAGTGGCTGTGCTGGTCTTTTTTAGTGATAGATGTTTCAGCACAAGAAGCAGAGGCACCAAGCAATCACAGAATTGCAGCCAGTTCCATTTCCTGCCAGAAAGCCCAGGCGTGCAATCAATCCCCACACTCCTTCAGGAAACACCAGCATGCACATCAAAACCACACAAGAGTCCGGCAGATATTTCCCATAGTTGGGGAGGGCTGGTGTGTCCTTTCCCGTGTAGCGGCAATGTCTATTCTTTTTCTGTTATTGCTGGAGCTTATGTATAAAGAAAACATGTCTGTAGGGGACACACAGTGCTTAGTATGTGCATGTAGTTGGCGACCAGAAGCACTTATTTTTCATCATCAGGCTTTGATCCAGAGGAAAAGGTAGAAAAGGGCAAAGGAAGAGCAGTGGAAGGTAGGGAAACAGCCACAGGATACACCTTAAAACACATATTATGCTCTTTTTAGGTCTTTCCTAAAGAGATGAAAGCGTCTTGTGGACCAGACATGTACAGCAGGTTTACAGCATAAACATTTGTTGCCTTTTATTGTCACTCTGTTTTGCTTACTTATTTCATGGCTTGCCTTCCTCTTCCTGTTCTTCCGTCCCCCGGAACATATCCTCTTTACCATCCTTTTGATTGACTGACTTGTATCCCCCCCACTGCTCACATTTTAGGAACTTCTCCATGAGAATGCACCCACGATGCCATCATCCGTGCATGAAGTACTGTTTCCGTACTTCACATGCATACGCTTCCTAAATCCCTGCCACGCCCACATGCCCAGCCCCATGGGTGCCCAGCTGATGCTGCTTCAAATGGTGTCTACTGCTGCCACCCCCTCGCCTCCTGTGTCCTTCTACCTCTGACTTTCTGGCCTTCGCTTCCCCACCCAGACCCTTTACTTTAGGCTCTATCCCCACAACCCCATTACAACGTAGGTTCCAAAATTTCGACTGCCGAACTCTCGACCCTTAAATAGCCTCACACAAAAATATTGTCCTGTATTTACCCACTAATTCCAGCGAAATTCATATCCTAAATGTTTCGGGATGGAGTTAATTCTACGTTCTAGCTCAGGTCCCTGTCTTTTCAGGAGGTCCCACACGCATGACGTCCACTGACTGGAAACATAAGGGGCGTGCAGCTGGTTGGTCCTTAAGTAAACACATTGAATGGCTAAACTGTTGTAAACAGGCTCCATATTTTTTCCAGTAGCGTGTCTTAGACTGCTGACACATGCAACATGTGTCACTGCTGACTGTAAGTGTGTGAAGGAACGTGAACATAAAGAAACTGCCTGCACCACAGCTGTGCAGCATGCATACAGTAGAGTAACATCCAAAAAGCCTCACTGCAGCCAGTCCACCACAACGCAGGACATATGTTATTTTATACCAGCGGGCACACGTCGATGGTACCTACCAATTTCCCGAGCCCACGATGCAGACCTTGAGAGGCGGCATGTTTCTTCTCTCCCTGGCGATGAGCACTAAGTGACTTTCCCTCGGTGCCCAGCAGCAGTGGAGTGAGTCAGCTGCTCCCGCCTCGCCTGCCTGCGTCTCTCCTTTTCCTCTTCACCCAGTGTGTCTGCTCCCTGCCTTGGCATGCAGCGATAACCATCAGCACTTCCTGGCAGAGCCCTGCAGGGAGGCGTCCTCGTTTGATCCTGCTTGAGCCGGAGGCTGAAAACAAGAAGAAAAAAATGGCGGCCGCAAAGCTCCGAAAATTTTGGAATCGGGGGCGTGTTTTTTGCTGAGTGACAGATGACGTCACAGATAGAAAGAACGCAAAAAACACGCTCCGAAATCTGAAAAAGACGGGGCTTAAAGGGAGTGATGCCCCTCTCCTCCAATGGCTGGCCTCCATTTAGGAAGCCAGCCAATGGAGAAGAGGGGTGGGTTCCAACCCCCTCTAAGAAACATAAAATCTTCGGCTCCGCCCACTGCTACGCAATGTGACGGTCCTCGACCTAAAAAAACCTTTGAGGTAATATAAATTTTTATACTCAATTGTGTCCCCTAACGTGAACCCCACCGTCTCCATGTACGAGCTTAAAGTGCATGTAACTTCCCTCCTCGACCGGCTATGAAGACGCAAATACATTTGCGTCCAACGTTAACATGTCCTCTTTCAGATCCACCATGAATGGATCGATAATTCAGTTCCTAAGTATGCCTTGCCAACGTCTTTTCATGGTGCACTTCCACGTTTTTCCTAGCCCTGCAGAGCTAGGCCCTGATTTCTGCCATCAAGCCCTTTCTGTTCTCTTTCTCCTGAAAGCTGCAACGTGGGATGCCTCCCTGACCTCTGTCCTACTCCCTACGCGGCGAGCGGTGCCCGGCTCGGCCTGCTTGCCTGCCAAAGACAGTATTTTGCCTTCAAGTTATCAGTATAGCCGAGTTCAGCTCCTCGAAAACACATTCCAGTCTAGCAGAATAGATAAACACTTCCCCGGCTGCAGAGCAAAGGGCCCGGCCTCTCTGTCTCTATGCAAGTAATTCATTGTTCCTGTTACCATGGTAGGCCCATGGCCCTCGCATTACTCGCAGACACGTAGTCACATATGCACGCATTAATAGTCAGTATAGAGTAGCCTCTGCCCGAGAGACCTTTCCTTCTAGATAATATAGTTCCCCAAACACGAGATATCAGATATGATTTAGGAACGAGTTGATCTGACATTCCAGACTTCTGTCTCTTTCCTCTGGTGCTAAACGTCAAGTCCCCTGCACCCTCCAGCCTCACGTCAGTTACACGTCATACTGCTGCGCGCGCATCCTTGCCATAGATTTCTGCTGACACTGCAAGACTCCACTATGTATCCACCCACCTGTGATGATTTCATGTGACGTTTTCTAGCACACACCTCTGTGTACGCCCTAGTGCACGCCTTCTGATTACGTATTGTTACGCACATGTGTTCTTATCTCGTTTCTCTCGGCTGTTACGCCTTCTGTATTCATCACCATTCTGTGCATTAACTATAAAAGTTGTACTCTGTCAATAAAGTATGCTCTATCCCTTCCTGATCCTTTATGGTGAAAGGAACATGATATCCTGGTTCGAACCATTCCATTTTATGGAATAAAACCCCTTATAACCCAAGCTGCCACGGACCTTGTCTCTTTATTTCCGATTGAGTTATTTTTATTGAACTTTACCGCATAGAAATTCTGACAGTAAATTACTATTTACCACATTAATTTGGCGCCCGAACAGGAACCCCTCCCCCACCCCACGCGCCGGTAGGTGCGTTGCAGACTTTGCCCCCTGCCCCAGCCAAGACGGACAATTACGCGTACCCGCAGGATTTCCTGTATCTCCCTCAGGCCTACGGAGGTGACGGAGACTGCGATCAGTACCCAGACGAGGCGGTGAGGAGTGCTAGAGGCCCACCAGTTCCGAAGTATCTACGTCACGAGTCGAGTCGAGTCCAGTCCGGTCCAGTCCAGTCGAGTTTCTGAGGCCTTCCGTTCCGTGCTTCCCGGTGAGTACCGTTGCTGGGGACGCATCTAGACGGGTGCATTACTATGTATCCGGTAAAGACGGGTTTGGGTACACAGACCCGGTCTGCACTGTTTTAGCAGTGTATCTGTACTGTTTAGCAGTATATCAAGACATTCAAGGGTTCGATTTTGTTCTCGTTTTAGAGTTCAAGTTTTAGAGTTCAAGGGTAGTCAATATGTGTTCAAAATGTTTTTATGTGATTAATGTCGTGGTATGAGTGACTGTTTGATATACATACTGTGTTTCTGTGTTAAAAGTGTGTTCAGGTTCAAGTAAGTATCAAGTATCAAGTACCAAGATGCCATTATTCAGTAAATTAAAACAGATAGGAACTAGGAAAGGGATACTAGAGGAAGCAATTCCTGTCCCACCCAGGGACACTCCCGGAAATTTTATGTACCATAAACATGGCTTAGATGCCATACTGTACCTAGATTTATGGGCCGATTATACTAAGAACCTAGAAGAGAAATACAGATGGCCCGTTACAGGGACATGGGATGCAGATTGCATCATGAGAGTAGAAGAAGCACTATGGAAAAAGAAAGCCAGACAATCTCAGAAAGACGCTATAGAATTGTGGCGTAAAGAATCGCATAAACGAACAGAAAATAATTCAGAAAAGCAGAAAAACATAGGGAAGATTCAGAAAAAGCCCGAGAAAATGAATTAGTTGAGGACGGTATACGAGTCAAAGCAGAACAAGTAGACCGACAGCGAAATACTCTTGCGAATGGTATGTATCCTCTTTTGGCCGAGGGTTTACCTAAGGCCACCCCGGAAGTACCAAAAGATCTGCCCCCTCCATTAGTTCCGACTAAATTACGCCACAAGACCGCAAAGGACATATTCCTTTCTTCCTATTTAGACGACGTAGCTCCCGCATATACAAATCCACGTGTCCATGCACCACCTGCTGACGGCACCCCACCCCGAGACAATCTACACCCACTTCCGCAACAACAAACTCCTCCTCCCGTTCCACATCCTGCGCCTGTTCCCCCAGCCCCAGCCCTTCCCGCACCTATTATTCCTGGCATTCATCCACTAAATCCTTTTGGACCTGGCACCTCGGGAGGTGCGACAGGAGGTTTTCAAACACCGCCACAAACACATAGACTGACTTATAGGGATTTAGCAAACCAACGCACACCTCGAACAGCGAGTTATGACATACTTAAAGAGCCTCTCACAGACTGTAGATATGATCCAGTACCCGGTAAAGACGACAGAAGGATGCTAGCATCAGTACGTCTAAGACGAGTTGCAAACTATTTAATGCTGCTACCAGGAATGATTGATCATCTAGACAGAATATATCACTTTGTCCAAACGGGGGAAGGTCCTGAAAGTATTGGCGAGGCATACCAGAAAGTTGACACTCAAAGTATGATATTACGTTTCTTCATAAACTGCTTGATAAGAGACCAAGATAGGCCTGGTGTAGACAAGGAAGAAATGAACGCACTTAACAAATGGGGTCAGAATATAGCAGACGGAAAACATGATAAACAGAGTTGTATAGACAACATGTACAGAAGGATCCGAAAAGTAGTAGTAAAAATACACGAAAGAAGACAGCCTGAAAGAGAAATAGATTCAGACAAGAATGAATCCACGGAGGAGGAGGAACAACCAGAGACCACAGCACAAACATTGCAATTACCAGCTAGAGAAACGACAGCATATGTAGGTAAAGGAAGACCCTTTAATAATTCAATACGTCCGGTACGTCCAGAAAGTAAGAGACTTTTTCAAGCAGCCATGTCAAATCCAAGGACTCCTGAACATTTGTTTCAGGCTACCGATAAAATACTTCAAGATCGAATGGGGTACCATGTACTCAATTCCATGGATGAACAAGAACTAGCCCGGTCCGCCGTACAATGGGCTGACAATTCTAGTACGTATAATGATGGTGCAGTAGCTCAGACGTTTTTGAGCCTTTCCCCTGATGAACAGAAATTAGCTAGTGTATACATGATTCAGCATCTCATTACGTTGTTTAAAAGCCAACATTCTGATCCAGGTCCCTTACCGGACATATTGATAGAACTGCTCTCTAATAGATGGAGAGGCCTAGGTACCGATTTAATTAAAGAAATTTTAGAACATAGACACAAGTATAATACTTTTTTGAAACCACAGTTCATGTCAGCTCCACCACCCCCAGAAAGAAAAATGTTTTACTTCGACAGACAGAATCCCTTACGAGAAGTACATCCAGTAAGAAAAGAAGATGACACACTAGAACGTGTATATGTATATACACCCCTCACTAAAATAGAATTGCTAGAAATGAAGAAACTAGTACCTTGTCACGATAAAGACCCTGCAGGTTTTCACCGAGAAATTAAAGATATGCTACTCATGGGTGACTACACGTACTCAGATATTATGAAAATGTTAAAGGTACTGTTGCCAGCTGGCATTTACGAGAAACTCAAAGAGAAAGAATGGGAGGTGGGAGATAAAAAGATTAATTGGACCGAAATAGAAGACGAGGAAAATGGTCGTACTCCAGGGTTAGGCCTTGGGGAAAAAGCTAAAGCATTACCAGGATTAATTGTTCAGGTTTTGCCAAGATTATTGACAACGAAAAAGGAAGACTGGGACGCAATCTCAGCCTGTAAACAGAAACACGATGAAGACACTAGTGATTATTATTCTAGATTCGAGAAATGTTTTATTGTTAATAGTGGCCTGAAACCAAGTAGCGAGTCATACCCGCACCTTTTTGTAACCAAATTAGTCGAGAATTCATTGCCCCAGGTTAAGAACCGTGTATACAAAGTCGAGAGTACGTGGCAAGCAAACTCACCATCCCAAATGTTACAAATGTTACAGTACCACCAGAACAGAATTAGAGAAGAACAAGATCACGAACAAAGACGTATGAAAGACACAAAAATGAAAATGTTAGTTGCTCAGTCCGTTCCAGCTGACGGTCAGAAAAGGGGTATGACACAGTCTAATAATTCGGCGGCTCCCGTTAAAGGGACATGCAACTACTGTAAACAGCCAGGTCACTATGTAAATGAATGTACCGTCCTGAAACACAACATAGCCACAGGTAAAACTAAAGAGAGACCCCGTCAGCCTAGACAGGACCAGATCCAACATCAGGTCCAGCAACATGTTCCACAGAACACCCAGCCAATGCATGCTCCACAACAGACAGGACAGACAGTAGCGGTACCACAACCACAGCCTATTGCCGCGACACAGCAAGTATCACAACAGATGTACCAGTATGCACAATCTGATTATCCCGATTATCAGCGATACACATGAAACAGCCTAGAGAGGGAGGTTGGCTTGCCTCTTATTGAAATTCCTGTAGATCAAGAGGGTCCTTATGTACATAGTCAAGTATTAGGAAAGGATAGAAAGTTTCTGATTGACACAGGGGCAAGTCGAACAACAATAAGTCACAATGAGGTTCCAGGGGCACCCCTCTCAGGCTCACAGAATGTTTCCCTTGGTTTTTCAGGACAGCCTATTGTTAATGAAGTATCGAAACCAGTCCCCCTAACAGTTGGTCCATTGTCACGCACTACAGACTTACTACTCACGAAGTCATGTCCCGAAAACTTGTTAGGTATCAAGACACTGAAGGCTCTAGGAGCCGTGATATGTTGTTCTCCGGAAGGAGTTAGACTATTTCTACGTGACTTTAAAGGTCACTATGTGTTACGAGATTTTGATGACAGATTGAAAAATGTACCAGAACATTTGTGGGCGAAAGGCCCGACTGATGTAGGTTGTATGCACATTACACCATATCGAGTTACACTCAAGTCAGGAGTTGTATTGCCCCGAATCAGACAATACAAGTTACCACCCGATGCTGTAGTGGCTTTACTGGAAATCATTGAAGAGCTCATTGCACAGGGAGTGGTTGTCGAAACCGACTCCAATCTATGTAATTCCCCTATCATTCCTATTCTTAAACGTACTGATCCGAATGCACCACCAGTTTATCGGTTGGTGATTGATCTGCGAGAATTAAACAAATGCATTGTGCCACAGTACCCTGTGGTCCCCGATATCTCATCCTTATTGACTGATATTGATTCAGAGGCGACGTTCTTTACTGTAATTGACCTCAAGAACGCCTTCTTCAGTGTTCCCATTGATCCAGAGAGCCAATATCTTTTCGGATTCTGTTTAAATGGTCGAAGCTTCAAATTTGCACGCGCACCTCAAGGATTCACAGAAAGCCCCAGCATCTACAGCCAAGCATTAAAAAGACAACTTGACAGTATTCAAATGCCAGCTAACACTGCCCTGCTGCAGTACGTCGATGATCTGCTGATCACCGCTCGTAGCGAACCTGAATGTGAACACGCATCACTGACAGTCTTACATTTTCTAGCTGACAAAGGACACAAGGTTTCCCCTTCAAAGTTACAATTCTGTGTTCAGCAAGTGGTGTACCTTGGGCACTTGCTGTCCAAGAGGGGGAGACAGCTAACACCTGACCACATCGAGTTAATTGCACACTTACCGCAACCCACGACACAAAAGGAAGTGCGGGCCTTCATTGGCCTCACCTCTTACTGCAGGCAATGGATTCCCCAGTACGCATTTCTAGCCAAGCCACTTATACAGTTGACAACACAGGAGGCAGCGACTTCGACTGTCCTCCCTTGGACTCAGGAACACACACAGGCTTTTGAAGAATTAAAGAAAGCATTATGTCAAGCACCAGTTCTAGCAACACCATGCTACAGCAAACCTTTTACACTCTTTGTTACAGAACGTGATGGTACAGCATTGTCCGTCCTCACACAAGATCAAGCAGGTTCACATAAGCCTTGTGCTTATTTTTCAAGTACATTAGACCCCGTCGCCCAGGCTCTGCCTGCGTGCTTAAAATCAGTTGCAGCAACAGCCTTAGCAATCCGACAAAGTGATTCCATAGTGTTAGGACACCCCCTGACAGTACAAGTTCCACACTCTGTGGAAGTTCTTTTAAACAGGACATAGACTCAACACTTGACCATAGCTCGACTGACAGGTTATGAATTGACATTGTTCCAACCACACATAGAAATCAGACGCTGTAACATACTCAATCCTGCCACATTATTACCTTCGAACATTACAGATCCAGTTCCACATGACTGTATAGAGATCATTAATGCAGTAACAAAGCCCCGACGAGACTTGACAGATGTTGCACTGACTAACCCAGACCTGACACTGTACGTGGATGGTTCGTGTATGAGAACAAGCACAGGCGAATTAGTGGCCGCATATGCAGTAACCACTGAAACTGAAGTCAAAGAAACACACCGTATTGATACATTGTCTGCTCAAGCTGCAGAGCTTATTGCTCTGACCCGAGCCTGTATAATAGCCAAAAACAGGAATGTTAACATATACACAGATTCACGTTATGCCTTTGGAGTCGTACACGACTTCGGTGTGCTCTGGCAGGAAAGAGGTTTGTTGACCTCTCACGGAGCCAAAATACAACATGGTCCCCTCATTCAAGCACTGTTAGAAGCAATACATCTGCCTTCAGCCATAGCCATCATGAAGTGTAAAGCACATACTAAAGTTACCGATACCATTTCCCAGGGTAACGACCTGGCAAATCAAACCGCGAAACACACAGCTCTGACTCATACATATACAGCTGACATGACAAAGACAATAGTTCCGACACCGACACATTGCATGACAGTTAAGGATCCCGCATTAGATGTAATTGACATACAGATACATGCTACTCCAGACGAAATAAAGAAATGGACTGAACTAGGAGGGATCCAGACAGATCAGGGATGGATGACGAAGGGAAAAGCCACATGGTTCCTTCCCGACTCTATGGTTCAAGTTATGATCAACACTGCACATAGTCCAGCACACCTGGGAGAGAAAGCCATGTTAGACAGTTTACAGAATCTCTGGTACAACAAACATTTACGAGCAGCAGCAAAACAGAAAGTGCGTACTTGCATGATCTGTTGTCAGTTCAATCCAGGTAAAAGCATTCCCGTAGAGCAAGGTGAATTCAATCCTCCCGATTACCCTTTCGAAGTCCTCCAGGTGGATTATATACAGATGGAACGATGTCGAGGATTCAAATATGTCCTCGTAGTTGTTTGTGCACTTTCCCATTGGACAGAAGCATATCCAGTCCCAGATTACACTGCTCCGACCACTGCCAAGCAGCTGGTTCGTGAATTCTTCCCACGGTACGGTTTGCCTCGTGTCGTGTACTCAGATAACGGCCAACCATTCTCGTCCAAATTAATGAAGCAGGTTTCACTCCTGCTAGGATATCAGTGGAAATTCCACTGCGTACGACATCCCGAGGCAGCAGGTCTCGTGGAACGCCACAATCAGACATTGAAAACACGTCTTGCTAAAATCTGTGCCGAGAAAGGGGTAGACTGGATAGTCGCCTTACCAGTTGCATTGTTTTACATGAGAATGGTTGCACACTCCCGAACAGGGCTATCCCCGTATGAGGTGGTCTTTGGCAGGCCACCGAATATGTGGGGGACGCCTATGCCTCGAAAAATTACTGATGTTGATAGTAATATGTTGACAGATTACCTTGCCTCCTTGATGTCTGCACTACAATCATGTCGTTCACAGGTAGCTGCAGCCTTCCCCGACAACACCGAGGTGAAGCCGCACGAGATTACACCGGGAAACTTCGTTTTTGTACGCAATTTCGACAGGAGAAGCCCGCTGGAGCCCCGCTGGCAGGAGCCGAAGCTCGTCTTATTGACCACGAGGACGGCAGTGAAGTTGGAGGGCCGCAAAGGATGGGTCCATATGAGTCATGTTAAAAAACTTTACGGATCACCGCCAGAGACTGACTCTTCCTCCCCCTCTAAGGACTGCCCAGATTCCAGTGACTCTAAACTTCCCCTGGTAGAGAAAACTCCTCAACAAGAGTATAAATTAAAACTGAGGTCTAGCAAGTCAGACAGTTTAATTGTTTAAGTCCTCCCCTAGGTGAATCGGTTAGACAGTTTCTGACATGTACCCGTTAGACCCCAATAGAGAGAGAGATAGACAGAAACAGCTCAAGAAACGAGAATATTGTAAATCTCTTCGTAGTCACTGTATTGTGACATTATTGATTTTGTTTTTTCTGAGTCTTACGATTATTGCTGCAAGTATTCTGCTCCACATGTATTTCCCTCTTTCCATACATGCACATTTCTTTTCAAACAGCACTGTCGAGCATACCTTCAGTGAACTGCCCCCGCATGAGTTGTCTTACCGACTTGCGCTGCGCAACAATACTTTTATCAGTATGTTACATCATTCTCATCAGACCAGCAATGCTACCAATTGTTGGATATGTGGTCGACTTCCTCCCTATCAGAAATACAAGGGAGTCTTGCCCCTCTTCCCGTACCCGTTCACACATAATGGTTCCTGTGGTGCCTGGTTTAGTTTGATAAATTCTTTAGATTCTGAGTCCGTAGTCTACAAAGGCAGTTGGGTATGGGGAAATCTGAACACAGTTCTACATAAAGCATGTTACCCTAACAAGGAGGGTCTTCCACAAAGGACAGGGACCGATCTAGAAAATGAAGTATATGGATTAGGTAATTATACACTCAACCTCATGATTCTAAACGTTCAGTCTGATACAGGACCAGACTTGCCCTCTATGTCAGTATTACCCGTCAAAGGCGAATTATGTGTCAGAAAGAATGGTTCAGTACCTCTAGGTCATAGTAAATGTACTACTGTGATCGAATTCAGTGATAAAGGCAAGTCTACATTCAAAGCTACCCGCCATTCCTATTTCATTTGTGGTCATACAGCCTATATACGTTTACCACTAGATTGGGATGGGACATGTTACATTGCATTCCTTCTGCCACCTGTTTTTCTAGCTCCACCTGATTATCATAGAAACTCCCATCTAGTTCATAGACCCAAGAGAGATCTACCGCTTGTCGACTATACTGAAACGGCATGGGAACGATACACAGATTTCAATAAAGGTTTCTTTCCCTATTTAGGTGCTGTCTTCAATAGTAAATCTATACGTTACTTAACCAGAACCCTCGAAGCAGTAGTGAATGAAACTACTTCCGCCCTAGGTAACTTGACCGAGGAACAGTCTGCTATGAGACTTGTCGTTCTTCAAAATCGTCTCGTCCTTGACGTCATCCTGGCCGATAGGGGCGGGGCTTGTAAAGTCCTCGGATCGAGCTGCTGTGTTTTCATTCCTAATAATGCACCGTCAGTATATAAAGCCATTACACGCCTCCATAAGATTGCAAGTCAGATACACCAGAATCCAGGTACCTGGACTTGGCCGGTTGGTTCTGGAGCGTGTTATCAGCCTGGGGTTGGAAAGTCCTATCCTTCCTCGGAATAGCCCTTCTCATAGTATTCAGTTGTTGCCTATGTTTACAATGTGGGCCGGCGATTTGCGGCTTGTGCGCCACATCCTGTTTTCCTCATCCAAATCCACGTTCTAAATCCCGTCTGAAAAAGGAAGAGCAAATGATGTTATATGAACAAGTAGATGGACTAATGAGGATTGATATATCATGAAGGGTCCGTAGGGGACAAGGAGGGAATGAGGTGTTATAAATTTTTATAGTCAATTGTGTCCCCTAACGTGAACCCCACCGTCTCCATGTACGAGCTTAAAGTGCATGTAACTTCCCTCCTCGACCGGCTATGAAGACGCAAATACATTTGCGTCCAACGTTAACATGTCCTCTTTCAGATCCACCATGAATGGATCGATAATTCAGTTCCTAAGTATGCCTTGCCAACGTCTTTTCATGGTGCACTTCCACGTTTTTCCTAGTCCTGCAGAGCTAGGCCCTGATTTCTGCCATCAAGCCCTTTCTGTTCTCTTTCTCCTGAAAGCTGCAACGTGGGATGCCTCCCTGACCTCTGTCCTACTCCCTGCGCGGCGAGCGGTGCCCGGCTCGGCCTGCTTGCCTGCCAAAGACAGTATTTTGCCTTCAAGTTATCAGTATAGCCGAGTTCAGCTCCTCGAAAACACATTCCAGTCTAGCAGAATAGATAAACACTTCCCCGGCTGCAGAGCTTAGGGCCCGGCCTCTCTGTCTCCATGCAAGTAATTCATTGTTCCTGTTACCATGGTAGGCCCATGGCCCTCGCATTACTCGCAGACACGTAGTCACATATGCACGCATTAATAGTCAGTATAGAGTAGCCTCTGCCCGAGAGACCTTTCCTTCTAGATAATATAGTTCCCCAAACACAAGATATCAGATATGATTTAGGAACGAGTTGATCTGACATGCCAGACTTCTGTCTCTTTCCTCTGGTGCTAAACGTCAAGTCCCCTGCACCCTCCAGCCTCACGTCAGTTACACGTCATACTGCTGCGCGCACATCCTTGCCATAGATTTCTGCTGACACTGCAAGACTCCACTATGTATCCACCCACCTGTGATGATTTCATGTGACGTTTTCTAGCACACACCTCTGTGTACGCCCTAGTGCATGCCTTCTGATTACGTATTGTTACGCACATGTGTTCTTATCTTGTTTCTCTCAGCTGTTACGCCTTCTGTATTCATCACCATTCTGTGCATTAACTATAAAAGTTGTACTCTGTCAATAAAGTATGCTCTATCCCTTCCTGATCCTTTATGGTGAAAGGAACATGATATCCTGGTTCGAACCATTCCATTTTATGGAATAAAACCCCTTATAACCCAAGCTGCCACGGACCTTGTCTCTTTATTTCCGATTGAGTTATTTTTATTGAACTTTACCGCATAGAAATTCCGACGGTAAATTACTATTTACCACACCTTCACTCTTTTATCCCTCCACTATCCTTTTCAATAAAAAATTAACAGACTAACATGTTCACTTCTCAAATATTCCATATTCAACTATACTAATATACTGCCCAAATAACTGAATAACATATCTACTACTCAAATTACTTCATATTTATACTATACTCATTTTCAACACTAATCCTTTATGGGTTCCGGAGTGGCGTGCTACTTGCCAGAAAAGCGCTTCAACACCCATCAGGGGTAACAAGTGCTATATGAATACAAATATTTCTTCCCCTTTTATCCATCCGCTATCCTTCTCACTCCAAGTAACAGACTAATATCCACCACTGAAATTACCTCATATTTCACCATATTAATTCACCACTAATCCTTTATAGGCTTCCTGAATAGCATGCATCAACAAGCGAGCGTTAAATAAATACAAACCTTTGTCCTCCTCTATCCTTCTGCTATCATTCCAAATCCAAATAACTGACTAACCTATCCACCACTTAAAATGTACTTGCATGTTTCACTATACTATCATCTATGGGTCCCGGAGTTGCGTGCTACCTGCCAAAAAAGCGCTTTGACGCCTCGTCAGGGGTAGTAAGCGCTGTATAAATGCAATTACAATACAATACAATATGGTCACCGTGTTTGCCTCGCCGTTGGAACTCCTACGCTGTTGTGCACCTTAGAGAAGGGGTTTCACTTCTACAAGGAAGCGAGGCGCTAACATACTTCGACTCTCCCAGTACATAACTAGACACCACATTCCACGTCAACAAAATTAATAGCAAGCAGGCTTATGATTATTGCCACTATAAATGCCCGATAGTACACACCACGCCCAAACTGATAAGCTCCAAATCGGACTTGGAATCGGCTTTCCTGTAAATCCGGTGGTGTGTATACTTCCTTCTCATCGAGCCACGTTCTGCATCTTAGCAACAAGGAAGTTGGGCCTCGGAAAATACACAGGAGAAAGACGCCTGCAGCAAGCAGCAGGCGCTCAGTATGAAATGCTTTACCAACACTAGCTGCAGGCTCCAAGTCGGTGTAACTTCAGGGTGAAGGCAATAAGGTAAGGCAAGGCTCAGCAATGTCTGCACCTCTACACGGAACACAGGTATGCGTCCTTTGAGGGGTTCTCTGTCGCCAGTACTTCCGGTTTACGTTAACCATTGCTCCACTTCAGATCCTAAGAGTAATCGAACTTGGATGTTTCTGCTTACAACAAAAAATAATTAAAAGTGTGAAAGCAGAGGAGAATGCTGTTTTTTTGAGGTCAGCGCTGTGAGGTGGGTCTTGCTGGGACGCTTCATACCAGCAGGTGTAAATATGATTGTCAACTTCTTTACTCACAAATACAAGTTAAGTCAGGCATTTAAGAGCGTGATCGATTAAGATGACTGTACAATGAACGTTTTCTGGTGGGTGCTCTAATTTTGAAAAGTGGGTGATCGCCTTAAGACCTTTTGGTTTCAGGAGGGCGAACAGAAAAGATGCCAAATGTGGGTGAGTTGACAGGTATGTGTAAACAGCCCCTCATGATAACTGTATCCGAGCTCATGGAGTGATGAGGTTAAAAACAAGTCAGTCAGCCAGTCAATCACTTTTATTCGATTAATAAAAATCAGAAAAAGACACAAGATACAGAATACAAATAATCACAATCAATAAAATACAATAATTACAATAATTAAAATCAATTAGAGATAAAAATATGAACGTATCAAGTTTAAAATGAACATATCTCATGTGTTCACTAAAACAATTAAAAAATATATATCTTTTCATTTAAAAAAAAATCCATTTGACAATCAGCTTCAAGGTATTAAAAGGCACCAGCACTATTAAGAAGATTCAATTGTAATTAGTCTGAGCCGTAAATTAAAACGCTTCTTATTAATGCGAACACCTGCCACTAGGAAGCTTGCTACGTGAAATGTAACGCGTGCACTAGGTAAAAGTTGTAAAAACAGGAGTGCTGGCCTAACCTGTAAAAAGCCTGCCTCCCGCAAGATAGATAACAGATATTTTTTCCTAATCTGGGCATAATGTTCACAGAACATAATAAAATGGAGTGTGTCCTGTGCAGAAAACTGGTCGCAATCGCACGGATTTGCGTTTAAAAATAGAATGAGCAAATCCTAGATGCATCTGAGAAGTAAGGACAACTAACGGGTTAAATTCAGACAAGCGCCAATTCTCATCAGAGACTTCAAGTCGCACTCATTGTGACCAAGTCTCTCAGATTTGGAGATCAGGTTATGCTCTCACTCATAGTAGTCTAAGTGTCATTCTTGGTGAGAAGAGTTCACTCATAGTAGGCTAAGTGTCCTTCTTGGTGAGAAGAGTAAAAACATGAACCCTAACTGTGACTGTCTTCAGAGCTCTTCTGGGAACAAAAGAGGCTGACAAAAATTACTGCACTGCATGGCAGCCCTCCTACGGTCCTTCAGTTGGTGGGGGCAGGTGCTCTATACATCATAGTGCTGTTCGGCTACTTTTGTATGCCACGGGTCTACTTTAGTAAGAATTTGCTTTTCTTTTATTCAATTTACATTTATTTGTATAATGTATGGAATATTTCAATAGAGCAAACCTAGCCAAAAAGCAAAGGAGTGCTGCACAAGTCAAAATCGAACATAAATTCAGCGAGAAGTAGCTGGTTTGAGGATGGTTAATAGGGTGAACAACCTTTACAACAAAACTTTTACAACGCACTACCATTACAACGCGGTCATTACAACGCAAACCATTACAACGCATTGCGCTGGGGGTGCTCTAGGATAGGGAATACGTTTAATTTTCTATCCAACACCTTCCCTAGAGTCCACGGCCCTGGAGTTGGAATAGAAAATTAAACTTTTCACTATCCAGCACCTCTAAGCGCTATGCGTTGTAAAGGTATGCGATGTAAAAACCGCGTTGTAAAGGCAGGCGTTGTAATAGCCTGCATTGTAACGTCATACATCCGTTAATACAATGTGATGTAATGCTCCAATAGAGGTGTGCCATCACCCCTTTCCTAAATTGGAGTAGAATCGGAGCGGTCCTGACGCATAGAGGGATGTTGGTCAAGATACCGGGTGCATTGATAGAAAAGGGCTACTGTTTTTTTTTCTTTTTAATGCTTTTTAGCCTGCAGTATGCTGGTGCCCTAGTTGAGTGTGTGTGTGTGTGTACCGAGAACCACCAGAGATGGTGCATATGTCTGCAGAATAAGCGGGGGTGCTGGTCATAATTGCTTTGTAAATGACGCAGCTGAGTTTGACAATGGTGCTGGCCAACCAGTGGAGTTATATCAAGATGGGGGTGATGTGATCATATTTTGTTCAATCCCTGAATGAGCTGTGTTGTGGCATAAAGGGATCCCCCTAGGGACTGCTAGTGTGGAGTCTGGGAGGTTATGGAGCAGGACATTAACACCATCCAAATGCAAGATGATGAGGGCTTGTACAGCAGTAATGCAGTCATTTTCTGTAAGGAAGATTTTCTGTCTTTATTTTTTTGGCAATGTGCTGCTTGAGTTTGAGACTGATGGCTATGACCACAGTCATGGTCCGATTTTTAACGTAGTCCAAATAAGTCATCAATATTTACTACTACTTCCAAAACTGCAAAAATTGCCCTTATAAACTCTTGTGCCTCTTGTTGAATGTTCAGACTAAATATTACTATCTGATACATGTATCCAATATATCTTGAATGCCTGAAGCAGAGTGCATTAAACTTTTGTCACTGTCTAAACATTGGAGTAAATGATACAGTGCAGAACAGAACCTTTTATCACGTTTTTGCTTAATTTGATTAAGAAGATGTGGCAAATGAAACAGTACATTGAGAACCACATTTGCATAGCAGTTATGGTTGGTTGTGTTCAATGGATTTATAAAGCGCAGGGGTAACCCAAGGGTGTCCTGGCGCTAGCTCAAAACCTCAATGGAACAGAAGAAGGGGTATAGCGATGCTAGACCTAGTTGTTAAATAGCCATGTTTTCAGCACCTTGCTAAAAGTGATAAGATCAGGAGAGGATCAGGGGGTGAAAGGGAAGTTGATTCTAGGCAGTGGCAGTGCAGGTGATAAAGCTTCTGCCACCCCTGTTGGCTCTCTTACGTTTAGGGACTACCAGAGTCTTAGTTCCCAAGGATCGAAGGGTTCTATTGGGGATGTACCATTTGAAACTCTGCCTGAGATGAAGTGGGCCACAGTCCTGCAGTGCCTTGAATGCATTACAGGGGGCCTTGAATCTGATCCGATGCCTTTTCGGGAGCCAGTGGAGCCTTCTAATTTTGTTTATACTTACTTGAGTTTGGGTATGCCTTATAGAAGTCTGGTTGCAGCATTTTGTAGCAGTTGCAATTTATTAAGGTGTTGTTGCTGCATGTTGACATATAATCCAAGGCACTAGTCAAATTTTAACAGAATAAGGGAGGTTACTATTATTTTTTT
The DNA here is from genome assembly GCF_964263255.1 of Lissotriton vulgaris. NCBI lineage: Eukaryota > Metazoa > Chordata > Amphibia > Caudata > Salamandridae > Lissotriton > Lissotriton vulgaris. The sequence continues at coordinate 385,370 of NW_028246463.1, forward strand.
ACATTCCCAAGGAAATAAGTGTAGTATCTCTTTAATCATCCTCAATGTGAGAGAAGTGGACAATGTCACTACATCCATCTGATCCCCAAAGGTAAGTCTATTGTCCATTAGGGTTTCTAGATTTTTAGGTTTTTTGATCGGTATCGGTAAGGACCCTAATGTGTCTGGTCACCAAGCAGGGAACCAAAAAGAGGTGTTCTGTCAGAAAATGATCACATCGGTTTTTCCCGAGTTCAATTTTCACTCATCAATGTACTTACTGTCAGCATACAGTCATGAAATTTGACATCTATTTCCTGGTTAATTGAAAAAGACACAACTATTTGTGTGTCATCAACGTAGGATGTAAGGGAGAAACTGAAGGATTTGATTAGTTGTGGCAATGATGACACATACATTAAATAGAGTGGGACTGAGCCACAAACCCAGAGGGACACCACAAGGAAGAGAGAAAGGCTTCGAGACAAAGCAGTCCAGAGCTATTGATTGCTCCTCTCAGAGAGGAAGGAACACTATTGGGGCCAGGCTGCTCCATGAACTCTTATCTCTGATAGATGGTCCATCGAAAGATCATGATGGACCGTATCAAATGCAGCAGAGAAATCTAGCGTTATCAGAGCGGCATTGCCCCGGCATCTAGGGCCTCTCTGACTTCTTCAGAGGATTTCATGAGAGCTGACTTTGTTCTATGGTCTCCTCTGAAGCCATATTGTGTGGCATCTAATAATTGGTAATCATGAATAAATTGAGATACTTCAGTTGAAACCTGAACTGTTTTCCAACTGGTATCCTACAATATCCCACTTTTTCTTCTTAGCACCTTCTACTTTGTCCTGGTCTCCGTTCTTTTCTTGGACATCAGTTGAGTGTTTTGTATACTTCCATTTTGGATATATTATCTATTTCTCATAAATAGGGTAGTGACCTAAATGAGGAGTGTATAGACTTATTAACCGATTGTACTCTGTTATACAACTTCCATCGACCCTAACTGTTTTTGTCCTCAAATTCCAACAAATACAAACCAGACAATATTCTTACTGGAGACAATGCACCATAAGCCATCACTTCTTTTTTTTAATTCTTTGAACAAAACATGGCCATTTACATGCAAGTGTCAAATCATGTACAATCGGTAATAATACACTGCTGAAGCGTTTCCATTGCATTAACATTGTGCAATTAAACAATTTTAAATGGCATATTCTCCCACCGAGTTTTGTGCTGCTCCCAGCACCCCCCGCACATCACATTACCAGAATTACTTTCCCTATAAACAGCATTTGGCACATTGTCATGTATATTGAAAGCTGCTGGGTAAGCTTATAAAATATATGCCTCATCTACACCAAGGAGCGTTGAATTAACAGTTGTTATGGCAGGTCCGGTGTCAGGGCATCTGAGGTAAGTAATGAACGGCTCCCATATATCATGAGAGCGGCTACCTTGTGGCTGTAGTTTCCGATACGCGTTCAATTGTTCTTGGCAATGTGCAATGTCTGTTAGCCAATCTTGGGATCTAGGAGCACACATCTCCCCCAATGCATAGCTACTGGATGCTTTGCTAGAAAGAGCAATATCGTTACCAATTTCCGAACCTCCCAGGCGACCTCTCCCACATAACCCAGCAGCCCAAATAATGGTGTGAACTTGACAGGCGACCTGTGATCTGTTCCAGTATGTGAAAGACCTCACCCCAGTAGGCTATGATGGCAGGGCAGCGCCATGCAAGGTGAATAAAGTCTGAATGCGGCGCGTGACGGTTTTGACACTGGGAGTCAGGAATCAACCCCATTCGGAATAGCTGCGCAGGTGTGCCATATAGTCTGTGTAAAGATTTAAAATGAATCAAGTGCAATCCGTAATTGGGAGGCATCATCTCTAGTTGAACGCAGCAAAACAACCATTGTGTGTCTGACAGAGTAATTGCTAAATCTGCATTCCAGGCCTCGTGTCTTCGGAGTAGTCACAGGTGCGGTCTTTTGCATATGTCGATAAAGAGATGTTATAATTTTGTTTTGTGAGGAGGTAGTGTATATGTGTTCCAGGGCTTGTAGTGTCTTCAGGAGGGGGGCTGGGAAGGTGTCATGTAGCGCACAACATGTGGCTTGTAGCTGGTAGTAGAGGAGAGCATCCAGTGGTGCCAGCGCCTTCCCCGTAATGTCAATGAAACGATCGCCCGGATAAATATATATATATGCAAATGTGTTATATCTAATCATTTTGCAAGGTTAATTGCATCTTTGTCCTGTAGAGGAGGTAGTGAGGGGTGATTAGCCACAGGGACTGAAGGGGCATAGAGCTGTGTAACGCCTGCGCGCCTCCCGGGATTATTACTTCTTTCAATACACTACTACCAATGATCACAAAAGCTCTGTCTACACTTAAACCTTGAGATTTGCGGCTAGTTATAGAGACACCAGGAACTGCTGTTGTTAACATACAAGTCCTTTACAAACAATCAATGTACAACACATGACCCAATCTGCTTTACACCATCAGTCTGATCACATTTTATAGCCAGTAATTCTACCTAATCCCTGTTTGGAAAATTAATGCAATCACTACTACCCATACCACCATTTAATAACCCTTTCTTTACTTTCGAATTATGCTGCAAAATAAATCAACAGTTCTTACACATGCATAAACACTTTTCTAAACCTGCAGTCTTTGCAACGGACTTCTTCAAAGAATCCAAGTTTGCTTGTAGTTTTTCATTTAGTGGTATTGTTACTCCCTGGTGTTCCATTTTATCGATAGCTGTAATTTCCAGAATATGCTGTTCTTCCAATATCAGTTGTTCTTCATTGACGTTAGAGCACTCTCGTGGTGGAGGCATTAAACAAACTATCGATTTGTCTTCTGCAATAAAATTATACCTTAGTTGTGCTAGTGTATTTTGAGATAAACAGTTTCTTGAATAGTCGACTTTCCAAAGTATGTTTACCTTCTTTTGTCAAAAGTCTTATTCTAATGTCCTTTAGAATTTCCCATATTCCGCATCAGATGCTTGACGCATATTCTTCATATAGTTTCTTGTATTCGAAGTTTAAATATTAACATTGCCAACGATTAACAAAGAATTCCTTGTTTCATTATGGAGAAGTGTCTTCTTACATTCAGTTTAATATTAGTATAAACAATTTTCACTTCAAGAAAAATGCTTTATCTACTATAATTTCTATGTTTTGTTTTTGGTTATAGTGCTACGCAAACAAATGATGGATGGAATGCTGAATAAATCATACATTCACCTCCAGTCGAGATCTGGGTTAAGTCCATCGTTATTTTACTCAACATGCCACCCCAGTTTAGACCCAGCCATATGCAAATCAGTCTTGACCCTGTGACCCATGGGAACAGTCCAGACAGAACTGCAAAGCCAGGTCCTCCCTGGTCCGAAAACAAACATCCTGGGATCAGGTTCCGGGTATTACCCTTCATCAGCCAGGCTAGCTTGAATCCAGTGGCACAGTGAGCAAGGGACCCACGTCAGGGCATACCCATCCCACTTAAGGTGAAAAGTGCTACACAAACAAATGATCGACAGAATGCTGAATAAATCATACATATATATATAACAAAGAAAATTGCCTATACTGATGCAACTAGTCAAACATTGATTTAACTCAAAAAGGAAGAAATCTCATTTCCACCTGAGGTTTTGCTATTTAATAGCTGTTTAATCATTCAATTTTTGAGAAAATATGCTACAAATGTTTTTGACATATTATATACATTAAGACACCACACAATTACACACAACACTGGTAAGGCAGTATAGATACTCATTTATACTAATCAGACATATCACAGTCATTCAATACACATGCATACACTCATACAAGGCCTGACAATTCCTCAGATTGCGGAAGTGTCAGTAAGAAGAAAAAAATAAAATTGAAACAACAAAGAAAAGAAAGAGTTGCCCAATGAATCAAGATACTGGGTATAATACACAGGTGCTTTTCAACCGAAATAAACAGTACACTTGTGGTAATTAGTTGAATACTAATCAGATTTTTTGACACAAAAATTTCATGACAATGTGTACAAATATACCCGGGTGCAGTGTTTATTAACACTTGGGTTTATAATTGGAGCAACACTTTAGACAAGGGCCTACGCATTTCGAATCCCAATCGGTGTTAATTGGGACTCTCCCCAGGGCCAAAGAAATTTCCAACTGGTCTGTAGGGCGACTTGGTGGTGTTGTGAAACAGAAATCTCTGTCAATGAAAATGCGAATGATCGGCGAGGGTAGACTGTATCTTTTAGAAGGTGCAGAGGGGCTGTCTTTAGCTGGTGGTCGGGAAGAGTCGGTTGTGTTCTCACGCGCTGAATTGTCAGTCTAGATGTCCGTTGTTTAATCTACGGATCCAGAGAGACCAATGGTGGAAAAGGGGGGGATCCCAGCGTTTCCAAGTTTGAGGAATTCCTGATTGGCGTGGACACAATTCACTACTTTTCCCGCGCAGAGGTCGCGAGGTGCACTGGACTGGTCAGCTCCAAAGCTACATCAATAGCCGAATGTCTAGTCTGCCAGGTGGCAACTGCTTTTCTCTGAAGACATGCGCAAGGGTGGGCATGGGGGTTTAACAGGCACCAAAGAATGGTCTTGTTCCTAGTGGAAATCAGTCTCACGCCGCAGCTACCGACTGGCGTTCCGTGTGAGCGTCAGCTAAGAACTCTTCTCCTGCACATCATAAATCGTACATTCACCCCCAGTCAAGAGATCTGGGTTAATCCATTGTTCTTTTGGTCACCATGCCACCCCAGTTTATACCCAACTATATGCAAATCAGTCTTGTCCCTGTGCCTCATGGGAACAGTCCAGACCGAACTGCCAAGCCAAGTCCTCCCTAGTATGACATTGTCCTGCATTCTGTCCATCATTTCTTCTTTTTGCAGGTGTCACCCCGAGTGGGGCTGGTATGCCCAAATGTGGGACCCGTGCTCTCCATGCCACTGGACTCAAGCTATCCTGGCTGACGAAGGCTGAAAGCCCAAAACTGATCCTAGGATGCTTGTTTCCAGTCCAGGAAGAACCTGGCCTGGTAGATAGGGCTGGACTGTTCCCATTGGGCGCAGGGTCAAGAGTGATTTGCATATGGCTGGGTCCAAACTAGAATGGCACGGTGAGCAAAAAAAGGATGGATTTAAGCCCAGATCTCTGTACTGGGTTGAATGTATGACATTTTCTGCATTCTCTCCATCATTTGTTCTTTTTGCAGTTGTCACAACGAGTGGGACTGGTATGCCCAGACGTGGTACCCGTGCTGTCCATTCCACTGGAGTCAAGCTATCCTGGCTGATGGGCCTGAAAGCCCAAAACCGGTCCTAGGATGCTTGTTTCCAGTCCAGGGAGGACCTGGCCTGGCTGTCCGGGCTGGACTGTTCCCATTGGGCGCAGGTTCAAGACTGATTTGCATATGGCTGGGTCCAAACTGGAATTGCATTTTGAGCAAAAAAACTATGGATTTAGGCCCAGATCTCGGTACTGGGGTGAATGTATGACATTGTTTTGCATTCTGTCCATCAATTGTTCTTTTTGTAGTTGTCACCTGGAGTGGGAGGGGTATTCCCAGACTTGGGACCCCTGCTCTCCATGCCACTGGAGTCAAGCTATCCTTGCTGATGAGGGCTGACAGCCCAACAACCAGTCCTAGGATGCTTTTGTCCAGTCGAGGGATCACCTAGCCTGGCAGTTCAGGCTGGACTGTTCCCATTGGGCGCAGGGTCAAGACTGATTTGCGTATGGCTGGGCCCAAACTGGAATGGCATGGGGAACACAAAAACAATGGATTTAGGCCCAGATCTCTGTACTGGGGTGAATGTATGACACTGTTCTGCATTCTGTCCATCAATTGTTCTTTTTGCAGTTGTTTTGGGTTATAAGCTGCAGATCTTCTCTTATACTGCTTTCTATTTCTTACCAAATTTTGTATTGCTCTACTTCTAAACATTCTTCTGCTTATCTCTTTGTATTGTTTCTGCCTTGCTGTTAGACGTCTTACGTTTTTAGAAAAGATTCCACTTTGAATGTGACTTGCTACTTTTTGTTTCTGAGTTGTTGGTAAAGTTTTCTTACTTTTTTGATACTTTTCCATGTTTTCATTTTTCTTTCTATTGTTCTAAGACACTGTTTAGTTCTCTTATTTCTGTACACCATCTTTTCAAAGTAGTACTGTTTATTTTAAGTTTTTCTCCTCTGTTACTTTTTTCACCTCTTAAATTCTTCTCTTTTAACTCAAGTAGATATCTGATAATATAATACAGTACACATTTTGGATTCTATAATTTAAACATCTAAAATCATACATATATGATTGTTAGTATTTAATACCATTTAGAGGTAAGAAACTTGACAGCTATACTCACAGTGAAAGTATATGTATTATTTCTAAGTACACACACCCTCCGATATAGCCTAGCTGGAGCCTACATAAGAAGTGAGTTATATGTACTTAGTAGAAAATGTTGGATTTACAAGGAGTTTTAAATGTCAAGTCTCCCTACTAATAAACCTGTACACAGAAGGTCTGCAGTAGCAGGCCTGGGATATGTTGAAAGGGTAAGTGGTGTGTATGTCTGACTTGTATCAGCTCCTCAGTACATAGCTGAATGACTGTGTCAGTCTGTAAGTGACTGTGTATTTGAATATTTAAGGGAATATGTTATTATGAGTGGCTCTCTTATTGACTCTATGCCTCTCTAAATGTGTATGAAAGGAGGTGCATGGATTGATTATTGTATTGGGCACAAAGCACTGAGGTATGCAACTCTGTGTGCAACTACCTCCCTTTAGTCTATTTACATAAGAGCTGAGCGTGTGTCTGGGAGTGAATGTGGAAGTACCTCTATACATGCCTGATTGGGTGTGTGAATGTCTGTATACTTCGACAAAACGCTATGTGAGTTGTAGCACAGGTGTGACACTTGATCTATAACTAGTCATATGGGTCTATAAGTCCAGACATGAGTGACTGAAACTATAAAGTACATATCTTATGTGTTAAGGACCTACCTCACTGGCCATGGCCTACATACAGTCTTCGTAAGGTGTGACCTATATGTAGAAGGAGAGACCTTAGACTTGGAAACATGTTTAAAATGTCAAGTCTCCCTAATACTAAATTTGGATACTGAGATTCTGCAGAAGCAGGCCTAAAATGTCGAAAGGGCTGGTAGTCTACATGGGTAACTTCCTAGTGTTAGATCCTCATTACATATCCGAATAAGTGTTAGTGCCTATTTGAGTGTGTCTTTGCATATTTAAGGGAGTATGTTGGTATATGAGTGGTTCTCTTACTGACTCTGTGCATTTCTAAATGTGCATGGAAGGAGCTGCATAGATTGGTTATTGGGTGTGTTGCGGAGTACTGTGGTATGAAACTCTGTGTACAACTGAACTGCCTCAATTAGGCCTACGTACATATGAGCTGTGTGTTTGTCTGAGAGTGAATGTGGAAGTGCATCTGTGCATGTTTCACTGGGCGTGTTAGAGGCTGTATCATTTTGGAGAAAGCTATGTGAGTTACAGTACAGGCGTGACACTGGTTGTATAACTAGGAATATGGGTCTGTAAGTGCTGATGTGAGTCATTAAAACTATAAAGTTTTAAGGACATACCTCACTGCCTCTGGCCTACTTCTAGCCTATGTAAGGGTTAATGGGTGTTTTTTATGTAGCAGGAGAGGAGTTTGTGACTTGGGAACATGTTTAAAATGTAATGTCCGCCTACTACTACACCTGGACACAGAGGTTGTGCTGTAGCAGGCCTCCGACATTTTGAAAGAGTAGGTAGTTTGCATGGCTGCCTTCTTAAACATAAACTTAAAGTGAGATCCTCAGTATATATCTATTTATTTATTTATTTTAGAGTTTTATAGAGCACAAACTTGACCCGTGAGGGTATCAGAGCGCTTTACATGCTATACAGGGTCAACAAGCCAACTTAAATATTCAGAGAAATACAAAACTATACAAAAGGTTGGCGGTGCAGGGGTGTTGGATGTGGGGAGAGGGGATACACATGAATAATTACAATAATAGTTAAAAACACAGTAAAAACAGAGGTCCACATATTCTTTGTAGGATAATTATTGATCAGGGGAGGAAGCGATAGTCTTAGCTTCATCCGGAAGCGATAGTCTTAGATTCATCACGCATAATGTGGTGGATGAGGGTAGGCATTAGATGAGGAATTTAACCATGAGGAAGGTTTTGGCCTCCTTCTTGATGCGTGTGAGAGACAGGATTCTTCTGAAGTCCGGTGGGAAAGAGTTCCAAATTCTTGGTGCGGCCCCAGTGAACGCCCTTTTGTAGGTTCTTTTTTTCTGAAAAAAGGCAGGTTGGAGTAAGAGGTTTCTGGCGAACTGGGAATTCCTGCTTCCTCCAGATACCACTAGTTTCGGTGCCAGAGAGGCAGAGGAGTTTGTGTATAGAGCCTTTTGTGTAATGCATGCCAGTTTCAACTGGATTCTGGCTTCTAGAGGTAGCCAGTTCAGCGATTTCATATGTGGAGAGATGTGGTCGAATTTTCTGGTGCCAAGGAGTAGTCTGGCGGCTGCTTTGAGGCAGGCTTTTAGAGGTGCTGAAGAGATCTTGGGTTGACCAGTAATGGTGGAACATCCATATTCCAGTCTAGAGATGACTAGTGCTTGAACTGCCATCTTTAGGTCAGGAGAATCGATGAAAGGTTTCATCTTCCATAGGTAGTTCAGGTGGAATCTGGCTGCTTTGGACATCGAGTTGATGTGGTCTTGCATGTTCAGGTTACAGTCAAGGATTATTCCCAGGGATTTGGCAGAGTCCACAATGGTTGGCTGGCTGTTTAGTGCGGTGATTGCATTGATCCACTTCTGAATCTCCGGGTCGGCTTTTGAAGGGGAGATTAGGAGAAATTCAGTTTTCTTTGCGTTGAGTTGGTTAGCGGATATCTGAATAAGTGTGGCAGTTCCTACTAAAGTGTGTCTTTGCATATTTAAGGGAGTATGTTGGTAGGAGTGGGTCTCTAACTCACTCTATGTCTCTCTAAATGAGTATGTAAAGGACTGCATGGATTGCTTACTGGCTACATTAGTGCATATGGAATAGGTAACTATTTGAACAGTAACTGATATATACTTGTAAAGAGTGTTTCATATAGTTGTTTGGATAATGATGGGGTTACTAACAAAAATACATATTTTTATGCTCTAGATATCATTTTGTTACAATATGAGGAACTGGTATTTTTAATTTATTTACAAGATTGTTCTTCAGTGCTCTTCCTATGATCGGGTCTGCTAGTGTAGAGTGTGTGTGAAGTGTTACTACAAGGTCAGCTTGATTTAAAAAATAAATTGCCAAGTTTTAAATTACTCTTCTATGACCAATAAACCTAGACTGAAGGCAAGTGATACTGAATGAGATGAGTGGTTAAAATGTAAGTCCTACACTTTCAAATATCACTGAGTTGCAGATGATGTAACTAAACACAATTTAGAGCATAAACATATTGACTTGACCCTTCGGGATAAAAATAATCCCCTACGCGGACGATACTCAGCTAGTGTTGGCCCTGAGCCATCCTCACACCAACCTCAACAATCTCAGGGACTGCCTGGAGGCAGTGATCTCTTGGATGGCATCTTCCTGTCTCAAACTAAATGGAAACAAAACCGAGCTAATGCTACTAGGTTACCGACCCAATCCCAATATTAATCACCTCTGGCCCTCTTGTCACGGACCTCCCCTGTACCCAAAGACACAATCAAGAGCCTTGTTATCTGGCTGGACAAGTCCCTCAACTTCAACTACCAAGCAGCAAAGTTATCAGCCATCTGCTTGGGCCTACTCAGCCTCATTCGAAAAATCATGCCCCTCCTTCCCTTTAATTCTAGACTGATCATGATCCAAGGCCTAATCCTATCACGTTTGGACTTTGGAAATGCCCTCTATCTAAGGGCTCCACAGTCCACCCTGAACAAGCTACAGGTGATTCAGAACTGCGCAGCACACACCCTGCTCCAGATTCCACGTCGGACTTAATTTCAAACAGAACTCAAAAAGCTTCATTGGCTCCCTGTCAAAGACAGAATCGTATTCAAGAGCCTGTGCATTACACACAGAGCCTTCTGGAAATCTGGCACCACCATCAACCACACCCTGGTCACTCCCTACTAACCAAACAGACAACTCAGGTCCACCTCCTCACACCTTCTTACAATACCCAGAATTAAGAAAGTCAGATGTGGAGGACGCTCCTTTTCCCTCAACGCGGCCAAACTCTGGAACTCCCTACCCCTTCACCTGTGTGCAGAGCACAACCTGTTGGCCTTCAGGAAAAAGCTTAAAACTCAGCTGTTTAACAACTAAAAAAGGCCTCTCTGTCCCCTCTCTTGCGTTTGTCCGCAGCGCTAGGACACCTCAGGGTAGCTACCGTGCTATATAAATGTTCTTTTCATTTCATTTCACCACCAACAAAGTTTTCTCTCAGCTAATTCCAACTACGTGGCTCAGTACATATGAATTTTTGCTAGTGACTCCTTCATTATCCAAACAACTATTTGAAACACTCTTTACATGTATATATTACTTACTGTTGAAATAGTTGCCTTCTCGGTTCAGTTCAGTTAGTCTTTATTCGAAAATTTTAAATCATAAAAGTCACAATACAGACATAAAAGTGTCAGTAAAAGGGATAACACCCTAAAAACATACCATTCATACAACATTTAATATCAATCATTATCGATAATCCTAACAAGTGTTTTAAAGTAAAAAAAAAAGAATAAAATGAAGTCATAATATACCATATCTCTGCGGCTCCTCCCAATGAGATGGCCAATTATTAAAAACATATTAGGTGCTGAGTATAGACCCTGGAGCAGCCTCCAGATTTTTTATTCTTAATGCCCATGAACAGCTTAGAAATTTTGCAATAGCGATAACAATATCTGCACGAGTGTTCGATGCCAGGATACGCATAGCTGTCATACAGGATCTAGTACCAAGATTGGAGCACAGCGGCTTGAGCCACCTACGACGGGGGCCCTTATAAGCCGGGCACACAGACAAAACGTGAGTTATTGACTCAACCTGAGTGGGGCAAGAAGGACAGTTAATATCCGAGGCCTTATTCTATTTTGCTAAGAAAGGTCTTAACGGAAGAGCGCCCACTTTAAGTTGGTGATATAGGCCCAGATGCATCAAACAAAAATCCGCTCGGAAAGGGGCAGATTCTCAGAATCTGCCTCTTTGCGACCGGTATGTTTGCATTTGGGATGCATCATCCCAAATGCAAAAATCGCAAATTGAGAATTTGCTAAATTGCGATTACTTGCATTTAAGGAATCTCAAATTGAGATTCCTTAAATGCAATGCATTAAAGTTTAAAAAATAGCGATTTCGCTAATAGGGCACTCAAATTACCATGAAGTACAACTTCATGGTAATTTGCAAAAACTTTGAAAAATGCACTAAAGTGCAGTTTTCAAAGTTTCATGTTGCGCACACACATGCCCTAAGGGCATGTGTGTGCGCAACATATGTGCACAGATCAATTTCAGGGGTGCAACAGGGTGTCCTTTGGACACCCCTGCACCCTTGAAATCGCAATCTCAATTTGCGATTCACTATTTGCGATTCGCAAAGTGAGATTGTCTTCCCATTCATTCCTATGGGCCTCTATGCCCATAGGAATGAATGGGGAGGTATTCCTAAATAGCCTCTATGCCCATAGGAATGAATGGGGAGGTATTCCTTAATTGCGACTCGCAATTTGCGAGTCGCAATTAAGGAATTTTAAGAAATCGCAATTTTTTGGGCAATTTCTTGATACATTGCATTTTGCGATTCCATATTTTTCGCAAATGTATGCTTGATGCATCTGGGGCATAGTTTCCTTTATCCAATTTTTGTAATCAAGTTCCAGTAGGCTTCTACTTGAGTTGCAAGCTTATGCTCAAGGAAGATCCCTGTGAGCGAAGTATTACCCACCATCGACAGGGTCTTCTTGGTGATCATGTCCCAATAAAGCACTTTATAGTCGTTTTTGTTGGGAAATTAATTCCCTATTGGGTCAATCCATAGATGGCTAAGCCTCATGTCATATAGAGTGGCCTTAATCTTCTACAGCCATTTGATTTGTGACGATAGGTCAGCATTCCTGACATGCATTAGTGCATTTCCGTAGGGTGTGAGTTCTGGAGTAGTCCAGAGCCTCCTCCAATAGGCTATGGGTCTGAATCCTGCAACCTCATCAAAGGAAGTGCAACCTTGGTCTAATAGCAAAGGCTTGGTGGGGGTTGATTGTGGGAGGACGGGCAAAGATCTCAGAAACGTATTTTGCGCACGAACTAGAGATAATAGATTTCCAAACCCCCAAAGTTCAGCACCATAGATAATAGAAGCGCTGAATTTCCCATTATAAATCGTTAGGGCTGGGCCTACAGGTTTAGTGTTTGACAGTTGATGTTCCTTTAGTAGGGCTCCAGCTAGCTCGTTGTACTTAAGAACTAATACATGTAATTGTGATGCCCAGTTCATCCTTCTACCCATAGTCACTCCTAGATATGAAAAGGTATCGGTTTGTTCTAATGGTGCTTTATTCATTGCTACTTTGCCTTTAATAAGTTTATGTTTGTGCAGCACCATGAACTTGGTTTTGTCAACGTTCCCCGAACGTTCACTGAAAGTTCATGATCGTTGCAAAAAACTATGAACCTGTCAAGGGCACATTGCAAACCAGATTGAGTTTTGGATAGAATTAAAGTGTTGTCTGCAAACATTAATAATGGTACCCTTGAGCCGGCAAGAATTGGAGCATCAGTTGGGGAGTTGGAATAATAATCGATAACCTTATTTATAAATAGGGAGAATAGGGTAGGGGCAAGGACACACCCTTGCGGCACTCCCTTGTTAACTGGGAAGCGATCAGTAAATTCACCATGCTGTCCCCACCTTACTTGGGCATAATTCGCCTCATGCAATTTGATAATAAAGCCTACAATTTCTAAGGGCATCCCGGCCTCCTTTAATGAGTCCCAAAGCTTGTGACGGGGTACTAAGTCAAATGCTGATTTTAAATTAACAAATACTGCATAAAGGGTTCCCCCTGCTAAAATCACTGTGCTCCAATAATCATCGTAAATCTGAAAACTTGATCAATGGTGCTGACGTGGGGTCAAAAGCCCGCTTGATAGGTAGATAATACATTCTTGTCTACTATCCATTCATTGACTTTACCTAGCACAAGTCTAGCAACTATTTTCTGTAAGGTGACAATTATGCTTATCGGCCTATAGTTGCTAAGACTGGCACAGTCACCCTTTTTTTATATATAGGAATAATTTCGGCCCCACGCCAAGAACCCGGTATTGGCGCACCTCTGGCTATAGCATTTACGATGATATAAATATATTCTATCCAGATCCTCCTTCTCCATATTCACTTCACTTTACATATTTGCTAAATTTTTTCAGGTCCTATAAATGTATGTTTCAGGTTATACATGCCCCTGGTGGGAGCACAGCTGACCCAAATTTGCTTAAAGAGCATTAATCTAGCCCTCGCCACGGACTGCCATTCCCATGATGCATCTTTCTTGTAACTGGGATAATGTCTCTTTCAGCCCATTGATTTCTATGTTTCTCCAAGTGAGTGTGGGCTATTTAGTACAAAGGCAGTCATCTTTGCTGATGTTTCTCATTCCGGCATCCATTATGGCACTAAACAGTCTCCTGGCTCCCTACATCCAACCACAAATACCAAAGAAAAGCATACCCGGAGACGTTGATTCAGTGAACACGCCTATATATGTGTATGTGTGTGTGTGTATATATATATATATATATATATATATATATATATATATATATATATATATATATATATATATTACCTACTGGCGGTCGCCAGTAGGTATATATAGTTAGGATTTTTTCTCTATGGGACTTTTTGGAAAATTCTATGTCTAATAACTTTGGCGTTTGTGGACGGAATTGGCTGAAATTTTCAGAAAAATGGCACATTTTGTTTCTGAGCAGCCCCTGAAAATTTGGGGGGGGTTTCATCAAGGGGGGGCCGGGAAAAAAGGGGGGTCCCAAAACGCGTTTTTCCCATTCATTTTTCCATAGGGCGTTTGGCCTCACTTTTAGCTCGAACGGCTGAATGGATTTGCACGAAACTTGGCAAAATTGTAGGGACTGTTAGCCCGATGTGCCTTTGCTAGGTCTCAATATATGTGCTCCAGTGGATTTTGGGAAATTAACGTTTTAAAAAAACCAGATATATCTGTGACAGCGTCCCGGGTAGCGCTCCGGTTCGCGAACTTTTCGCGTAACGGAACTTTGCGAAGCGAAGCTGATTGGCTCTCCGGTGTCTGTCAACATTCTAAACAGTCCGGAACGGCCGCCATCTTGTCTCTCGGTAGGATCGAGAGACAAGAGGAGGAGAAAAACGAAGGGGGAATTTAATGAAAGGGGGCAAGGTAGACCCCTCTTGACCCCCTAGGAATGATGTTGGGGTTATTAAAGGGTCCCGTGGGGCAAATAAAAAAAATTTGATTTTTTGCGGTAGAAGCGCTTTCCGGTTCGCGAACCGGGTAGCGAACCGGGACACGAAACTGGAATTCGCCATTTTGTGTTTCGTTTTAATTAAATTACAAGATGGAGGAAAAACAATGTGAGAAATGGGTATAAGGGGGTACGGGAGACGTATCCTGACCCCCTATGTTTTCTGAGGGTGGCTGAGGATGCTCATATATGTTGATACATGTCTTCCAGCGGCTGCGCGTGAGCGTTTTTTTTTTTTTTTTGCTGCGTGACGTCTGTTAACGTTCGATTTGAAGGAAATCAGGAAGTGTTGACCGCCATTTTGACACTGCGAGTAAATATATTGTTAAAAATAATTGTTATAAATTAATCCGTATTGATAAACATTGTCTGCGCCATCTTGCTTTTTTTCCAATGCCACACTTTTGTCGTGCACGGCAGCCATTTTAGATGCCTTGACCAGACCCACTCTCTGCACGCCGCCGATCCTCAGCATGGCTCCCCACCCTCGCAAGCATCTCCCCCACGCACTGGTCACCCCCGCTCTCTCTCTCATGCATGGGCCATAAACCTCCCCCCATCTGCGCTGCTCTTCCCTGAGAATCACACCCTGTGCCCGCCCGACACCTCCCTTTCACCCTATTCACTGACACTCCTCTTCCTCTGTGTCTGATTGTCCAGGCCGGTCCCAGGCTATCACCTAGCCCTGCGGATGTAGTTTATGGCCCCAACTGTAAAGAATCATCCCTCTTCAAAGGAGTTACAGTAGATCAAGGCCCCCACCCCATGAGATCCGTCAAACCACACGCGTTCCTACTATCTGATAACGACCCTGTATTGTGATTGGGGAGGGGATTCTCACTGTGAGGGTGTGTGGGACCGAGCCTGAAGCGGAAGATTCCAGGGATGCCTTTTTGTACATCAAAGTCTTCACAATTATGTGTCTCCCTCTCCATGACCAGACAAGTCAACAACGTCTCCTCGGCGTGCTTCAACATCCTACGCATGCTACGGAAGATCTTCTGGTGGATCCCCACCGAGACCAGGAAGACCGTCACCCAGGCCCTCGTCACTAGTCGACTGGACTACGGCAACGCCCTCTACGCCGGTACCACCGCCAAGCTCCAGAAGAGACTCCAGCGGATCCAGAACGCCTCAGCCAGACTCATCCTCGACATCCCACGAACCAGCCACATCTCCGGACATCTGAGAGACCTACATTGGCTCCCCGTCAACAAAAGAATCACCTTCCGCCTCCTCACCCACGCACACAAAGCCCTACACGACCAAGGCCCGAGCTACCTCAACAACCGAATCAACTTCTACGCTCCCAAACGCCTCCTCCGATCAGCCAACCACGCCCTCGCTGCCGTCCCCCGCATCCGAAGAGCGAATACAGGAGGAAGGTCCTTCTCCTACCTGGCCGCCAAGACCTGGAACTCCCTCCCGACCGACCTGCGCCTGACCCAAGACCACCTCTCCTTCAGGAAGAAGCTGAAGACATGGCTGTTCGAGCAGGCGGCACCCCCCTCCCCCCAGCGCCTTGAGACCCTACGGGTAAGTAGTGCGCTCTATAAATGTCTTTGATTGATTGATTGACATTAAAAATATATAGCACTCCAACAAAGTAGTAGGATTATAACACTTTAATAACTCATAAATATGTACAACGCTCCAACAAAGTAAACACGTTAAAAATTTTTTTTAAACAAAGCAACAATGGGCTGCTCTGAGGTGGCGTCAGTAGCGGTCTGTTGTGCGAATAGTCCGAAGGCAGCACAACGCGCTGAGATCTGGACGGCACCCAGGTGATGTCCTTCACTTCCGCACTGGTCTTGGCATCCTACAATGCTGCGCCGAAAAACGGCGTGGGGCGCCCCGGGGGGGGGGGGGGGGGGGGGGGGCGAGGCGGCCTGAACGGGCCTCCCCAGGTGGAGGCTCGTCTGCTGTAGTGGGGCGCCCCTTTACCGTTTCAGTTGCCATTCAGCGGTTTTCCGCCCGCTTTTGCTGCACTGTGCCTCATCCGCCATTCAGCTGTTTACCGCCCGCTCTTGCGGCTACAGCATCTCGCCCACCATCCAGTTGAGTTGCGCCCGCTCTTGCGGCTACAGTGTCTCGCCCACCATCCAGTTGAATTGCGCCCACTCTTGCGGTGCAGCGATAGGCGGCTGCCACAGGACTCTTAAAATGGCGGCCGGCTCTTCGGATTTGGGCCTGGTCCACTAAAATGGCCCTGGGACACATTTGAACTCGGACATTTGCCTGCTAGGGCTTGGGCCCCATTCTCGAAAGCGTCCCCTCAGCCTTGAAGATTCTACAAAAGTCATCGGGGCCCCCGACTCCCGCAGGCTTCCGGTGGGGAGCGGCTGCCATGATTGCTTGCGGAATGGCCACGACAGAGCTACGAGATGGTGGTGTTCTCATGCTGACGCCAGCTTCAGTCTGAAACATCCAGAAACACTGTAGACTATCAATTCGATGACTTCCGGTGGAGCCCCAACGTGACCCGGTAGGGAAGAACTTGCCCTCACCTCTTTTGACTGATGGTTCTTGTTGCCTGTCCCCTCTGTTGTCATCTAACGGAACCTTTTTGGATTGCCGAGTGAGAAAAAAAAAGGTGGGGCTTTCATCGTTTGGGAAAAAAAAAATGTTTCAATCCAATGAAAAGTGTTATTTTTAGGTCATAGGATCAAGCATTTCATCATTAGGAAACCAAAAGTAAAATGAACCAATGAAAAGTTTTATAAACAAGTCACATGACCTGTTATGCGGCTTTGGGCTATAAAAAGCCTACAAAATCCGTTGGCCTGTGAGGCGGCGTCAGTAGCGGACCGATGTGCGAATAGGCCGAAGGCAGCACAACGCGTCGAGATCCGGATGGCACCGAGGTGGTGTCCAGCAAGTTGCCGCACTGGTGTGGCTATCCTACAATGCTGCGCCGAAAGACGGCGTGGGGTGCCCGGGGGGGGGGGAGGTGGCGCGAACTGGCCTCTCCCCCCTCCCCAGGTGGAGGCACCTCATGTGCAGTGCAGCGCCCCTTATCGTTTCACTCGCCGTTCAGCAGAGTTGCGGCCGCACTTGCTGCTACAGTAGGCCGAAGGCAGCACAACGCGCCGGGATCCGGATGGCACCGAGGTGGTGTCCAGCAAGTTTCACTGGTGTGGCCATCCTACAATGCTGCGCCGAAAGACGGCGTGGGGTGCCTGGGGGGGGGAGGCGGCTTAAACGGGCCTCTCCCCCTCCCCAGGTGGAGGCACCTCATCTGCAGTGGGGCGCCTCTTAGCGTTTCACTCGCCTTCCAGCTGAATTCCGCCCGCTCTTGCGGCACAGTGCCTCACCCTCCATCCAGCTGAGTTCCGCCCGCTCTTGCGGTACAGCGTCTCGCCCGCCATCCAGCTGAGTTCCGCCCGCTCTTGCGGTACAGTGACTCACCCGCCATCCAGCTGAATTGCGCCCACTCTTGCGGTGCAGCGATAGCCGGCTGCAACAGGACTCTCAAAATGGTGGCCAGCTCTTTGGATTTGGGCTGGTCCACTAAAATGGCCCTGGGACACCTTGGAACTCGGACGCTTGCCTGCTAGGGCATGGGCCCCATTCACGAAAGCGTCCCCTCTTTTGACTGATTGTTCTTGTTGCCTATCTCTTCTGTTGTCATTTAACGGAACCTTTTTGGACTGCCAAAAGGGGTTCTGGTCCGACCGCTGGTTGGTGGAGACATTTTGACTATATCCTGGACCTGCCCGGCCTTGCCCAAAGTGGCGCCGGTATAAATGGGACTCGTAACTCCTTGTTGTGTACTGGTTGCCCAACCTTGATATCACGAGATACGTATGCAGTTTTGAAGCACATGGCGGGCGGGGACGAGTACTGATGGAACATTTGGACATCCCTATTGATATTAAGTTCTGATGTGTTATTGATTACTGTACTATTGAAAGTTCGAATTAACGTCACCCATGGTACTTGCCCGCAAATGTATATCTAGATAATTTTATTGTAACTGGCCCTGTCGTACTTTAATTATAAAATGTACGTCCACCGATTCCGCAACTGTTAGACACCTTACTTCTTGCAACCTAATGGCCCGCCCGTTACGTTCTTCTACAGTGTAAATGTCCCCTCATCATATACGATTCCAGTTTGCTCCTTGGCCGGCCCACATGGTTATAGGCCCGTATTTGTATACTGACATTTTCACAATAAAGGTTTTTAAAACAAAACATGGTAGTAGTACCTTTTTTGGTAAAGTTTTGAATAATAGCCACTGTTTTCGAATCAGTAAAAGGCAAGTGAAATAAAGCTGCCCGATTACATGACAGTTAAAAGGTATAATACGTAGGAACGCAGTAAAGATAAATGGTCAAGGGCTGTTGTGTTTTCCACTCCTGCAACATTAAGTGATCGATAAGAATCCGATATTCATGCCTATCAGCGACTAAGACAGCAGGCCGAGCCTCTTTTGCTCAACGGCTCCCTCATGGGTTGAAGAAACGCCCTTTTTCTCGAAAAAGGAATATTTTACTTGCAGGACAGTTGTAAATTTCCCAGGAAAATACATTAGCTTGGAACATTGTTAGTGATAAACTGTAAATGCATCTGGGTCCTTTGCTTTACAAGTCAGAGTGAGAAAAAAAAAGGTGGGGCTTTCATCATTTGGGAAAAAAAAATGTTCGAAAGCAATGAAAAGTGTTATTTTTAGGTCATATGACCAAGCCTTTCATCATTAGAATAACAAAAGTAAAATGAACTAATGAAAAGTTTTATTAACAAGTCACATGACCTGTTATGCTTACGTTACGCGCTGCGCGCCGCGCGCTGGATCATTTCCGGGAAGCTGTGCCTCGCGCACCGGAGCACTTCCGGGTGCGCTAACGCGGCGGGTCATATGACGCATTACGCGACAACGCAGGTCCAGAATATAGTCAAAATGTCTCCACCAACCAGCGGTCGGAACACAACCCCTTTCAGCAGTCCAAAAAGTTCTGTTAAATGACAAGAGAAGGGACAGGCAACAAGAACCATCAGTCAAAGAGGGGAGGGCAAGTTCTTCTCTACCGGGTCACGTTGGGGCTCCACCAGAACTGATCGAATTGGTAGTCTACAGTGTTTCTGGATGTTTCAGACTGAAGCTGGCGTCAGCATGAGAGCACCACCATCTCGTGGCTACGTCGTGGCCATTCCGCGAGCAATCATGGCAGTCGCTCCCCACCGGAAGTCTACGGGAGTCGGGGGTCCCGGTGACTGTTGTAGAATCTTCAAGGCTGAGGGGACTCTTTTGGGAATGGGGCCCATGCCCTAGCAGTCAAGCATCCGAGTTCCACGGTTGCCCAGAGCCATCTTTGCAGGCCAGGCCCAAGTCTGTGGAGCCGACCGCCATTTCGTGAGCTCCGTAGCAGCCGACTGTCACTGTACCGCAAGATTGGGTGCAATTCCGTTGGATGGCGGGTGAGACGTTGTAATAGCAAGAGCAGGCGCAATTCAGCTGGCCGAGCGAGGCACTGTGTCGCAAGAGCGGGAGCAAGTCAGCTGGTTGAGTGAAGCGCTGGGGTGTAGCTGAGAAACCTCCACCTGGGGAGGTGGGGGAGGCTTGTTCGCGCCGCCTCTCCCTTCTACTGCACCCCACGCCGTCTCCTGGCGCAGGTATATGTGATGGTCGGACCAGGGCACCGCAGGACGTGTCTTCAGGTCAAACGGATTGTGGGACAAGGTGTGGAGCAGGCGCAATTATCTCGGGGGCCTCCGTCAAGTGGTTCAGGGAGGCACCGCATCACATTGTTTTCCAATGCAGTCAGGTCCACAAACAGCCCAAATTTACTTTGAGTATAGTGAAGCTGTAGCAGGTGCAAATAAGCTTCAGAAAGTGTTACAAGCGTTGCTCGGAACCCTTAACTATGGCACCCAACATCCAGGACTTATGCCATTTGTGCAAGGCAGTGACATCGAAGCATCTCAGGGACCAAGCAACACACCATATCCAGAGTCCTTCCAACAACCTCTGCCTTCCTTCTTACCTAGTTATTGTTCTTTCACTCCCACTCCAGGCTTTTAGTCTGTGGATGGAAAACCATGAACCTACACTCACCTATGAAAATCTTACTATTGATGGTTTATTTTGAGCCCAAAATACAAAGGCTTGTTTGGATCGATGTTGCAGCAGGCTGCCATGTAAATAGTTATTTAATAAAACGTTTTAGCCTGTTACTTTGCTGGTGTGTTGTATATATTTATAATATTTGCATAGTGTTTGTCGTTATTTTGGGTGGGGTGGGCGGCGGAGCCGAGCTGTCTTGCAGCCATCATGGTGTCGAGCCCAGTTCCTCTCACTAGTTTCGTATTTGTCATGAGGGGTTGTTCATAATGTTTCCATTTTAGCGAGGTCAAAAAGAGATCCCATTAGTGGCCTACTGATTTTGCTTGATTCCTTTTGTTTTTTTAACGATTTTTCACTATCTGCAAAGACTAAACAGAGTATTGCGACTCTGTGCTTGTTTGTAAATAGAGAATGAACCAAGGAGAACCAATTCCAAAACAATAAATGCTAGGATAACAATCAATCAAATGGAGAGGGAAGCAGGCACGACGGATTACAACGGGGGCAAAGGCCTGTGTTACCTACCCTTCACTATCTGCAAAGAGAGAATACTCCTAAAAGAAAAGAGGAGGGGGGGGGCAGCGTTCAAAGCACATCAGCGTGCATAAATACGAAAATGTTTTTACCTACCACGTACTTGACATTTTACAGCTTTTGATATTTGCTATTAAAAAACCATTGAAATTCACTGAAAAAACCATAGGTTATAGACCATATATAGTTAGGGATTAGCATTTACAAAACCTTAATTTACTCGCACAAAACCATTGAAATTCGCATATATAGTTAGTTGCACTAACTATATATCGCGCACCCGCAATCCACTGCTGATGATGTCACATATTACATCATTCATGACATGGTCAGTGACATCACTGATGACATCACTGATGACATCTCAAATGACATCACTGATGACATCACTGATGACATCTCAAATGACATCACTGATGACATCTCATTTGGCATTATTTATCACATCACTGATGATATCATTCATGTGATAATACGATGAACCTCTTCAGATTCTAATATAACCTTAGATACAATCAGTGTAAACAGACACTCACAGACTATCACTCATCCATGGAGTTACTCACACACCTAGTCAGTCATGCAAAAAATCAATCACACATCCATTTCCTCAACTATACAGTTATACACACCTTACTTATTCAAACATATACTAACACATATTTACTCTCTTATACAATCCTTGATACAAGTTTACAATGATCCAAACAGCCACTCACACATTCACTGGCTCTTATGCACAGTTATTTATATATGTCAACTCTCACATGTACTGTGTTTTACATATGTACTTACTTTGACATGTAGCACTAAGATATCAATTCACTCACCAATACACTCATGCACACAGTCAACCGCCCATACAGCTAATTCCACATGCACTTTTGAACACATACATCTAGTGAATCAACTGTTCACACATCTATGCACAGAGTCACACACCTCCCAGCCACCCATACACACACACTCAGTCTCCCATACAAATACTTGGGCAACCAATCAATAACCCATATAGTTACTCATATAGCTACTGATCAACACATGCAGCAGTTTACAGAACAACAGACATAATGATGTACAAATTAAGACAGTTTAGTCACTAACCCATGCACTCAGTGAGACAAATCTAATCACTCACTCATACAATCAGTCATGCACCTACTAAATCCTTCATCCAGACCCTTATACATCCACTCATTCTTCAATATGTAAGACATATTTTAACTCTACAGAAACATACAGTCACTGGATGTTGTCATCAGTGATGTCATTAGTGATGTCACTGACCATGTCATGAATGATGTAATATGTGACATCATCAGCAGTGGATTGCGGGTGCGCGATATATAGTTAGTGCAACTAACTATATATGCGAATTTCAATGGTTTTGTGCGAGTAAATTAAGGTTTTGTAAATGCTAATCCCTAACTATATATGGTCTATAACCTATGGTTTTTTCAGTGAATTTTCAAGGTTTTGTAAATGCTAATTCCTAACTATATATGGTCTATAACCTATGGTTTTTTCAGTGAATATATATATATATCCTACTGGCGTTGCCAGTAGGTAGGTATAGTTAGGACCAAGTTTTCATAGGAAGAGCATTTTTTGTTTTGCTTATAACTTTGGTGTCGTTTGATGAATCTTCATGAAATTTTCCAAACTAATTATTTGTTCATATCAGCTCCTATGTTGAAAGTTCGGGGGTGATTTTGTCAAGGGGGGCTGAGAAAAAAAGAGGGTCCCAAAATGTGTTTTCTCCATGCATTTTCCATAGGAAACTTTAGACAAGGCTACAGGTCGAAGAGTAAACGGAATTACCCCAAATTTGGCAGGGAGAAGGGTCTTGGTCTAGAAAGCACGCTTTTGTTTATTTGGTGTAAATCCGTTCAGTAGTTTTGGAGAAATATCGAAATTTGCAGTTATCAATATTTGGAAATTTTGCCATCTGATCGGCTGAGGCGTTACAAGCACAAGCTTGCTGCTTATTGGTTGCGAGCGCTGCGAGCGGTTGCAACGAGGAAGTCTTGGCCGCCATTTTGTGATTCTTTTGAAGCGAGTAAGGGGAAAAATGGGCAAAAAAGTAGGAAAGAGGAGGGTAGGAGCACTGTAACCTCTGTGGGTTGTTTAGTGTGTGCTATAAAGTGGGTGCAAAGTGAACTACTCATACCTACCGGTCTGAAAGTGCTGGGGTACGGAAATTCAGTGAGATATTGCCTAGAGTCTGATGCTGCTAAGGTGAGCTGCTGTGGGACTCGGGGATTAAAGCGTGAGCCCAAACTGTGTGTCTTATGGTGTGAAGTCATGTGCCCTGGCCGCTGCAGTACTCCTCTGGAAGTAGTGTCAGCATGTGTTTATGCCTACTAGGAGGAACTACTGACCCCTACTGGTCTGAAAGTCCTGGGGTAAGGAAAATATGTGAGGTATTGTCTAGAGTCTTATGGTGCTAAGCTGAGCTGCTGTCAGACTCGGGGATGAAAGCGTGAGTCCAAACTGTGTGTCCTATGCTGTGAAGTCATGTGCTCTGGCCGCTGTGCCACATCTGTCCAAGTAGTTTCAGCATGTAGTTATACCCACTCAGAGGAACTTTTTTTCGATCATTGTAACTTGTGTCTGGTGCTTAGGGGGTGTTATACAGGGAGTGCAAAGGTAAATTTGCGCGTATCAAATCAATTCGGTATTTGTGAAGTGCAAACTACTCACTCCTACGGGTCTGATGGCACTGGGGGCGTAAGCTGAGCTGCTGCCGGACTCAGGATGAAGCTGCTGAACTACTGACCCCTACCGGTCTGAAAGTGCGGGGTACGGAAATTAAGTGAGGTATTGCCTATAGTGTTATGCTGCTAAATTGAGCTGCTGCTGGACTCTGGGATAAAACTGTGAGCCAAACTGTGTGTCCTATGCTGTGAAGTCCTGTGCTCTGAGCGCTGTGCCACACCTGTCCAAGTAGTGTCAGCAATAGTTTATATGTAGTAGGAGAAAGTTTTGTTTGGAACACGGTAACTTGTATATGGTGCTTAGGTGGTATTATATAGGGAGTGCGAAGGTAAATCAATACAGTATTTGTAAAGCGCAAACTACTCACCCCTCTGGGACTGAAGGCCCTGGAGTCCGGCGTGGAAATTATGTGAGCTACTAAGTGAGCTATTGCCCAGAGTTACATGGTGCTGAGCTGAGCTGCTGCTGGAGCAGGGGAAAAAACCATGAGCCCTGTGCTCTGAACTCATGTTTTCTGGCAGCTGCAGCACAACTGTCAAGTAGTTTCAGCATGTGTGCATATGTACTAGGAGGAACTTTTGTTTTAAACAGTGTGATGTCTGTAGGGTTATTAGGGGTGCTAGAGAGGGAGTGTGAAGTTCAATTCTGCCGTTTCGAATCAATCCGGTATTTGTAAAGTGCAAACTACTCACTCGTTCGGGTCTGCACACGCTGGGGGCCGGCGTGGAAATTAAGTTAGCTATTGTACAGAGTCACATAGTGCTATCCTGAGCTGTTGCTGGAGCCGGTGATCAAAGCGAGAGCTCTGTGCTCTAAAGTCAGGTGGTCTGGCTGCTGTGCCACATCTGTGTGGAGAATACATTTTGGCAAGGGTTCGGGAGTTGCCGTTACCTGGGACCTAAGTTGTCAGTTATAGCGTGGCTCTAAAAAGAGCCCTGGTGTTCATTAGTTGGAGCTACATGTAGGTGCGGATGCACAACTTCAGGTTATTCAGAAAAACTCTGTTTCCTTGTTCTGTGAAGTGTACTCCATCACTTCTGTAGATATCAGCCATATCAAAACGTAATTTGTTGTTATAGATCAACCCCATTCTATGGTCTCTGAGGTATGCAGACACAGCTTTGTTGACATTCTTCCTAGATTTTTCAATCTGAGGACAAAATTGTTTTGACCATTTCCACTTCTGTCTTTGGCACATATTGCAATATACAAAGACAGTTTGAGGGATAAGTAGCATCAATTGTCCAAAGGTGTCCTTCATAAGCATTTCCAAACCTACCCCAGTCAATGTGCCTAGGTCATTTCCACCACAACGAACTGTCATGAGGTCAGGGTGTGGAAGATGCAAAGAGGTTTTAACCAAAGATAGGAATTGGTGCCACTTCAATCCTCTTTGTGCAAACCATTTAATGTCCACATTTTGTAAGCCTAGGCCTAAGTCAATATGTCTTTCTTCTGCATACCTCTTGCACAAGAAAACATAGCTATGTCCTAGGATCCACACTAGCATTTTGAAGATATGGCTAGATGGTATGGAAAGATGTCTGTAGCTCATGCAGTTCCTTCGCAGAATAAGAGATATGTTTAAAGATGGGGAACAACCTTTTTTTGCCATGCAAAACGATACCCGATTGGGAGATGAAAAGCATTATTTTTTAAAAGTAGGGTGCACATTCGTTTTGTGGAAAAGCATCTTTGTGATTGTTTAAGAAAAAGCTGTTTCAACGTGGAGTACATATTGTGGGATAAAATTTGCTCAACTCAACCACAACTGCTACTTGCATTTGGAAGGCACTGTTTGAACTTACAACAATCATGAACTTTTAACCTGCACGTGCCGTTAAATGTCAGAGTAAATCTGGGAAAAATATATCATTAGGTTTAAAACAAATGTATGAACATTAACCTGCATGTGTTGTAAAATGTTCTAGAAAGTGTGTTGATAGAATACGTTGCACTGCTGACTTCTATGTGTCGTTGAATGTGAAAAAAACTGTTTATATGGAAAATTAAAAAGAAACTAATAGAGAAAAGTTTTGAAACCTAAAAGAATCAAGGAACTATTCTAATTTGTTCTTTACATGTATTGATGTGTGGAGGAACACAATTATAGACACAACAGCACCAGGAAGAGGAAGAAGCAGGGAGTGGGGGGACGGGGGAGATGGGCACAATGGCACACATGCACAATTAAGTACAGCACTAGTATAGACAAACAATGGCCAAAATGAAACACACCAACAAGGAGCACAAGTCACACAACCCACCAACATCACACCACTGAATGAGCATAGAAGTGAAAGCCACGCTACATTCATACAGGATGTGTACAAAGGTTGGTCGTGGGTGCTGTGGGATGTCTGCGACCGTGGTCATCATGGATGAGATGCCCAGCACGTGGCACATGGGCGGGTTTACTGTGTGTTACGTTGCCAAACAGCTGCTCCTCCCTCCCACGAGCCCCCACACTTTGTTGCGGTGCGCTGTTGTAGCCCGTGCACTCGCACGGCACAGCATTGTAATGCCTATCCGCGCATGCCCTGCTGCATTCCAACTACACCATGACAGTGCGTTTGGTGGTGGTGCAGGCCACTTTACCACATTGACTGCTGTGGCCCTTGTGGCAGGACACACCAAAACCCAGAGACACGCTTACCGCACTTCCTATAAATGGACATGTCCAAGACACCCCGTTACCCTTGTCGTAAAGGCACACCCCTGCACTGACCTGTGTACGCCGGACCAGCACACACTGGTTGTGCATGCAGGAGGTTGCGTGCGTAGCTACATGTCCAGGGTCACTGCCAACGCTGAGGTGACAGCACACTGTGATGTTGCCGGACCCATGCCTATCATACTAACACAATGACCACAGGGACACACTTGCTCAGATGCGGATTTGGGGACGTTGGCAGTCCTGGGGTTGCTGCGATGAGTCTTGTGGCCCTCATGGGTATCTCTGTTTCATTGTCATTTACTCTATGACACCTGTGGGTGTTCTGGTGTGGCTCTTGGCTGTGTTCCCTTTCATGCTGCAGGTAGTCGTCCTGCTTAACACCAGCAGAAGGGTACAAAAGGGGGTGGTGATGGACGGAGCATCTGAACCAATCAAACACTCACACCCAGTCAACAGATCTGGGTTTAATCCATCAATGTTCTTTAGCCCACTCTGCCACCCCAGTTCAGACAAATGTGCAAATCAGTCTAACTCTGTGCCTCATGGGAATAGTCCAGCCCGAACCGCCAAGCCATGCCTTCCCTGGACCGGATTCAAGCTTCCTAGGACCGGTTTCTAGCATTACAGCAGTCTTCAGCCAGCCAGATGCTCCGTCCATCACCACCCCCTTTTGTAACACCAGCAGAAAGCAGGTGTAAAATCCCTGGTGCTAACGTGGCTTGTCGCCAGAATTTGTTTTGCATTGCAGTTGTTGTGAAAGTTGTGATGTGATTTTTTTCGTGTGCAGAACAATATTCAAACTGGGCAGTATATCCCACCAAGATCAAGCACCTGATGCACTATTCCCAATCAATGTAAATACAATGAGATTTCTTCATTGATTTTGTGTGAACACTTTAAGTGTAGCCACTACCTCAGTGCAATTCAATACAGGATCTTAGTATTTAGAATAAATCGCAAAGGTGCACCTCATGTCTTTTTGCACGGGAACAGCTAGTCTGCATTTCATTATCAGCACTTTAATGCAAGTAAAGTTGAGATAAATCTAAACACTATTCAGAAGTTCATGCAAACTGCAGACATCACCAGTACTCCCGCTATAAGTGCCCCAAAATTTAACACCATGGTAGACACCATCAAATAACAGTAATAAGAAAGAGTCACACAGCAGTTAAGAAAACAACCCAAAATGTTATAAATTTTTTTTTCAAACTTTATTTTTTTATAAACATATATATATGTATATATATATTACCTACTGGCGATAGCTAGTAGGTATATATAGTTAGGATTTTTTTCCTATGGGATTTCTGAAAATTCGGTGTCAAATAAATTTGGCGTTTGTGGACGGAATTGGCTGAAATTTTCCGGAAAATGGCACATCTTGTTTCTGAGCGGCCCCTGAAAATTTGGGGGGATTTCGTCAAGGGGGGGCCGAGAAAAAAGGGGGGTCCCAAAACACGTTTTTCCCATTCATTTTTTCATAGGGCGGTTGGACTCACTTTTAGCTCGAACGGCTGAATGGATTTACACGAAACTTGGCAAAATTGTAGATATGGTTTTCCCGACGTGCCTTTGCTATGTCTCAATATATGTGCTCCAGTGGATTTTGAGAAATAAACGTTTTAAAAAATATATATATCTGTGACAGCGCTCCGGTTAGCGCCCTGGTTCGCGTACCGGAAGCGTAACGGAACTTCGCGAAGCAAAGCTGTTTGGCTCTCCGGTGTGTGTCAACATTCTAAACAGTCCGGAGCGGCCGCCATCTTGTCTCTCGGTAGGATCGAGAGACAAGAGGTGGTGAAAAACGAAGGGGGAAATGAAGGAAAGGGGGCAAGGTAGAATTTTCAAGGTTTTGTAAATGCAAATTCCTAACTATATATGGTCTATAACCTATGGTTTTTTTCAGTGAATATATTTATATAATAAACAAAATTTAACAAAAATAATACAAAATAACAAGGCAGAACACTCCTGTGGGGACCATGGATGTCGACGACAGAGCCTGGAAAATAAAGCACAAAATAAGAACGTGTGTAATGCGCATATCAAAGGAGTGAGACACAGAGAAACGGAGTAGGAAAAAAAAGCCAGAGAGAAAAAGAGAGGGAAGGAAAGAAAGGGAGCGAGAAAGGGAGATGGAAGAGAGAGATAGAAGAAAAGGAATGAAGAGAGAGTGAAGAGAGAGAGAGAGAGAGAGAGAGACACTGCCGCCCCTGCACATCCATGAGCAAATAATTACCTGGTGCCACCGGACTGTGCAACAGTGGGCCCTCCACATGCCCATCTAAACACTGTGGATCTCAGAGATGTCGCTGAGTCCTGAGTCATGAATGGCTGAGTACCCATCAGCTTCTCAGCAGATATCACAGATTTCGCTGAGTCCTGAGTCATGAATGGTGGAGAGACATCCTCTTCTCCACGGCCCGGCAGATGTCACACATGTTGCTGAGTCCTAAGTCATCAAAGACGGAGACCACATCAGCTTCTCCGCAGCCCGGCCGATCTCACATATGTTGCTGAGTCCTGAGTCATCAATGGCAGAGACCACATCAACTTTTGGTGCAGCTAAGCCTGTGGAACTCAAGTCTGTGCCATGTGGTGGTAGGCCCCTGATGGACACATGAGCTTTGGGTGGCACTAACCCTGTGCATCTGAAGTCCGCGCCAAGGAGATGGTAGGGCCCTGACGGCCATACAGAACAGGGTGTGACTAACCTTCTGCGCAACTTTTCATGATCTCTTTATGATTGAGACTCGTGGAGCATCCGCCATCCAGTCAGCACTGGCAATAAAGGATGTGATGTTGTCGCTCTATTATATTTGCGTGGTCACATGACCTGTGACGCAAGTGGCGGATGGTTGTGGTGTGTGTGCAAAACTGCCCTCAGGGAGTGGCCGTGAGATGTTGAGAACGGTTCACAGACAAAATATTGAGTTTAAAATTTCGATATACAATTATATCGAAGTTTAAATATCGAAGGGACATAATATACAAGGTAAGTAATATCGACACTCTTAATGTCGATATTAGTAATATCGAAGTTTTAAATATCGATGTCAGTAATATCGAAATAAATAATTTCGATGTTACTAATATCGATTTTTAAATACATTTTGTGTATATTATATTGTATTTATTATATTTAATAATTTATTTTTAATGTAATTTAATTAAATGTTGTCTTTTAGTACTGTAGCGGGTTGTGGGTTTATAGGGGAATAGGGTGGGAAGTAATTTAATTATGTTAAATTAATTATTAATTAGTAAGAATTATTAATTAATTAATTGAGAATAATTTTTAAATAATTTTAATTAATTGAATAATTGATAAATATGTTTTGTAGCGAGTTATGGGTTTATAGGGGAATAGGGTGGGAAGTAATTTAATTATGTTAAATTAATTATTAATTAGTAGGAATTATTAATTAATTAATTGAGAATTATTTTTAATTAATTTAAATTAATTGATTAATTGATAAATATGTTCTGTAGCGGGTTATGGGTTTATAGGGGAATAGGGTGGGAAGTAATTTAATTATGTAGAATTAATTATTAATTAGTAGGAAGCATACATTAATTTTTATTAATTGGTAAATCATTGTAATTAATTGGTAATTCATTTTAAATAATTCATTAATTGATAAATGTGTTCTGTTGCGGGTTGTGTGTTTATAGGGGAATATGGTGGGAACTAATTTTAATGTAATTAAGTAATAATGAATTAAAAATCATTGTTAAGTTAATTTTATAATTGGTAATTATTTATTAATTGGTAATTAAATATTATAAAATTGTATTTTTTCATGATTATTTTAGGTTACGTATATTTTGCTAATTATGTTTTTAATAATTATGTATATGTATTGTAAATGTATTATATTTATTTAGTAGATCATATTTGTATTATTAACATTTTTTTTTTTTATAAGTATGTTATTTCAACCCCTACGCTATCCAACACTTTCCCTACTGTTGCACTCTCTGGAGTGGGAATAGTAATTTTTACCCCTATGCTATCCAACACTTTCCCTACTGTTGCACTCTCTGGAGTTGGAATAGTAATTGTTACCCCTACGCTATCCAACACTTTCCCTACTGTTGCACTCTCTGGAGTTGGAATAGTAATTTTTAATCCTACGCTATCCAACACTTTCCCTACTGTTGCACTCTCTGGAGTGGGAATAGTAATTGTTACCCCTACGCTATCCAACACTTTCCCTACTGTTGCACTCTCTGGAGTGGGAATAGTAATTATTACTCCTACGCTATCCAACACTTTCCCTACTGTTGCACTCTCTGGAGTTGGAATAGTAATTTTTAATCCTACGCTATCCAACACTTTCCCTACTGTTGCACTCTCTGGAGTGGGAATAGTAATTGTTACCCCTACGCTATCCAACACTTTCCCTACTGTTGCACTCTCTGGAGTGGGAATAGTAATTTTTAACCCTACGCTATCCAACACTTTCCCTACTGTTGCACTCTCTGGAGTTGGAATAGTAATTGTTACCCCTACGCTATCCAACACTTTCCCTACTGTTGCACTCTCTGGAGTTGGAATAGTAATTGTTACCCCTACGCTATCCAACACTTACCCTACTGTTGCACTCTCTGGAGTTGGAATAGTAATTGTTACCCCTACGCTATCAAACACTTTCCCTACTGTTGCACTCTCTGGAGTGGGAATAGTATTTGTTACCCCTACGCTATCCATCACTTTCCCTACTGTTGCACTCTCTGGAGTTGGAATAGTAATTGTTACTCCTACGCTATCCAACACTTTCCCTACTGTTGCACTATCTGGAGTTGGAATAGTAATTTTTAATCCTACGCTATCCAACACTTTCCCTACTGTTGCACTCTCTGGAGTTGGAATAGTAATTGTTACCCCTACGCTATCCAACACTTTCCCTACTGTTGCACTCTCTGGAGTGGGAATAGTAATGTTTACCCCTACGCTATCCAACACTTTCCCTACTGTTGCACTCTCTGGAGTTGGAATAGTAATTGTTACCCCTACGCTATCCAACACTTTCCCTACTGTCGCACTCTCTGGAGTGGGAATAGTAATTTTTACTTATACGCTATCTAAAATGTATTTAGCTTTTTTATTAGTATTATTTTGTTATTAATTGTTATTTATGTGAATATTTTATGTATATAAATGTATTAGTAATTTGTTATAATTTTTTATTTGTTTATAAGTTATGAAAATAATTAATTTAGAGTTATTATTAATGAAAAATGTATTATGTATTATATATTTATTAATATTAATTTGTATTACATTATGTATTATTTGTAAATATTATAGTACATTTTTAAATATGTTTATTACATTTATAAGTATTATTTTGTTAATATTAGATTTTTATTTAATTAAAAAAACGATATTTTACAAAAAACGATATTTTTGTCTTTCTATATATTTTTTTCCATATATTTGTACTTACCTTGTTAGGGATAGGATTCCTATATTTTTGACTTCGATATTTTTGTTCCGATATTTTTGTATATCGATATTTGTGTTATCGATATTTTGTCAGACATTCGTTGAGAACTAGACCACTGACCTGCACAGCAACAGCGAGTACGCCTGCGACAGGTAGCTATGTGGGGCCAACGTCGGAACGTAATCGGAGTGGCGTGGCGTGGCATATGATGGAACAGGTCAGGGAGAGCTACAATGACGCAGATGGCTCATAGCTCATAGCTCATAGTACTGTGTCTGTGGGTTGAGCGGACGGGCCGCAGCTGTCCCTCTACAAGCCTGGGTGTGAACTGTTCATAACTCACACTACATAAGTATTGAAGAATCATTTTGTGATTCAGTCCGTCAGCTGGCATCTGTCCGAAGCATTTGTGAAAACATATCTAATGCTATTTGTATGGAACATGGTCTAAGAGCACTGAATGGGAAAACCCCAGGGGACAAGGAGGGTAGTTGCACCTTTGACAACGGTAACAGCAGGAGCAGAATTGATTATATAATATGTAGTCTTCAGCTGTGGCAGGGGGTTATTGATATGGCCATTAAGCCTAGAGTAGAAAGTGATCATAACCCCCTTTGTGTGACCCATAGGTGGTGGAATGTCGGAGTGGGAAACTTGCACCTAAGGAATGATCAGATTCCAGTCATGAGCAACGACGAACGTAGGCTAAAATGGCCAAGGGTATTGGCTAATGAGGAAACCATGACCTATATCAACCATGAGGTGGATAGCGCAATTTCCGCAATGGAGGCGGCAGATCCGATAGCTCCTGGGGCTAGGGATATTACTGATATCCACAACAAGTTATTTTCCCTCCTCAAACCATGTTTTTTGACTAAGAGTAAGAAAGGGAGGAAAACCCAGGGTACGTGTCGATGACTTATGGTGCAGTGAGTTAGTAGCACCTGAAGTACATAGCGTGTATGCAGCCTGCGATGATGCATTGTCCAGACGGGTCGCACTGGGAGCAATGTCTTTTGTCTAATGAATTCTGCCTTGATAAGGCCACGTGGCGATGACTTATGGTGCAGTGAGTTAGTAGCACCTGAAGCACATAGCGTGTGCGCACCCTGTGATGATGTGTGGTCCGGGCGGGCTGCACTGGAAGCAACGTGTCTGGCAAACTGGACTGCGTCATCTGCAATCGCCACTGCGCACTGCATCTGAATTGTGAGCTCTGCTGTCCGCAGTGTAGATCGAAGGCAGTAGTCGGTACAGACATAAGTCTGCGGTGCTGTGCTGCTGGATCCGCAGGGGGCCTGTGTCGAGGAGGTCCGTGGTCATGGCAGCAGCCACACGGCAGGGTAAGGGCCTTCGCTCTGGCAGAGTCGTTGGTCTTCCCACAAGTGAGCCACGCCCGGGGCCTGGTCTATTTATTTATACTCCTATGCTGGAGTGGCATACGTTGGACCAGCCCACTCCGCTTCCACTGCCAGGGGGTACAACACAGTTACATGACCCAGCTCTTCCCCACTGCCTGAGGTAACATGATTGTGTCTACTGTGCACTACACTACAAGTATCAGTAGTATAGGTCTACGAGGTTTGTGCTTTGCATAGTGAGGTCTGTGCAGCACATCCGCGTTACACTTGGCATTGTGTGCACTATTATTGATGGATAACTTGCCTCCTTCATAAATAGTTGGTTGCCACATATCCCAACATTCAGCTATTGTGCGGCTGAAGGGCCATGGGGTTTTGAGAAGGTCCGTTGTCCTGTTTTGCTCTGCCTCGTTGTTAGTGGGGGGAGGGGGTGGTCGGGGGGGGAGGGATTCTGGTGGTGGTGGTGCTGGGTGTTATGGCCTTGTTGTGTGTCGGAGCTGCATGATCAGTAGCTCTATCATGTGTTGGTCTTTAGATGTGGCTGTGAGTTGGGTCCAATTCACGCAGTAGATAGTCGAACTCCTTACACCAGTTAAAGGTTGATGTTAATTTGTTACTGGTAACTCGGCTTATTGCCTGCTTTTTGGATCGCATTGCAGATTTGGCTGGTCGTTGAAAATATGGGGAAGTGGTGTTTTCTGGTTTTTTTGCACGGGACCGCCTACTTTGCATATCATTAGCGTTAGTTGTGGCTCTCGTTTGTGGCAATTTTGTTAGCGGATGGTAACAATGGAAGAGTGGTGAGATTTGCAGTTTTCACCAGGTTGAGAATGGGATGATAATTAAAAAACACAGAAAAAAGATAGGGTTAATGAACATTATCATTAGAAATAAGCATTTAAAAAACCTTTGAAATTCACTGAAAAAAACATAGATTTCAGGTACGTTATAGTTAGAAATTAGCATTTAAAAAACCTTGGAAATTCACTGAAAAAATAATAGGTTTCAGGCATGTTGCAGTTAGTTGTACATTTCACTCATTCAAAACTATAAAAATTCCCCTGTTATAGTTAGTTGAGCTAACTATAACTCACGCCGCGCAATGCACTGCTGATGACGTCACATATTACATCATTCATGACATGGTAAGTGACATCTCAAATGACATCACTGATGACATCATCCACGTGAAAATCTGATGCACCTCATCAGACCCTAATATAACACTTGATAAACCCACTCTAAAATATAGACTATACTTTTCGAAACCATGAACACACCAATACCAGTTATTACATATCCACTCAATAATTCCTAGGTCTACACACACATCAATTCATTCACCCATACAGTCACTCATACATATAGTCAACCATCAATACAGCATTATCATATCCAATCACAGATCTATACAGACACTCACACACCGCCTCTCATTCATAGAGTTATTGACACACCTAGTCAGTAATGGAAATAATCAATCACACTTTCATTTACTCACCTGTACAGTTATACACATACTACCTCACTTATTTAAACATATACTAACACATACTTACACTCTAATACAATAACTAATACAAGCACACACTGATCCATACAGGCACTCTCATACTCACTCTCACATATAGTCATTTATATAGTACAAAACTCACATATACTGCCTTTCACATATACAGTTACTCACACATGTACCACTGAGGCATCCATTCACTCACCAACACACCCATACACACACTCACCCAGCCATACAGCCCTTCACAGATACAAACTTGACCACATATACCCAATATTCACTCACACATCTATGCACAGAGTCACACCCCTACCCACCCACACAGACACTCAGGCACCCATACAGATACTCAGACAACCAATCAATAGCCCATATAGATCCTCATTTAGCTGCTAACCAACCCATGCAACTGCTTACACACCAACTGACAACCTAAACTATGTGACTGTCTGTATCAGTCACTAACACATGCATTAAGTAAGACACAATTAATCACTCACTTATACAGTCAATCACACCTACTTAATTATCCATCCTCACTCTTATACACCCATTCATTCTTCAATACACCTTGGCATATATATATAAAACATATTTACATTTTATAGAAACACATAGTCACTGTATGATGTCATCAGTGATGTCATTTGACATGTCATCAGTGATATCACTGACCATATCATGAATGATGTAATATGTGACGTCATCAGCAGTGTATTGGGGGGGCACGAGTTATAGTTAGCTCAACTAACTATAACAGGGGAATTTCTATCGTTTGTATGAGTGAAATGTCCAACTAACTAGAACATCCCTGAAACCTATGGTTTGTTCAGTGAATTTTCAAGGTTTTTTAAATGCTAATTTCTAACTATAACGTACCTGAAACCTATGAATTTTTCAGTGAATATATATATATATATATATATTACCTACTGGCGGTCGCCAGTAGGTATATATAGTTAGGATTTTTTCCCTATGGGATTTCTGAAAATTCTATGTCTAATAACTTTGGCGTTTGTGGACGGAATTGGCTGAAATTTTCTGGAAAATGGCACATTTTGTTTCTGAGCAGCCCCTGAAAATTTGGGGGGGGGGGGTTCGTCAAGGGGGGGCCGAGAAAAAAGGGGGGTCCCAAAACGCGTTTTTCCCATGTTAATTTCCATAGGGCGGTTGGCCTCACTTTTAGCCCGAACGGCTGAATGGATTTGCACGAAACTTGGCAAAATTGTAGGGACTGTTAGCCCGATGTGCCTTTGCTAGGTCTCAATATATGTGCTTCAGTGGATTTTGAGAAATTAACGTTCAAAAAAAGATATATATCTGTAACAGCGCTCCGGGTAGCGCTCCGGTTCGCGTACTTTTCGCGTAACGGAACTTTGCGATGCAAATCTGATTGGCTCTCCTGTGTCTGTCAACATTCTAAACAGTCCGGAGCGGCCGCCATCTTGTTTCTCGGTAAGATCGAGAGACAAGAGGAGGCCAAAACAAAGGGGGAAATTACCATAAGGGGGCATAGTAGATCCTCGTTGACCCCCTAGGTTTTATGTGGAGGTTTTAAAAGGGCCCAGCAGGGCAAAAAAAAAAAAATTTTTTTTTTTTTTTGCGTGGTGAGCGCCTAGTCCGCGAACCGGAAAGCGTTCTGGGCAGCGTACTATAAGGAAAAAAGAATGATAGACTTTTCAAATACTGTATGTTAATTGTTTGTTGTTTTTGTTGATTATTTTTTTTATTATTTTTTAAGCATTTATTTTTATTTTGATTGTGTTTCATAATTTATTAAATTTCCTAACATTTCATCGTCAGAAATTTCATATTTGTCATTGAATATATTTTGAAGTCTATGAGGGTGCAAAATGTCCTCATTTTTTAGCAGGTTATCCACTGCTTCCACACATTGAAGTAGTTCCTGGTCCCTACTTTCATCCATAAATTCATCAATGTTTCCTTGGCTGCTCTCTTCCAGTACAATTTTAAATTGAACTTGCTGCTCGCCTTCCATTTTGCCTGAAATTTGGATTAAAAAAATATATATTACTAGAGATAGGGCACTGTTGGGATTAATTTTAGATAGGCAGTTTTTATCAGTGAATTCATCTTTTGGCAGTGTATAGTATCAGAGTGGAAGTAGGACTATAAAAAAGTGTATGTGATTTAACCAAGAGAAGCCTAACTCCATCCATAACTATAACAGAGAAGTCTATCTAAATCTATAACTACTACAGAGGGATAGTATATAACTATCAGAAAAAGTTTACCATATTAACTTATAGTGCACAATATACTTCAGTTTTAAAAATAACAACTTACCTTCACAAACAAGTTGAAGTGTTTGGTAACTATTCAAATGTAATGTACAACAAGAAGTAGCAGTCAAAATGGCTGTGTTTTCTTCTCTTCCTTTATATATATTCAGGTATATAACCAATCAAATGTCAGGTAATAAAAGTAGAAAATTAAAGTAACATTTTCATTGGTTGTCAATTCCAACACTTCAGATGTGTTTTGTGAAGTAATTTACCTCACGGTATTTAGAGAGGTCTACAGGCTTAATGGCTAAATGGAATTTCAATCATATTTGTGAAAATGAAAGGGATTGTTATGTAGTATGAGCTAATCTATATTTGGTGAGAGTGTCTCCAGTCGTTTTTCTGTGAATTACTTTCCCACCTTTTTTATTGGACCGCTTCCCGGAAAGCGGTCCGGTCCGCGAACCAGCAGCGTAACGGGAGTCCACCATTTTGTGTTTCGGTCGAATCAAGATACAAGATGGAGGGCAAATAATGTTCAGAATGGGTAGAAGGGGGCACGGTAGATGTATCTTGACCCCCTAGGTTTTCTGAGGGTGGCTGAGGAGGACCATATGTGGGGGGAAAAAACATTTTTTTTAGAAATTTTGCGCGGTTAGCTTCCAGTTCGCGTACCGGGTAGCGCTCTTTGAGCGTATTTTGTTGAAAATTAGAGAAAAAAGTTAGAGAAAAATAATAATTGTGAGTGATCAGATGTAGGGTAGCTCTGAGAAGAGCTTTTGTGTTTATGGTACATTTTGGTACTTATAAGTAGGTACCAATGCACAGTCTTAAATTCAAAATGAAAATTCTGTTGCCCTCATCTGAGAAGTGAACTCCATCTCCTCTGTAGATATCTTGCATGTAGTAACGCAAGTTATTGTTGTACAAGGAGCCCATTCCATGGTCTCTCATGTAAGCTGAAACAGATTTGTTTACATGCTTCCTCGACTTCTCAATTTGTGGACAAAATTGGTTGGACCACCTCCATTTCTGTCTTTGGCATATATTGGAATATACCAAGGCAGTTTGAGGAAAAAGTGCCATTAATTGCTCAAAGGTGTCCTTTAAAAGCATTTCCAGACCTACCCCAGTCAAAG
Source organism: Lissotriton vulgaris (assembly GCF_964263255.1). NCBI lineage: Eukaryota > Metazoa > Chordata > Amphibia > Caudata > Salamandridae > Lissotriton > Lissotriton vulgaris. The sequence continues at coordinate 423,651 of NW_028246463.1, forward strand.
TGCCCAAATCATTACCTCCACAGTGCACAATTAACAGGTCAGGTTTTGGCAAATGCATAAAGGTTTTCACCAATGGTATCAATTGGTGACATTTTAATCCTCTTTGGCCCAACCACTTAATTTCCACATCTTGTAAATTGAGGTTAGGTAAATTTCTGTTCTCAGCATACCTTTGAGCCCAGTAGATGTAACTATGTCCAACAATCCAGACATTAAACATGGTGAGAGAAGGTTGGGCTGCAGTCAGATGAAGTGTGGTAATGAAAGGGCAGTTGAAACAGTAGGAGTTTGTAAAGAAAAAAAACTGTGGATTTCCAGTGCTAATGATTCATTAGCAGTGATTGGTGCATTTCCATTTCTGAAAACAGAAAGTTAGGGTGCATGGATGTGTTCTTTGAAAGATGTAATTTGAATGGTCAAGGAAAAAACATTTAATGAAAGATTGCACTGGATACGCAGGTGCACTGAGAGTTCAGAGTTCAATTGAAACATTGTTGTGTGAACTTGCAAACATGAGAGGTCTTTCAGGAGGTGGTTGCTAAGCAAAAAAGGCAGAGAGGGCAGAGGGGGGAAGGGTTTTGATTTGAAAAAATGAGGGAAGAGTTATGATTGGCTAATATGAGAGATATGTGTAATGAATATCTGCATTTCTGTGCTTTCTATAGCTGCAGCCTCTGGAGTGCATCCTCTTTGTTCTGCTGAAGACAATTTGGAGTATTTCTGAGACTGTTTTGAAACTCAAAAAGTATTTGCTAAGGTGAGAAAAGATTTATTTAATTTAGATAGAGAATAGTATGATTTAAGGAGAAAATGATGAAGAAAGCTGTGTTTTTAAAATGTGGCTTTGTCTCAAGTGATATACAAATAGATTTTGTTTCTTTGAGAAATTGTAATTGCATATTCGGTTTAGCATTCTGGCATGCAGTAACACAAGATATTGTTGTACATGGAGCCCATTCCATGGTCTCTCATGTAAGCTGAAACAGATATGTTGTGTTTAAAAACGATTTTTGAAAACAATTACATTTCTGGATATGTTCTGCTAGAGCTTCATAGGTTGTTTGGGCCATATTTATAAGGCATTTGAGTGTCTCTGATGTTATTGTTCCCATTTTAATGGAAGAGCTTTCTTCATGGGGCTAGTTTCTTGTAAATACGCTCCCACCTGTGCTTGGTAAATTTATATTTTGATTATGGGAGTTACATAGCCATGTTAAAAATGTCTGAAAAATGGTGCAAGGGCATTCAAAAAAACGCTTTCATGTGTCTTAAGGACATTTTTAGTCATTTCCTCTTGAATGTAGGTATACAATTGATTTATATGCTGTGTTTAAAAACGATTTTTTGAAATCAATTATATTTCTGTATATGTACTGCTAGAGCTTCATAGGTTGTTTGGGTCATATTTATAAGGCATTTGAGTGTCTATGATGTTATTTTTCCCTTTTTAAATGGAAAGCGTTCTTCATGGGGCAAGTTTCTTGTAAATACGCTCCCACCTGTGCTTGGCAAATTTAGATTTTGATTATGGGAGTTACATAGCCATGTTAAAAATGTCCCAAAAATGGTGCAAGGGCATTCAAAAAAACGCTTTCATGTGTCTTAAGGACATTTACAGTCATTTCCTCTTGAATGTAGGTATACAATTGATTTATATGCTGTGTTTAAAAACGATTTTTGAAATCAATTACATTTCTGGATATGTACTGCTAGAGCTTCATAGGTTGTTTGGGCCATATTTATAAGGCATTTGAGTGTCTATGATGTTATTTTTCCTTTTTTAAATGGAAAGCGTTCTTCATGGGGCAAGTTTCTTGTAAATACGCTCCCACCTGTGCTTGGCAAATTTAGATTTTGATTATGGGAGTTACATAGCCTTTTTTAAAATGTCCCAAAAATGGTGCAAGGGCATTCAAAAAAACGCTTTCATGTGTCTCAAGGACATTTTCAGTCATTTCATCTTGAATGTAGGTATACAATTGATTTATATGCTGTGTTTAAAAACGATTTTTTGAAATCAATTACATTTCTGGATATGTACTGCTAGAGCTTCATAGGTTGTTTGGGGCATATTTATAAGGCATTTAAGTGTCTCTGATGTTATTTTTCCCATTTAAATTGAAGAACTTTCTGCATGGGGCAAGTTTCTTGTAAATATGCTCCCACCTGTGTTTGGCAAATTTAGATTTTGATTATGGGAGTTATATAGCCATGTTAAAAATGACCCAAAAATGGTGCAAGGGCAATCTAAAAAACGCTTTCATGTGTATTAAGGACATTTTAAGTCAATGAGGAAACACAGGTGATGTAATTCTGAAATGAGGAAAAGAAACTCCACATTTTTCAATTACATCACTAGTGTTTCCTAAGTTTATGAATGACATTGTGTAGATGAAGTTTAGGTGTGACCACAGATTCAAAAGAGGTCTGCCCTTTGTTCAAGAGTGAAGTGGACATGACTTACTTCATTGGTAGGCCTTCACATGTACTATCTCCTTTGTTTTCTTCAACAAGCAAAAATCTCATCTTCAACCATGTGTTGGCCTCACCTCAAACAAACAAAACAGGTGATGGACCGCATGTGGATCAATGACACACATTCACCCCAGTCCAAAGATCTGGGCCCAAACAAACCTCTAGATAGGCCACACCTTGGGCCTCATTTATGAAAAGTGATGCATCGCTGCGTGAAAACAGCGATGCGTCACTTTTCACTGTGCACTCCTTGCGACACCAATTATGCGTCATATTTAATGTATGACGCATCATGTTGCAAGGACTTACAGATACGTCAGTTTTTCTGACGCATCTGTAAGCGCAAAAGTGACGCATTGCTGGAGTGTGTCACAAAAGTGACGCATCTCCAGCAATGCGTTCTTTCACATGGGAAAAGCCCCATGTGAAAGGGCTTGCGTCAGCCTTACGCCTGCTATGAGGCAGGCGCAAGATTTTGACGCAACAGCATCCTAAAAGTGATGCAGTGAAATCTCATAGATTTCACTGCGTCACTATTACGAGGCTTTTTGCGGGGGAACGCCACCTCTGCATACATTATACCTGACGCAGGTATAATGTGGCGCAGGGGTTTAAAAAGTGACGCATCTACCTAGATGCGTCACTTTTTAAATATGGCGCAACAAGGCGCATGTTTTACGCCGCAGATGCGTCACAAAAAGTGCCGCATCCGCAGCGCAAAACTGACGCAAGGCCTCATAAATGAGGCCCCTTATCGTCATCCTGAATCAATCATTTTAAATGTTAGGGAGAGATTTATGATAGGTGTATGCCTGTTTTGTACCACTGTGCGTCACTTTTGTGACGCAGTGGTGGTGCAAAAGATTTGCTATGTTAAATAATAAGTAGGGTGTTAAGTTTTTGATGACTGTTATTCATTTACTGTTTAGTAATAGTGGTTAATAACATTTTTTATTATATTTTTCCACAGATTCAACTGCAGATCATTTCAAAATTTGAAAAATGCCAACTAAGAATCGAATTAGAAAGGCTAGAAAACGTCAAAGACAGCAGGATCATCTATTATTGCAGCAGTCCTCTCCCCAAAAAATTTGTGAAATCACCAAGAAAGCTCCGGGTAAGAGCACGAAATCATTCATAAGAAATATTTGTAGTAAAAAAAGTATTTCTCCCAAAAATGTTTCAGTCCAGAAAAAGAAAAGCAATTTAAATGGAAAGGAAAGACCAATCAAAAATGTTACTGCTAGAGCAAGAGATAACTCTGTGCATGATAGTAGAAGGAAACAACAGTTTAGGGACATTCGAAAATGAATGTTCCGCAACAGGATAATAGTTAATTTATTAAAAAATATTAAGAAAGGCCAACAGAAAGTGACATTTTATAAGAAGAAGAAAAATGTAGAGAAAATTATTGATCATGCTTTCGAAATTAAGCGAAAGTTATTTATTTTGGTAATCAATAGAATTAGGAAACTAAGCAAGGTAATTTCTGATTTCAAATCAAATAGTAGATGGAAGAGAGTAGTAAATCGTACTAACTTTTGTGAAGTTTTTTCCGGAGAATGGATGCATAGTTCAAGTTGTGAGGCATTTTTTAATGAGGAGAGTTATTTTCAGGATAATGATTTGGTGTTTGCAGTTGACACCAGTGGTCGAGCTTATGAAGTGAAGGATGGTTGTCCAGTTGAAAAAGAAAAACTTGTGACAACAGAGGCAGACGAGGTGTTAGGTAATGAGGTTTTAGGAAGACGTCCTAAGGGTCCTGTGTACATTTGGAAGTGTAGTTCTATTTGCAGTGTGCGACAGGATTCCATCAATTTGCTTTGTGATTTTGTACGGTCATTTAATAAGAAAAGTTTGAAGCAGAAAATGAAGTTGTTGCAAGAATTAGATCCTTGCAGAGTGAGACAAATGACAGGTTTGTGTGGTCATTCACTGGCTTGTCTTTCCAGGAGAGTATGCCAGAGTGTTTTTCATCATTTCAGGATGCTAGCAGTGCATCATAATAAAGTCAGGAAATTAGTCAGAATGTTGTATCATGCTAAGAGTCCAGCAATTATGCTTAAACAATTATGTGCTGCTCTTTTGCATGGTTCTGAAATAGATGTCAAGAATATTTGTGAAGAAATTGAGTTTTGTTACTTTGGAAGTAAAGATGAGAATGTCCAAATTGACCCAGAAGTAGAGGGTAATGTTGAAGATAATGTACAGGTTTGTAGTACAGATACATTTCAGAAGGAAATTGCCACGTTTCAGATGAAATCAATTGAGAGGCCTAATTTCACTTGTGTGTGTTGTCGATGCACTTATTACAAGAATCAGATTAAGTTAGTGGATTTATATGCAAAAAGTGAAAGGGAAAATAATAGTGAATGGAAGGATTTTGCCACATACTTGATGGTAGAAAATTGTTTTGATTTGGGATCGGATCAACGTGTGTGTACTTATTGTTGTAACAAATTAAACCAAAACCAGATGCCCGCTAGGGCGGTTCATAATAATCTGGAATTGGTTGAGATTCCTTCTGAATTGAAGGATTTAACTACTTATGAATCTATTTTGATTCAAAGTATCCATCTCTTTCAGGCTATTGTAAGAATGGAGCCAAAGACAGGGAAGTTGCCTCCATCAGATTTACAGAGAGGATTAAAGGGATGAGTTGTTTATTTGCCTCTAGATTTGAACAAAAACATTAACACAATTGGACTAGAAAAAGTGGAAGAGGAACCTCTGGTTATCTTGGTTAATGGGGGTAATGGGTTCCAAAGCCATCGTTGTGGAAAGTACTGTCGTCGTAAATTCAGAAACAAGGACAAGTTCTACACCAAATGTCGTTTCAACTTTCCACGACCGGTGATTTCTAACGGAAGAGTGAACAGTTTGATGTCATCGCTGCGACATAATGTGACGAGGAAATCATCCAAAAATACATACAATTTGAAAAGGAACGAAGAGTCCAAGTACATCAACGACTACAACCCAGTGATTTTGTCCATGTGGAATGCTAACATGGATATACAGTTTGTGGCTGACAACTGTATGGCTGTGGCTCGGTATGTGACATCTTACATCACCAAAAAAGAAAAGACAGAATTGAAGGATGTGTGGGAGGACATTTCCCATGAAAAGAGCCTCAGCAAGAAGTTGTACAGTTTCAGTCTGAAGATGTTGTCGCATCGAGAAATTGGAGCTTACGAATGTTCTGACCGGTTGTCTTCAGCAAGTCTCTATGCCAAATCCAGGAGTATCGTTTGGGCGAGTCTTGGTCTTGCTGCAACGCGAAATCGAGTTCTAAAACCTGTCCGGGAAATTGAGTATTTGGCGGAAAAGGAACCAAACAGTACCGACATTTTGAAGACCAACATGTTGGATACATATTATCCAAATCGAAGCAGTCACCTTGAGAATGTTTGTCTATATGAGGTTCTACAAAATTATATATTCAAGAGGAACATCAAAGAAGATATTGAGAAAGGAGTGTATGCTGTAATTGGAAGTGAGGGATGTCTGGTCAAGCAAAGAAAATGCCAATTAGTAAACCATCGAAAATTGAGTGGCGAATCTCCAGAAAAAAATGAGTTTTTCTATTTAGCACTTTTGCAACTTTTCAAGCCTTGGCGTGCAGAAGAGGAACTGCTTGGAGATTTCCTCTGTTACGAAGACTCTTTCACTGCTGCTAAGGAGACCATAGAATGTCCTGCTTTTCCCAAATATCAAGAAATGTTGACTTTGGAAATTGAGCAGGAAGCAACGATTGCAGCCGAGATTGCCAGAGACAGTTCTCAGGACAGTCAGAGTTCTGTTTCATTGAGTCAGGATCCACTAGGAGGACCTATTATCGAAAATGAAGCTGCCACTGCTATGAATGAAGTGGAAAGAGCCATGGCACATGCTCAGGAGGATGCGGTTAACTTAGAAGACTTGGAAAAACAACTCAACGTTGAGCAGAGGAAAATATATGACGAAGTTACCAAGCAAATTGATCATGGATTAAGTCATGAGAAGAAAGAGTGCTCATGTACGTCGTTGAAGCCTGTCCGACTGTACGTGAGTGGAGAAGCGGGAACTGGAAAAAGTTTCCTTATTAAAGCAATTTCTTGTTATTTGCAGGAAAGGACTGAGTCATCGCTGTCTTGTGTTGTTACCGCTCCAACTGGACTGGCAGCACATAACATTAAAGGTATTACTTTGCATCGTCTTCTGATGCTGCCAGTGGAGCATGACAACAAATTACAATACCACAAGTTATCTGGGGATGCTTGTTGTGAAGTTTCAAGAGTCTTGAGGAAAATGAAACTTCTTATCATTGACGAAGTAAGCATGGTTTCCAATGTCATGCTTGCCTTTGTGCATTTGAGAATGCAAGAAGTTCTTAAAACTGAGTATGATGTGTTATTTGGTGGCAAACACATCATTGTTTTCGGAGATCTTCTGCAGCTGACACCAGTAAAAGGACAACCTGTATTCAAAATACTCACGCATGAAGATACCAGGAAGTGCCTAGGGAGCATTGGCAACGTCAATATATGGTTAAACTTCAATTATGCTGAACTGCATGAAAATATGCGTCAGGCAAAGGATGAAGATTACAAGAATATTCTAAAGATATTAGAATTGGAAAAGTGACCGAGCATGGGAAAGAAGCTTTAAATGCACGATTACTGTCAAATTTATATCCAGAACAAGACGTTGTGCCTGAGAATATTTTTCAGAAAATTACTGAGAAGAAATCCGGAATATGTTTGATGCCAACTCTTGCAGAATGTGCCATCTTCAACAACAAAATGTTGAATTTAGAAAAGCAAGAGATTGTGAAACTTGAAGCTATTGACAGAATAGAGCATATGGGATCCACAATTATTTTGTCAGAGAATTTGAAATCAAAATTGGATTCATTAGAGAAGACTATATCTAAAACAGCGGGTTTTGAAAAGACTTTGAATGTGTGTTTAAATTGCCGAATCATTTTGAGAAGGAATTTACATGTTGAAAGAGGTCTGGTAAATGGATCAATGGGTAATGTTGTTGATTTTGAGAAATACAGAAGTAGAGATGGTATTGAATTTTTAAAAATTAAATTTGATGGCATTGAGGAAGTACAGCTAATTGGTCGTTGTTCTGCTAGGTTTTTGCTTGTTAAAGACTTATATGTTCGCCGTAAACAGTTTCCTGTTTGCTTGGCATATGCGGTGACAATCCATAAATCGCAAGGTTTAAGTGTAGATAGTGCATTGGTGAATATTGGCAGTTCTGTGTTCAAAGAGGGTATGGCATATGTGGCATTGTCACGAGTTAGAATGTTATCGGGATTGTACTTGATTGATTGTGATGTCACAAACATTTGTGCGGATCTAGATTGTGTTAAGGAATACAATAGGTTAAGAAGAGAGTATGCGCCACATTTGCCTCAATATCCTTTGTTTGAGAAACGTGTGGTAGGCCGTAAACGAAGAAATATCACTAATAGTAGGGAGGTTGTAGCAAAAAGCCGAAAAGTCGATGAACCAAAAATTGTAAGCAGAAAGAAAACGGATTCTGTTGAAGATGTTGTCGGTTTTCAATTTGAAAACAGTTCTGGTGTCAACTGCTATGCAAATGTAGTGGTTAATGTTCTCTTTTCACTAGAGACTTTAAAAGAACAGATTGTGTTCAATTCGGAACAAAGTTTATGCTGTTTGTTGAATTCTGTGTTAGAGAAATGTAGCACTGATCGGACAAAAGTAGAAAGTGTGTCTGAAGTTCGTTATCTCTTAGATGAATGTTCAGGTCAAACAGACTTCTCTGAAAATAATCAGCAGGATTGTCAGGAGTTTTTAATGTATATGCTTGATGTATTGCAAGATGAGGGTGTAGATGTAGATCACCTGTTTGGGCTTTCTTATCAATGGCAGCATGACTGCGAGAAGTGTATGGTATCAAGTACTACTAGTGTAGACTCAGAAAGATTTATATATTTAACTTTGCCAGACAGTAAATCAGTCTCCTTTAATAAGCTAGTAAATGCAGCTGATCACAACATGGAGTGTAGCCAATGTAAATCTGAAATTATGTCAACATTATTTATACGAAGATATGGCCAGTATGTCATTTTAATGATCCAACCATGTAGGCCAGATGGATCAAAATTGTCAACTTTAATAAAAAATGTTGTTGCTTCTCAGCTGTCAATATCAGGAAGGACTTTTGTAACTGTAGCCATTATCTATCACGATGGTCCTTCAACAACATCAGGACATTACACAGCTTATTTAAAGTCTAGAAACGGGTGGTCATTCTGCAACAATTCTGTTGTAACTTTCAAAAAAAAATTGCCGTTTGACCTTAAAAATTCTTACCTGGTGTTTTTAAAACCAAAATTTTAAGGAAAGAATCTCGGGATTTCCTCTGAGGAATTGCAAAAGGTTCATGAAGTAGAGGGAATGTAAGTCTGCAATGCTGTCTAGATTATTGGTCCAAAACTTTTAATTATAATGTCATTTTAAAAATCCAACTATATAAACCTGATGCAAGTAAGTCTGCTTCATAGTAAGCAGTATCAGTGTCATAGGAAAAGTAGAACATGAGTGAGCAAGAAGGGTAAGATATTAGTAGTCCAGGATTGTGAAAGTAATCTTAAATGTTTTCTTTTTGAAAGTTGCGAAAATAGAAAATGACGGGATTTGATTGGAAGAATTACAAGAGTTGTGAATCGCTGCAACATGACATGGCCAAGTGGAAACATGTGGTAGAATGTGAGAAGTCTTTTATTGTATGTAACATATTTTTCAAAACGATGGAGGTTTTCTTTCAGAAAGTGACGGGCTGAAAATATTTATAGCACAACAGAGTGTACGCTGTTCATAGGACATCCTTCGACGTTATGGAAAGTAAGTAAATTTTAAGGAGTTTTGAATTCAGATTTCTTAGGTTGTATGGGTTTTTTAAACACAATCATTTTGATTGTGGGTTTTTTTCCCCGCTGTTACATGATGAATACCTTCAAGTCACTGATTTAAGTGAAATTCGATATATTCTGAGAACAGCAAAAATAAACCATTTAACATGTATAATTAATGTTCTACTTTTTGTACTTATGATATACATTTAGAAATGTGAGGTAGATATGGAGAAACTGAGGCTTTTGTAAGTGTCAAAGTTAATGCTTATAGTGCTGCACTTCTGGGTACTGTTTTTTTTTAAAACTGAATAGGCCTCACCTCAAAGAAACCTCTTGAAAGGACACATCTTATTTGCATCCTGAAACAATCATTTAAAATGTTAGACACAATTTTATGATGGCTTTACATCTCTTTTGCGCTGCTATTGCATCACTATTGTGAGACATCAGCAGTGCAAAAGATGCACCATGTTCCAAAATAGGCCTCAGTTTTTCAGCATCAAGATACTGTTTGTTTAAAATATATATCTTTAGGATTGTGTAGGGGACGTAGAGAAGCAGAGGCTTCTGTAAATGTCAAAGTTGTTGAAAAACTGTTTGTTCTTGAACCTTTTCCCTTGTCTTTTCTAATTTTTAAATACATGTTTTAATATTTTTGAAATGTTTGTTCTCTCTTTTACAGATTGAAAGTATGAAAAAAGAATTGAAAAAGTTAACAAGAATTATAAGGTAAATGTTTTCTACTCTTTCTACCCGCAATCCACTGCTGATGATGTCACTGACCATGTCATGAATGATGTAATAAGTGGACATGACTTACTTCATTGGTAGGCCTTCACATGTATTAATGCATACACTGCTGCACTTCTGCGTTCTGTTTCATATACTGGACTAAATCTGCACTATGAGATACCTAAGCAAAGGCAACACAGGTGATGTGATTGTGAAATGAGCAAAAGAAACTCCACGTTTTTCAATTACATTACTTGTGTTTTCTAAGTTTACGAATGACATTGTGCAGATGAAGTTTAGGTCTGTCTATGGACACAGAAGAGGTCTGGCCGTTGTTCAAGAGTGAAGTGGACATATTTTACTTCAATGGTAGGCCTTCACATGTATTATCTCCTCTGTATTCTTCAACAAGCATAAATTTGATATGCAACCCTGAGTAGGCCTCACCTTAAACAAACTTTTGGAGAGGACACACCTTATCGTCATCCTGAATCAATCATTTAATCTATCACATTTAACATCTATTAGTTCTACTGCTTCATTTCTTTAATCCTTACTTTCCTGCGTTTGCTACTTCCCTCATTCCTTTCTCTATTACTTAATTATTCTACGCCTTCCAGTATTTTTCTCAGTCCCTCTCTTCTCATACTTCTTCATTCTTATTCACTCATTCTGTCTCTATTAATGTTACTGTTTCTGAATGATCTCAAATAAAATTTTAAAACAAGAACAGTAAGTATAAGGGTAGGAAACAGACAGTTATCTTACAAGAAAGACAGCTATAGGAAGTAAACAAAAGATACTGTTACTCGCAATCCTGTGCTGATGATGTCACTGACCATGTCAAGGATGATGTAATATGTGACATGATCAGAAGTGGATTGCGGGTAACAGTATCTTTTGTTTACTCCCTATAGCTGTCTTTCTTGTAACATAACTGTCTGTTTCCTTCCCTTATACTTACTGTTCTTTTTTAAAAAAAAAATTTTTTGGTTCGCTCCCGGTTCGCGTACCGGAGTGCGAACTGGGAGCGAACTAAAAGAAATAGAGGTTGGCAGAGTTTCAAAAATTCTACCAATTTTTTTTATAATGGGGAGGTAGTTCTGAAAAGAACTTTTTTTTGGGTTTTTGTTGTTTTAAATTTTTTTTATTATTTTTCTGAACATTTTTTATATTTTTTTTGTATTTTCTGAACATTTTGATATTTTTTTGTTTTTTTTGGGGGAGGGGGGAAACAAAAATGATTCATTGAAAAGGGCTCAACAGGAGCAACGAAAAAAAGAAGAATTTAATGTTTGGGGCGTTTCGGGCAAACATGATTAGTAATAGCTTTCACAATTAGATTAATGCTACTTTCTCTGTAGCAAAGTATTTGGTTACAGCGCACGCACACTTGCTTCACTTCCCCAAAGTTCATTTGAATGTTTGGGACCATCTTCCTCGCCTCACTGGTCCCGACACTTCTTGAACCACCGATCTTCTTGCCATTGCAGGGGGATTTTGTTGTTCATCACGAAGCTGGGCAGCACTATAATTGTTTGGGTGCCACCTACTCATATGCCTATGCATAGTGTAATTGCCAAAGCTATATTTCTTATCAGTCCCCCTTGACAGTCTTTCATCGCATATATGGCAAAACACGTATCTTGCATTCACTTTTTTTTGCCCCTCAGGAAATGTAAAAAATTGCCAGATGTAGTTTTCTTTTCGATTATACCTCCTGGGCTCCTCTGGCAAAAACTCTGGCTCTTCCTGCTCATCCTCCTCTTCCTGATCTGCCTCTTCTTGTAAGATTACTTTAGCAGGTGGTCCTCTCTTCCCATGAGGAGGTGGAGGTGGTGGTGGGGGTCCACCAGCTGAAGCAACTACTGAAGCCATTGCTCAACTATGAAAAAGGGTCTTTCTCTCACCAAGATGAAAGTCAGAGTGAGGAAAGAAGGAGGGGTTTTCATCATTTGGGAAAAGCAAAAGTTCTAAACCAATGAAAAGTGTTAATTTTAGATCACATGACCTAGTATTACATTATTAGGAAACCAAAAGTGAAATGAACAAATGAAAAGTGTTATTACCGAGTCACATGACCTGCTGTGTTTACGTTTCGCGCTTTGCGCCGCTTTCCGGTCCGCTTCCGGGTCCGCTAACTTGGCGCGTCAAATGACGTATTACGCGACAACGCAAAACGTCATTCTAACGTAACCGAGTCGCGGCTTTAAATTGAGCTAACGGGAAGCTGACCGGTTCGCGGACTGGGAGCGAAACAAAAAAAAAATTTTTTTTTAAATTGTATCAAAAACATGTAAAATATATTTTGAGATTTAAAGAAGAATACATTTTACAGCTACAGATATTAGCTTTTAAAAAACTAATGAAATTCACTGAAAAAACCATAGGTTATAGACCATATATAGTTAGGAATTAGCATTTACAAAACCTTGAAAATTCACTGAAAAAACCATAGGTTATAGACCATATATAGTTAGGAATTAGCATTTACAAAACCTTATTTTACTCACACAAAACCATTGAAATTCCATATATAGTTAGTTGCACTAACTATATATTGCGCACCCGCAATCCACTGCTGATGATGTCACATATTACATCATTCATGACATGGTCAGTGACATCACTGATGACATCACTGATGACATCTCAAATGACATCACTGATGACATCTCAAATGACATCACTGATGACATCTCATTTGACATTACTGATCCCATCACTGATGATATCATTCATGTGATAATACGATGAACCTCTTCAGACTCTAATATAACCTTAGATACAATCAGTGTAAACAGACACTCACAGACTGTCACTCATCCATGGAGTTACTCACACACCTAGTCAGTCATGCAAAGAATCAATCACACCTCCATTTCCTCAACTATACAGTTATACAAACTTTACTTATTCAAACATATACTAACACATATTTACTCTCTTACACAATCCCTGATACAAGTTCATAATGATCCATACAGCCACTCACACATTCACTGGCTCTTATGCACAGTTATTTATATATGTCAACTCTCACATGTACTGTGTTTTACATATGTACTTACTTTGACATGTAGCACTGAGATATCCATTCACTCACCAATACACTCATGCACACAGTCAACCGCCCATACAGCTGTTTCCACATGCACTTTTGAAACCATACATCTAGTGAATCAACTGCTCACACATCTATGCACAGAGTCATACACCTCCCAGCCACCCACACACACACTCAGTCTCCCATACAAATACTTGGGCAACCAATCAATAACCCATATAGTTACTCATATAGCTACTTATCAACACATGCAACAGTTTACAGAACAACAGACATAATGATGCACAAATTAAGACAGTTTAGTCACTAACCCATGCACTCAGTGAGAGACATTTAATCACTCACTCATACAGTCAGTCATGCACCTACTAAATCCTTCATCCAGACACTTATACATCCACTCATTCTTCAATATGTAAGACATATTTTAACTTTACAGAAACATACAGTCACTGGATGTTGTCATCAGTGATGTCATCAGTGATGTCATTTGAGATGTCATCAGTGATGTCATCAGTGATGTCACTGACCATGTCATGAATGATGTAATATGTGACATCATCAGCAGTGGATTGCGGGTGCGCGATATATAGTTAGTGCAACTAACTATATATGGAATTTCAATGGTTTTGTGTGAGTAAAATAAGGTTTTGTAAATGCTAATTCCTAACTATATATGGTCTATAACCTATTGTTTTTTTCAGTGAATATATATATATTTATATATTACCTACTGGCGGTCGCCAGTAGGTATATATAGTTAGGATTTTTTTGAATAGGGATTTCTGAAAATTCTATGTTGAATAACTTTGGCGTTGATGGACGGAATTGGCTGAAATTTTCAGGAAAATGGCACATTTTGTCTCCGACCGTCTCCTGAAAGTTTGGAAGGGTTTCGTCAAGTGGGGGCCGAGAAAAAAGGGGGGTCCCAAAACGTGTTTTTAACATTGAGTTTTCCATAGGGTGGTTAGCTCGAACGGCTGAATGGATTTCCACGAAACTTGGCAAAATTGTAGGGACTGTTTGCCCGATGTACCTTTGCTAGGTCTCAAGATATGTGCTCCAGTGGATTTTGGTTAATTTAAGTTCAAAAAAATATATATATCTGTAAGCGCGCTCCGGTGAGCTTTCCGGTGCGCACAACGGGCGCTTCACGGAACTTCGCGAGGAGAAGCGGATTGGCTCTCCGGTGTCTGGCAACATTCTAAACAGTCCGGAGCGGCCGCCATCTTGTCTCTCGGTAAGATCGAGAGACAAGAGGTGGCAATACCGAAAGGGGAAATGAATAAAAAGGGGCAGGGTAGACACCCCCTGACCCCCTAGATTTGAAGTGGGTGGCTGAAAAGGCCCATATAAAGCAAAAAAAAATAATTTTCTATATTTTCGCGGGTTAAGCGCCCGGTACGCGAACCAGGCAGCGCTCCGGGAAGTGCAACAAAGAGAAAAAAAGAAAGACAGGGTGTAAAAATGTTAGCAATTTTGTTATAAATGGAAGGTAGTTCTGAAAAGAACTGTTTTTTTATTCTTTTTCTTGTTTTTTATTTTTTTTATTAATTTTCTGAACAATGTTTTGATTTTTTAGGATTTTTGAAAACTATTTTGTGTTTTTTTAGTGTTTTTTTAGGGGAAATAACAAAAAAGCAGGGTTTGAACATGTCTCAACCGGAGCAAAAAAAAATAAAAAGGAATCATTGTTTTGTCTTCTTGTTGCATTTATGATTTTCTCCAGCTCGGTTATTCAAAGTAATACTCTTTTCTCCATAACTGATAGTTCCTCCACAATATATACAAACTATTTTGTAGTTTTCAAAAGGAGTTTGAATATTGTAGACCATTTCTCGGCCTTCTGGTCCGGCGAATGAGCTTTGTCCACTGGAGGTGCTGGGGATGACATTTGGGGGGTTGGCAGCAAGATCCCTTACTTGTGCTTGGGAAAGATTATTAGGATGCCACCGCTCCATGTGGCGAATCATTGTATGATTCCCAAAGCTGTATTTCTTGTTGGGGTTGCCACGAGAAAGTACATGTTCACAGATCAAACAAGACACCTGGGGTGCATTGACCTTCTTTTGTCCAGGTGGAATTTTTAAAAATTGCCATATGTAGTGCTCTTTAATATAGCTCTGCCTTGGTGTTTCTGTCAGGAACTGCCTAACTTGCTCTTCCTCCTCCTCCTCTTCGTCCTCATTATCTTCCTCTCCACCAAAGTCCAGTGTTGGAGGTGGTCCTTTTGGTGGTGGTGGTGGTGGTGGTTGCTGAGAAGCACCAGCTGCAGCTATTATAGAAGCCATTGTCAAAAACAGGTCTTGCTCTCTGGAAGTAGAAAGTAAGAATGAGGTAAAAAGGTGGGGGCTTTCATCATTTTGAAAAAAAAAAGGTTCTGAACCAATAAAAAGTGTTATTTTCAGGTCACATGACCTGTTACGCTTACGTTACGCGCCCCGTGCCGCGCCCCGGAGCGCTTCTGGGGCGCTGCGCGTCGTGCTCTGTAGCGCTCCGGAGCGCTTCCGGGTGCGCTAACGCAGCGCGTCATAAGACGCATCACGCGGCTACGCGATAGGTCACACTTACGCGACGCGTCACGATGTTGTTTTCGATCGCGTCAGTTGCGCTAACGGAACGTTTCCCAGGGCGCGAACCGGGGCGCGATCCAAAGTTTCGCTAACGGGGCGCACCCCGGGGCGCGCACCGGAAGCGTACTGAAGCAAAAAAAATTTAAAAAAAACTTCCATACATCCAAAACAAAATATTAAATACATAGAAAAAATAGTATTCACACAGTTTAGTCAATATCCAATATATTCAGTGACACACTACAAATTAGTCAAGTAAACAGTCAATCACACTGCTACTAAATCCTCAATCCAGACACTTATACATCCACTTATTCTTCAATGCGGATTGCTATATATATATATATATATATATATATTCAATGAAAAAAACATAGGTTGTAGACCATATATAGTTAGGAATTAGCATTTAGAAAACCTTTAAAGTTGATATTTTACTCACACAAAACCATTGAAATATGCATAGAAAATATAGTATTCATTATAAAGAAGAATATATTTTGCAGCTATAGATATTTGCTATTAAAAAACCACTGAAATTCACTGAAAAAACCATAGGTTTGACACCATATATAATTAGGAATTTGCATTTACAAAACCTTGAAAATTCACTGAAAAAACCATAGGTTTGAAACCATATATAGTTAGCTGGATAATTTAATCATACAAAACCATTGAAATTCCCATATATAGTTAGTTGCACTAACTATATATTTTGCGCACCCGCAATCCACTGCTGATGATGTCACATATTACATCATTGATGACATGGTCAGTGACATTACTGATGACATCACTGATGACATCTCAAATGACATCACTGATGACATCACTGATGACATAATCGAGCCATTGTATGTTTCTGTAAAGTTTAAATATGTTTTACAGATTGAAGAATGAGTGAATGTATAACTGTCTGGATGAAGGATTTAGTAGGTGCATGACTAACTGTATGAGTGAGTGATTTAATGTGTCTCACTGAATGCATGGGTTAGTGAATAAACTGTCTCAATGTGTGCATCAGTATTCCTGTTGTTGTGTAAACTGCTGCATGTGTTGATCAGTAGCTATATGAGTGACTATATGGGTTATTGATTGGTTGCCCAAGTAATTGTATGGGAGACTGAGTGTGTGTGTGGGTGGCTGGGAGGTGTGTGACTCTGTGCATAGATGTGTGAGCAGTTGATTCACTAGATGTATGGGTTCAAGAGTGCATGTGGAAACAGCTGTATTGGCGAATGACTGTGTGCATGAGTGTATTGATGAGTGAATGGATATCTCAATGCTACATGTCAAAGTAAGTACATAAGTAAAATACAGTACATGTGAGAGTTGGCATATATAAATAACTGTGCATGAGAGCCAGTGAATGTGTGAGTGGCTGTATGGATCATTGTGAACTTGTATCAGGGATTGTATAAGAGAGTAAGTATGTGTTAGTATATGTTTGAATAAGTAAGGTGTGTATAACTGTATAGTTGAGGAAATGGAGGTGTGATTGATTCTTTGCATGACTGACTAGGTGTGTGAGTAACTCCATGGATGAGTGATAGTGTGTGAGTGTCTGTATACACTGAGTGTATCTAAGGTTATATTAGAGTCTGAAAAGGTTCATCGTATTATCACATGAATGAGGCCATCAGTGATGTGATCAGTGATGTCATTTGAGATGTCATCAGTGATGTGATCAGTGATGTCATTTGAGATGTCATCAGTGATGTGATCAGTAATGTCAAATGAGATGCCATCAGTGATGTCATTTGAGATGTCATCAGTGATGTCATCAGTGATGTCACTGACCATGTCATTAATGATGTAATATGTGACATCATCAGCAGTGGATTGCGGGTGCGCGAAATATATAGTTAGTGCAACTAACTATATATGGGAATTTCAACACCCAGTGACTGTATGTTTCTGTAAAGTTAAAATATGTCTTACATATTGAAGAATGAGTGGATGTATAAGTGTCTGGATGAAGGATTTAGTAGGTGCATGACTGACTGTATGAGAGAATGATTAAATGTGTCTCACTGAGTGTATGGGTTAGTGATTAAAGTGTCTTAATTTGGCAATCATTATTTATGTTGTTCTGTAAACTGCTGCATGTTTAAATCAGTAGCTATATCAGTAACTATATGGGTTATTGAATGGTTGCCCAAGTATTTGTATGGGAGACTGAGTATGTGTGTGGGTGGCTGGGAGGTGTATAACTCTGTGCATAGATGTGTGAGCAGTTGATTCTCTAGGTGTATGGGTTCAAAAGTGCATGTAGAAACAGCTGTATGGACAGTTGACTGTGTGCATGAGTATATTGGTGAGTGAATGGATATCTCAGTGCTACATGTCAAAGTAAGTACATATGTAAAACACACTCCATGTGAGAGTTGACATATATAAATAACTGAACATAAGAGCCAGTGAATGTGTGAGTGGCTGTATGAATCATTGTGAACTTGTATCAAGGATTGTATAAGAGAGTAAATATGTGTTACTATATGTTTGAATAAGTAAGGTGTGTATAACTGTATAGTTGAGGAAATGGAGATGTGATTGATTCTTTCCATGACTGACTAGGTGTGTGAGTAACTCCATGTATGTGTGACAGTCTGTGAGTGCCTGTTTACACTGAGTGTATCTAAGGTTATATTAGAGTCTGAAGATGTATTATCACATAAATGATATCATCAGTGATGTAATCAGTAATGTCAAATGAGATGTCAGTGATGTCATCAGTGATGTCATTTGAGATGTCATCAGTGATGTCATCAGTGATGTCATTTGAGATGTCATCAGTGATGTCATCAGTGATGTCACTGACCATGTAATGAATGATGTAATATGTGACATCATTAGCAGTGGATTGCGGGTCCGCGATATATAGTTAGTGCAACTAACTATATATGGAATTTCAATGGTTTTGTGCAAATAAAATAAGGTTTTTTAAATGCTAATCCCTAACTATATATGGTCTATAACCTATGGTTTTTTCAGTGAATTTTCAAGGTTTTGTAAATGCAAATTCCTAACTATATATGGTCTATAACCTATGGTTTTTTCTGTGAATTTCATTGGTTTTTTAAAAGCTAATATCTATAGCTGTAAAATATATTCTTTAATAAGTGACGTATCACGTAGCCCGTGAGACGCCTCATGATGCATCGCATAACCGTGACGTATCGTCTCTGCAGCGCAAACCAAACCCAAAACGTAAGCGCGCCAGAACACGCTTAAAGATATATATATATTTTTTTAACCTTAATTAGACAAAATCCACACGTGCACATATCACAAAAGTTCAAAAAACACAATATGTCGGACTCCCGTTACGCTGCCGGTTAGCTGCCCGGTTAACGTACCAGGAAGCACCTTTACCGCGAAAAATCGCAATTTTTTTTTTCTTTTGCGCTCCTTCTCAGTACAAAAACCCAGCACCTCTCCGCAATCCAACTGTCCCTGTATGAAATGTTATGTTTGTCTGCTTCTCACATTACCCAGTCCAGCCCTGAACCCTCCTGCCTTTTTCATGTCCACTAGTGAGAAGGGGGTTCTGGAGGGGTCTGCCTTACCCCTTTCATTCATTTACACCTTTTTTTTTCCACCTCTTGTCTCTACGGCGAAAAAATCGTTTTTTTTTTTGGCCCCGCGTGGCTTTATAATATCCCCCTCATCAATCCTATGGGGTCAGAAGGGGTCTACCTTGCCCTCTTTCCTTCATTTCCCTCTTTGTTTTGGTCTCCTCTTGTCTCTCGATCCTACCGAGAGACAAGATGGCGGCCGCTCCGGACTGTTTACAATGTTGACAGCCAATCAGCTACTCCTCAGACTCCCGTTACACTGCCGGTTAGCTTCCCGGTTAGCTGCCCGGTTAGCTGCCCGGTTCGCGTACCAAGACGCGTCTCTACGGCGAAAAAATCGAATTTTTTTTTTTTTTTTTTGGGGCCCCGCGTGGCTCTATAATATCCCCCTCATCAATCCTAGGGGGTCAGAAGGGGTCTACCTTGCCCCCTTTCCTTCATTTCCCCCTTTGTTTTGGCCTCCTCTTGTCTCTCGATCCTACCGAGAGACAAGATGGCGGCCGCTCCGGACTGTTTAGAATGTTGACAGACACCGGAGAGCCAATCAGCTTCGCTTCGCAAAGTTCCGATACGCGAAAAGTTCGCGAACCGGAGCGCTACCCGGAGCGCTGTTACAGATATAAATCTTGTTTTAAACGTTAATTTCTCAAAATCCACTGAAGCACATATATTGAGACCTAGCAAAGGCACATCGGGCTAACAGTCCCTACAATTTTGCCAAGTTTCTTGGAAATCCATTCAGCCGTTCGGGCTAAAAGTGAGGCCAACCGCCCTATGGAAATTAACATGGGAAAAACGCGTTTTGGGACCCCCCTTTTTTCTCGGCCCCCCCTTGACGAACCCCCCCCCCAAATTTCCAGGAGCTGCTCAGAAACAAAATGTGCCATTTTCCTGAAAATTTCAGCCAATTCCGTCCACAAACGCCAAAGTTATTAGGCATAGAATTTTCAAAAGTTCCATAGAGAAAAAATCCTAACTATATATACCTACTGGCTATCGCCAGTAGGTAATATATATATATTACCTATTGTTGACACTTGATGTGACTTCCTTGTACACAAGTATTAATCATGATGATGGCTTGCGGGCGGTTAAACACTTTTTGGATAGGAGGCCTGCCCATATGCTACAACATAACAACATGATCAGTGAGATGACAGAGATTTGCCTGAAAAGCAACTTCTTCCTGTTTCAAAAGCAGGTATTTCAACAATTAAGGGGAGTTGCGATGGGGGCCTGCTTCTCCCCAAGTTATGCTTGCCTACATATGGGGCTTTGGGAGGAGCAGGTCCTTGGGGGAACCTACACGAGTATTATGGCCAACAATATCATGGCCTTGTATAGGTTCATAGATGACCTCTTCATTATATGGAGGGGTTCCGAAGAACAGGCATCGAAGTTCATCTCAGATATCAATCAGAATGATTTGAACTTGAGATTCACTGGTCATATCAGTAGCTCCAAAGTCACCTTCTTAGATGTAGAAGTCACCATTGTCAACAACCAAATAGTAACAGACCTACACCGTAAGGCGACGGCAGGTAACACAGTTCTGCACGCCACTAGCCATCATCCAGCACACTTGATTCGCAGTATCCCGTATGGGGAGATGCTCAGAATCAAGAGGATCTGTAGCACGAGGGAGAACTGTGTGAGAGCCCAGAATGAGAGCAGAGAGAGATTGGTGGAAAGGGGTTACTCGAGAGTAATGGTGGAAGGTGCCATGAAACGTGCCAACAAAACCTCTGGTCAACAAATTACGGCCGTAGATGAACCAGCACATGAGATAGATGACAAGGAGTCAGGTCAACCTAGATTCATAACTGCCTATAGTCGACAGCACAAACAAATTCACGACATTGTCCGCAAGAGCTGGCATGTCATTAAGGGTGACCCCGTGATTGGAGGGATCCTATCTGATAGACCATCCATAACATATAGCCGAGCTAGGTCTATGAGTGACATGTTGGTGAGCAGCAGCCCTGAAGTTACTGATGATAATTGGCTAGGAAAAAGTAGGGGCTTCATCAAGTGTGCTGTCTGCAAGGCGTGTAAGATAGGAAAGAGTTGTATGTCTTACAATACGCCTTTCAGCAATGAGGTGAGGGATATCAAAAAGAAAATCACCTGTAAATCTGACTTCGTAGTCTATGTGTTGGAATGCGCTTGTGGCCTGCAATACGTGGGCAGCACGAAATTGCAGGTCCACAAGCGCATCTTGCAACATCTAAGGGCAGTCAGCAACAGGGATGAGACTTACCCTGTTGCCAGACATGTAAACACATATCACGGAGGTGATATAGGGTGTTTACAATACTATGCAATAGATATGGTACCACCGCTCCGCAGAGGAGGGGATAGGGAGGCACGATTGAGAGTACTAGAAACCCGGTACATCTTGGAGTTTAATAGTAAAACCCCTAATGGTTTGAATCAAACTGAAGACTTGCACTATTGTTTATACTGAGATAGCGAGCAGGGGGACTCAATCAATAGAATAGAAGCATAGTGAACAGGCACCTTCCATTCAGGAAGCATCATCAGACATGAGGCTGGCCCAACTATACCAACATTTTAAACCAATTTTTTGATGGTGAAGGGTACAGGATTATTTTCATTTATTGGGCACTATTGTTTATTATTGAAAATATTGCATAAGTTAAAGTATGTGGGATGCATCAGCGGTTTCCTAATAGACTGCAGTGTGGGCGCAATGGTTGAGGGATTGTTCTGCCCACTTGGGCGTAATTGTGAGGAAAGGTCTTCAACATGTATCCTCAAGGGTAAACTCATATGTGTTTCCGTGGGTGTAAATTGCACAGTATATTGCAGATTTGCACAAAATTAATGAATTGTATATTTTAGTCATGATTTTACCATGCAGTATACTATAATAATTTATTTATTTTTTTAATTGATTTTTTAAGATAATAATTAATCAATTCAATTAATGGAATACACTTGAGCATAAGAGGAGGAGGTGTAGGTCAAGATGAAAGGGAAATGAATTTTAAATTTTGCGTCTTGCTTAGTCCCTTTATTTGTACATGCTGTGTTTTAAATGACAAAGACCTTGTAATAAGTGAACTGAATTGGCACTGAAATTATACATATGAATATGTCGTGCTTTCATCCCTGACCAGACTGAATTCTGTTCTTTATGTCCACAGGCAGTGGGGTCAGCTGATTATGCACTCGCACTTTAAATTGATGGGTGATTTGCCAGACCATGTCATGTGATCAAGGGATCAAGGTCCCGAAACGCGTCATGGCGGCGTGTGTGTCTGCACAAGATTAAGAAAATAAAGATTTGCAAATTTCCTAATGGGTCCGGTTTCGATGTTTTTCTAAGCGTTGCTTTGGAATTCAGCGGAGTTCTTTACATATATATATATATGTCACTGACCATGTCATGAGTGATGTAACATGTGATGTCATCAGCAGTGCATTTCACGCGCAAGTTATAGTGAGTCCAACTAATTATACGTGGGAATTTCAATGGTTTTATGCCAGTAAAATTTCCAGGTAACTATAACTGGTGTGAAACCTATGGTTTTTTCAGTGAATTTAATAGGTTTTTTAAATGCTAATTCCTAACTATAACTGGTGTGAAACCTATGTTTTTTTCAGTGAATTTCAAAGGTTTTTTTAATGCTAATTCCTAACTAAAAGTCTCACTTTAAAAGTAAGACTGTTACCGCTCTAGTTGTTCTTTAGAACACTCTGGTACATACTATCATTGGGCTATAGTTGCGCTACATCTGGTTGATATTTGCGCTACATTTGTATTTTTTTGTCTCTGGTGGCCATCTTTGGGCCACATTGGGCTACATTGGGCTACATTTGGGCTACATTTGGGCTCTAACATATATAAAGCCCAAATATAGGCCAATATATATGTTTTAAAAGTTAATTTTCTTAAAAACAACTGGAGCATATATCTTGAGACATAGCTATCAGTCCTTACAATTTTTCATTTTAAAAAAAATATATATATTTTTTTTATTTTATTTTTTTGTCTTGGAGCGCTTCCGGTTCGCGCCCCAGAAAGCTTACTATTTTGAAGCGCACCGGTGCACGAACCGGGAAGCGTCCCGTTAGCGCCAATGTCGCGATCGAAAACAACATCGTGATGCGTCGCGTAAGCGTGACGTATTGCGTAGCCGTGTGATGCGTCTTATGAAGCGCTGCGTAAACGCAGCCGGAAGCGCTCCGCGGCACGGCCCGGAGCGCGTAACGTAAGCGCGCCGGAGCGCGTAACGTAAGCGCAACGGGTCATGTGACCTGAAAATAACACTTTTCATTGGTTTAGAACATTTTTTTTCCCAAATGATGAAAGCCTCCACCTTTTTTCCTCACTCTGACTTTCATCTTTGTGAGAGGAAGACCAGTTTCTGCTTGTTCAGTCATAGCATCTGTAGTAGCTGCAGCTGGTGGACCCCCACCACCACCACAACCACCTAGGAAGGAAGGACCAACTGCACAGTTCCTTCCAAATACTGAGGAAGAGGAAGAAGAAGAGGAAGAGGAGGTAGAGCCGAGGCAGTTCTTGCGTGAAGAGCCCCGGCAATCCCACTGCATAGACCATTTTATATGGCAATTTTTTTCTTACCCCAGAGGGCAAAAAAAGGTCAATGCCCGGCTGGTGACATGCCTCATTTGCGATGCAGTTCTGTCCCGAGGCACAGACAAAAAGTATAGTTTTGGAAACTATACTATGCAACGCCACATGCAGAGGTGGCATCCAATCAATTATAGCGTTGCTGAGGTGCGTCACCTCCAGGATAACCCACCAACTCCTGTGGCCAGTACATCGTCACAGGAAACCCTATCGGGACCAGAAGCGAGGGAGACGGTCCCAAGTATTCAAAACAATTTTGCGGACCTGAAGCTAGTGTGCATTTATTGTGGTGCACTAATTTGTTATGGGGAGAGGAGTATCATTTTAATTAATAGAGCATTTGAAAACCACAAGTGCTCGAAACGCCCAAGAAGTAAATTTTTTTTTTGCTCCTGTTGAGCCCTTTCTAATGCCTGTTTTTCGTTGTTCCCCCCAAAAAACCCCCCAAAAATATAAAATTGTTCAAAAAATACAAAAAAATAAAAAAATGTTCAGAAGAAAAAAATATAAAACAACAAAAACAATAAAAAAAGTTATTTTCAAAACTACCTCCCATTTATAAAAAATTGCTAAAATGTTTAGCACTGTGGCAATCTCTTTTTTTTTGATTCACTTCCCGGTTCGCGTGCCGGTGCGCGTACCGGGCGCACCCCACGCAAAAATCGAAAAAAAAATCTTTTTTTTTTTGCCCCGCGGGGCCCTTTTAAAGCCCCCACATCAAACCTAGGGGGTCAGGGAGAGTCTACTCTGCCCCCTTATGGTCAATTCCCCCTTTGTTTTGGCCACCTCTTGTGTCTCCATCCTACCAAGAAACAAGATGGCGACCGCTCCGGACTGTTTCGAATGTTTACAGACAACCAAGAACCAATCAGCTTTCTGCACGCACGTCCCGGGGCGCTGTCATAGATATATATTTTTTTAATCTAAATTACTCACAATCCACTGGAGCACATATCTTGAGACATAGCAAAGGCACATCGGGCTACCAGTTCCTACAATTTTGCCAAATTTGGTGTAAATCCATTCAACCGTTCGGGCTAAAAGTGAGGTTGACCGCCCTATGGAAATTAACATGGGGAAAACGCGTTTTGGGACCCCCCTTTTATCTCGGCCCCCGCTTGACGCATCCCCCCCAAACTTTCAGGGAAGGACCGGAGCTGAACAAGGCCATTTTGAGGTAATTTTCAGGCAGATCCGTCAACCGGCGACCGCCTAGGTTTGATGTGGGGGCTTTAAAAGGGCCCCGCGGGGCAATATAAATTTTTTTTTTCGTTTTGCGCGGGGGGAGCGCCCAGTACGCGCACCGGGGAGCGTTCCATGAGGAAAAAAGAATGACAGAGTTTTTTAAAAATGAAGCCTTTTTTTTATAAATTGGAGGTAGTTCTGAAAAGAACTGTTTTTTTTCTTTTTGTTTTATATTTTTTTAATGTTTTTTGAACATTTTGTACTTTTTTTGGCTTTTCAAAACAGTTTTATATTTTTTTTGTATTTTTTGAGGGGGAGAAACAAAAAAAAGGGAATTGAAACTGGCTCAACTGGAGCAAAAAACAAAAAAAGAAAAAAATTACTTCTTTTTGGGGCACTTGTGATTGTCACCTGCAAGGACGATGAGCTTTACGCTCTTTTCACCATAGGCGATAAGCTTGCCACATGCAGTACAAGTGATTTTAAAATCAGCAAATCGTTGCTGAATACAAGGCATCATCTTTAATGTTTCTGGTCCCGATGAAGTGGGTTTGTTTCTTTGGGAGGTGGTCCTTGATGACTGGGGGGGTTACTGGCCAGTTTCCTGAGTTCTGCACGAGAATAGTTGTTAGGGTGCTTACGAATCATATGTCTAATCATGGTATTGTTACCAAAGGAATACTTTTTGTTTGGGTTGCCCCTTGAGAGTTGTTCCTTACAGATTAGGCAAGTTACCTTGTCCGCATTCACTTTTTTCTTTCCCTCTGGGAATGAAAAAAACTCCCATACAATGTGTGACTTGGGCTTGTATGGGGTATTTTGTTCAGGCAGCCATCTTCTCCCATCCTCCTCTTCCTCTTCCTTCTCCTCCTCTTCTTGACCACCAATGTACTGTTGTGGTGGTCCTCTTGGTGGTGGTGGTGGTGGTGGTGGTGCTGGTGCTGATGCACCAGCTGCTGCTGCTACTGAAGCCATTATATAGATCCAAAAGGTACAGAGAGAAACAATCAGGTCTTCCTCAGTCAAAGGACAAAGTCAGAATAAGGAAAAAAGGTGGGGTCTTTCATCATTTGGAAAGAAAAAAAGGCCTGAACCAATGAGAAGTGTTATTTTCAGGTCACAAGACCAAGGATCTCATCATTATGAAAGTAAAACTGTTCTGCACCAATTAAAAGTGTTATTTTCAGGTCACATGACCGACGCGCTTACGCGACGCACCCACGGGCGCCCCCGCGGGCGCGTCCCGGGTCGCGTCAGCGCATCGGACGTTTACGTTGCGTGAACGGATTCGCTCGAGTGCTTCCGGGTGCACATACGCCGTGCGTATCATGCGGACGCGGCTACGCGATACGTCACGATGATGTTTTCGTTCGCAACATTGGCGCTAACGGGATGCTCTCCGGAGCGCGCCCCGGGGCGCTTCAAAAGACTACGCTCTCCGGGGCGCTCACCGGGGCGCGCCCCGGGAGCGCTCCAGGGTCAAAAAAAATAAAAATAAATAAAATTGTTTAAAATACAAATAAAATATAGGATTCATTCATTTTGAAAAATATTACATTTCATAGCTATAGACATATCCTATTAACCAAATTTTGAACTTCAAAGAAAAAAACATAGGTTAGGAATTAGCATTTAAAAAACCTATGAAATTCACTGAGAAAACCATAGGTTTCACACCAGTTATAGTTAGGAATTAGCATATAAAAAACTGATTACATTCACTGAAAAAACCATAGGTTTCACACCAGTTATAGTTAGCTGGAAATTTTACTGACAGAAAACGATTGAAATTCCACGTTATAGTTAGTTGGACTCACTATAACTTGCGCGTGTAATGCACTGCTGATGACGTCACATATTACATCACTCATGACATGGTCAGTGACATCACTCATGACATCACTGATGACACCATCCTTGTGACAGAGTGACAGACCTCCTTTCACTGTAACCCTTGAAACACATATTCAACAATAGAAACTAAAATTTTCAAAAAAAAGGAGATACCCATACCAGTTACAACAACCAATTCAGTAAGTCCACCATTTATATACACATCCACTAATTCACCAACAGTTCTATGTAGTCACTCATACATATACTCACTCATCATATGTAGTGATACACCTATACATCCTGTAACACATCGACAGTCATCCAAAAGTTACTCACACACATACTCACACATGCAAATAAACTATTGAACACCTATTTATTTGCATATACAACTATACACACACTACCACCTTACTTCTAAAGAAACTTACACATACTTACTCTCTTAAACAAACACTTATAGAAACACATACTTATTTAAACAGGAACTCTTACAATCTCTCACTCTCACATATACTCACTTATAAACATCAATACTCACATATACTATATTAAAACATATGTTGTTACTGATAAAGACACTAGTGAGACAGTCATTCACTCACTAACACACACATATAGACACTCATCCACCCTTACAATCCTACACATATGCTGTCTTCAAAACACATACAAACAGTGAGTCAGTCATTGATGCATCTATGTGCTAAGTAGTACCCCCACCAAACCATGCAGACACTCATACTGATACTAAAATAAACATCTAATAACCCATATACACACACATGTAGGTACTCACCAACCCATGCTGCCACTTATACACAAAGTGAAACACTGATAAATATATTTAAATATTTAAACATTACTCGCTAATATATGTATTCACTAAGATACACTTAATGAGCCAGTTAACCAATCAATTTTTTTTTAAAACATCTATTTAGACACTTATTTAAACATTTATTCTTCCATCTACCTTTAGTCAAGTCAAGTCAATAGATTTATATAGCGCGCTACATACTCAGAGGGTCCCAAGGCGCTTGAAGAAGGGTGGGGAATTACTTGTCGAATATCCACGTTTTAAGTTGCTTTCTGAATGCTAGGTGGTTCTGAGTAAGGCGAAGGTGAGTGGGAAGTGAGTTCCAGGTTTTAGCTGCCAGGTAGGAGAAGGATCTACCTCCCATGGTGGTTTTGTTGATGCGAGGTACAGTGGCAAGGGCTTTGTTGGAGGATCGTAGCTGGCGGGAGGGGGTGTAGAAGGACAGTCGTGTGTTGAGGCATTCGGGTCCGATTTCGTAGAGTGCTTTGTGTGCGTGGGTTAGGAGGCGGAAAGTAATCCTCTTATTGACGGGGAGCCAGTGGAGGTTTTTCAGGTGACCAGAGATGTGTTCTTTGCGCGGGATGTCTAATATGAGCCTGGCTGAAGCGTTCTGGATGTGTTGGAGTTTTTTCTGGAGGTTTGCTGTGGTACCTGCGTAGAGGGTGTTTCCGTAGTCCAGGCGGCTCGTGACGAGTGCGTGGGGGACCGTTTTTCTAGTTTCGGTGGGGATCCAGCTAAATGTTTTTTTTGAGCATGCGAAGAATGTTGAAGCAAGATGAAGAAACGGCGTTGACTTGTCTGTTCATCAGGAGTGAGGAATCCAGGATGACGCCCAGGTTCCGTGCGTGGTCCGTCGGGATGGGTGCTTTTCCAAGGGCCTCTGGCCACCAAGAGTCATCCCAGGCGGAGGGGGAGGTGCCTAGGATGAGGACTTCTGTTTTGTCTGAGTTCAGTTTCAGACGGCTGTGCTTCATCCATTCAGCTACTTCTTTCATTCCTTCATGCAGGTTAGTTTTGGCAGTGTTAGGGTCTCTGGTGAGTGATAGGATCAGTTGGGTGTCATCGGCGTAGGAGATGATGTTGAGGTTGTGTTGGCGTGCAATGACCGCGAGGGGGCTCATGTATACGTTGAAGAGGGTGGGGCTGAGTGAAGATCCTTGTGGTACGCCGCAGATGACTTCAGTGGCCTCTGACTTGAATGGTGGGAGGCGGACTCTCTGGGTTCTTCCGGTGAGGAACGAGGTGATCCATTCCAGTGCTTTTCCTTGGATTCCGATGTTTCTGAGGCGCTGTAAAAGGGTGCTGTGACAGACTGTGTCGAAGGCTGCGGAGAGGTCGAGGAGGATGAGGGCGACTGTGTCTCCATTGTCCAGTAGAGTTCGAATATCGTCTGTTGCTGCGATGAGGGCGGTTTCAGTGCTGTGTTTGGCTCGGAAGCCGGACTGTGAGGAGTCGAGGGATTTGTTGGTTTCGAGGAAGGCGGCGAGCTGGTTGTTGACCGCTTTCTCGATGACTTTGGCCGGGAATGGAAGGAGTGAGATAGGGCGGTAGTTTTTGAGTTCGGTGGGGTCAGCTGTGGGTTTCTTCAGGAGGGCGCTGAGTTCGGCATGTTTCCAACTTTCCGGGAAGGTTGCGGAGTTGAGGGAGCAGTTGATGACGTCTCGGAGGTGCGGTGCTATAATGGAGTCTGCTTTGTTAAAGATGTGGTGAGGGCATGGGTCTGTGGGGGATCCTGAGTGGATAGAGTTCATCAGACGGATGGTGTCCTCAGTGGAGATTGGGTTCCAGTCATTGAGGATGTTCAAGGGGGGTGGGGGTCCTGCAGAGGGTTGGGTGGGTTGGTCTTCGGGTCGGTTGTCGAAGCTGTTGTGGATGTCTGCAATTTTGTTGTGGAAGAATGAGGCTAGGGAGTCGCAGAGGGCTTGAGAGGGGGTGATGTCGTTGGAGTTGGCTGAGGGGTTGGTAAATTCCTTGACGATGTTGAATAATTCCTTGCTGTTGTGGGCGTTGCTATCTAGTTGGTCCTTGAAAGCGGCTTTCTTGGCATTCCGGATCAGTTGGTGGTGTATGCGGGTGGCGTTTTTGAAGGCGTCCTTGGTGCTGGTGTTTGGGTCTTTTTTCCAGGCCTTCTCAAGGGAGCGACAGAGTTTCTTGGATTTCTTAAGATCATCGTTGAACCAGGAGGCCTTCTTGCTGCCTAGTTTGATTTGTCGTTTTTTCAGTGGTGCTAGGATGTCGGCGCTGTTGGATAACCATTGGGTGAGGTTAGTGGCTGCTTGGTCGGGGTTTGAGGAGTGGGCGGGGGGGTTTTGAAGAAGCGATGAGGAGATCTGGTTGATGGTGATTTTGTTCCAGTTTCTTCGCAGAGTGGGTTGGGGGTGGTTGTTGGATGTGGACCTGTTGTAGGTGAAGTGAACGCAGCTGTGGTCAGTCCAAAGGAGAGCTGTGGTGTGGCTGAAGGAGACAATTTTGCTGGAGGTGAAGATAGGGTCGAGAGTGTGACCTGCGATGTGGGTGGGGGTAGTGACAAGTTGTTTGAGTCCGAGGTTGGCGAGGTTGTCCAAAAGGGTGGTGGTGTTGCGGTCGTTGTTCTTTTCAAGGTGAAAGTTGAGGTCTCCCAAAAGGATGTAATCCTTGGAGGGGAGCGCGTGTGGAGTGATGAAGTCCGTGATGTCTTCACTAAATTGTGCGCGGGGTCCTGGTGGCCTGTAGAGGAGGGTGCCTCTGAGTGTGGTCTTGGGGTCGATGTGGATCTGGAAGTGAAGGTGTTCAGTGTTGGCGAGATTGACGTCTGAGCTGGTAGAGATGCGGATGGATTTCTTATGGACGATAGCGATGCCTCCTCCTGTATGGCCGGTACGGTCCTTGCGAATGATCTTATAGCCTTCTGGGATGGCAATGGTGATGTCTGGGTCTGATGTGGCGTTCATCCATGTTTCTGTTAGGAAGGCGACGTCCGGAGAGATGGTGTCTAGTAGATTCCAGAGGTTGATGGCGTGCCTGTGGACCGAGCGGGTGTTGAGCAGGATGCATTGTAGGTGGTTGGGGTGGGATATCTGTTGTGTGTTCGTAGATGAGGAGTTGTTCTTGGTGCTGTCGAACTTGCAGGAGTTGCAAGAGAAGGGTCCATGGGTGTGTCCAGGAGCTGCTTGGACGCAGTTGGGGGAACGGCCGGGGCTAAGGGCTAGGAGGCTGGTGGCATCGTAAGTGATGCGGGTGGGGTGGGGGGTACAAGGGCCAGGGGGTCTGGCGCTGGGCGCGGTCCAGGCGCGGACATATACATATATAAAAAATGTTTATTTTTCAGAAAGACACACATTCACCAGATGGTGTCATCAGTGATGTCATGAGTGATGTCACTGACCATGTCATGAGTGATGTAATATGTGACGTCATCAGCAGTGCATTACACGCGCAAGTTATAGTGAGTCCAACTAACTATAACGTGGAATTTCAATGGTTTTATGTCAGTAAAATTTCCAGCTAACTATAACTGGTGTGAAACCTATGTTTTTTTCAGTGAATTTAATCGGTTTTTTATATGCTAATTCATAACTATAACTGGTGTGAAACCTATGGTTTTTTCAGTGAATATATATATATATATATATATTCACTGAAAAAACCATAGGTTATAGACCATATATAGTTCGGAATTAGCATTTACAAAACCTTGAAAATTCACTGAAAAAACCATAGGTTATAGACCATATATAGTTAGGAATTCGCATTTACAAAACCTTATTTTACTCACACAAAACCATTGAAATTCCATATATAGTTAGTTGCACTAACTATATATCGCGCACTCGCAATCCACTGCTGATGATGTCACATATTACATCATTCATGACATGGTCAGTGACATCACTGATGACATCACTGATGACATCTCAAATGACAAGGTAAAATCACCTTAGAACCCACCACAATTCCTAAAACGAGTATGGTACCATCAACAAATGATTTATAATGTAACTATAGTCCTAAAACCCTCTATTAACTACAATGCTTTTTAATGAGGTGCTATCATGTATATTGGTCCCAAGATGGCTGCCAACACTTCTTGGATGAAGTGCTGACAGCCAATCAGATCAGATGTGTGGTTAGGCTCCGCCCAGATATATATCTTTTTTTGAACCTAAATTACTCAAAATCCACTGGAGCACATATATTGAGACCTAGCAAAGGCACATCGGGCTTACAGTCCCTACAATTTTGCCAAGTTTCGTGCAAATCCATTCAGCCGTTCGAGCTAAAAGTGAGGCCAACCGCCCTATGGAAATTAACATGGGAAAAACGCGTTTTGGGACCCCCCTTTTTTCTCGGCCCCCCCTTGATGAAACCCCCCCAAATTGTCAGGGGCTGCTCAGAAACAAAATGTTCCATTTTCCTGAAAATTTCAGCCAATTCCGTCCACAAACGCCAAAGTTATTAGACATAGAATTTTCAAAAATCCCATAGAGAAAAAATCCTAACTATATATACCTACTGGCGACCGCCAGTAGGTAATATATATATATATATATATATATATATATATATATATATATATATATATATATATATATATATATATATATATATATATACGACCAAGGTTCCCCCTCTAAGAAGAACGACACAGGCTGCCTTTGGATGCATCCAAAGGCAGCCTGTGTCGTTCTTCTTAGAGGGGGAACCTTGGTCGTGTACAATAGGGTGTCCGGCACCCACACAGGCTCGCCGTAATCAGAGACGAGGAATAGCCGGGAGCGGTGTTGGAATATATATATATATATATATATATATATATATATATATATATATATATAAGCGAAATTCTCCTCCGAGGAAAAGAAACAGTGACCCAGGCAGAGGATTCAAATATATATATATATATATATATATCACTATCCTTATTATTAACATACCTGTTAATTCACTTTCTTGATCCTGAAATATTAACAGGTACACCTTAAATTTCTTCTCACGGAAAATGATTAGTACCACTCTCTGTAAGAAAGTACCAGTAATGGCAATTTTTCCCTATCATTTTCCACTGACACTGATATAGTTAGCAAATCAAAATATTCACTTAATATTTTTCCTGTTCTTATCCTAGTTTACATTGGCAGTGTTTTTTTACCCCTTTGTTAGTCTCCTGATAAGAAGCTCAATCTGGTAGTTTCTGTGGGTGGAGTTGCGATCCAGTTGCAACGTCCAGTTCTGCCCTCCCATGTAATGTCGCAACTCCATCAGTAAGTCTGTTAAAGCATTAACAATAATACTGCTATGTTTTTTCAATTACAAATCAGATGCAATGACAGTACATAATTAGGAACATCATATTTTCCACTATATACCACCCCTAAAGTACTTTGCTTTGAATAATCAAACTGCTATCTATTTTGAACCCTTCCGCCACACTGCTTTGCCGCAGTTGCCATAGCAACCTCCCCTGAAACACTCTACTGTACCAGTATGTTAGATGTTCTCACACTTTCTATCTGGAGAATAGCAGCTTCAAATTCAACTGTAGCAGGTATGGTTGACTGCTTAAAAATGTAAGCGTATCCACTATAGCGTAACTTCTGCAACATTTATCGGCAGCCAATCACAAATCTACTTACTTTACTTATTGAATGACTATCTATTTTTAGGTTTCAATTTATTTACAGCACCAAATCAAGTACCTCCTTTTCTTAAACCAGGTCCACTCCTCCATTTTAACTCCCTTTCATTCTATCAACTGTCACATTCAGCTGCAACCTTCGCCTGATTGCTACTGCTCCTTCATTCAAAATGGTTACAGTGTTGATTGTGAGTCACAGCTACATCTTCTAGGCCAGAGAGTGTGCTAGAAAGAGTGGTTTTGACAGGGACTTGTGTTTGCCAAATGTGGACATAAAATGGATTGGCCAGAAAGAGTTAAAGTGGCACCAAGTGCTGCCTTTGATTAAAAGCATTGTAGATTCCAAAACCCCTCACCTCATAATTGTGCACTGTGGTGGCAATGACCTAGACACACTGATTGGGGTAGGACAGGGAATCCTACTAAAGAATATCTTTGCAGAATTAATGACTCTTTTCCCTCACATTATTTTGGTGTACTCCAACACATGCCAAAGACAGAAATGGAAGTGGTCAATTCAATTTTGTCCTCATATTGACAAAGCAAGGAAACATGTTAATAAAGTTGTTTCTACATTCTTTAGAGAGCATAACATGGGCTGCGGCATGTATGGAATCTATAGTAGTGATGGAGTTCACTTCACAGATGAAGGCAACAGTGTTTCTCAGTAACCTGAAACTCTGCATCTGGTCTGTTATGTAGCTCTCAAATACACACAATGAACTCAAAGGCTCTTCGTAGAGCCATCCTATTGACCAACACTAAATAATATTGATTTATAAACCATTAAAAATATATATGTTTTTTACGGAGTTGCGACTCCATTGTGTATCTGTAAAGCAAGAATTTAATGCACAACAACACATAAAAGATGTATAACTCTGATTTCAAATATATACATGTTACAATGATTTTGTGAGTAGTTTGGTGAGTGGCTTTGTGTGTAAGTGGGTGCATAAGTATGAGTGGGTCTGTGACTACATGTATCACTTTCTGAGTGTGTTAGTGGCAGCAACAATCGTTTAGTGGTTCTGAGAGTCGCTGCATCAGTGTCTAACTGAGTCTAAATAGGTACATCAGTCCCAGACTGGGTCTGTGAGTGGATGCAAGAGTGTATAAGTGGATTATGTGAGAGGGTGCATAAGTACCTGACTAGGTCTCTGAGTGGGTACATGAGTCTTTGAGTTCAAGTTTCAGTGGGTGCATCAGTGTCTGAGTGGGTCTGAGTATGTGCATGACTCTGGGAGTGGGTGAGTTGGTGGGTGCATGATTGTCTGTAGGTCTATAAGTCAGAGTGTAAGTGTGTGAGTAGATTTTTGAGTGGGTTCATAAGCTTTTGAGTGGGTGAGTGAGTGGGTGTGTCAGTGCCTGGCTGGATCTGTGATTGGGTGCATGAGTATTTGAGTCCATGTGTCGGTAGATGCATCAGTGTCTGTATTGGTCTGTGAGAGGGTGTGTGAATCTCTGAGTGGGTCTGTCACTGGGCGCATCAGTGTCTGATTGGGAAGTGTGTGCATTAGTCTCTGAGTGTATATATGAGTGGATGCATGAGTCTCAGAGTGGATCTATCAGTGGGTGCATCAGTGTCTGAGTCAGTGTGTGAGTGGATCCTCGAAGGTCTGAGGGGGTCTGTGAGTGAGTGCATCAGTGTCTGAGTGTATCTGTGAGTGTATGCTTGAGTCTCTGAATGTATCTGTGAATAGGTACATGAGTTTCAGACTGGGTCTGTCAGTGTGTGCATCTGTGTCTGAGTCGGTGTGTGAGTGGATCCTGTCTGTAGGTGGGTGTGTAAGTGTGTGAGTGGATCTGTGAGTGGGTTCATGAGCTTGTCAGTGGGTGCGTAAGTGAGTGCTTCAGTGACTGAGAGGGTCTGTGAGTGGGTGTATGAGTCTCTGAGTGGGTCTGTGAGTGGGTTCATGAGCATCTGAGTGAAGAAAGTGATTGGGTGCAAGAGAGACTGAGTAGGTCTGTGAGTGTATATATTAGTTTATAGATGAGTGTGTGAGTCGTTATGTCAAATTTCTTTTTGGCAAGGTTCACAAGACTGTCTCGACGTTCCATGGGGGACTGTGCTGAGCATCGCCATGGAGTCGAACTCATAAGGAGTCCCACACACACTCCTGCAATGCACCCATGGGGTCAGGGAACCCTTACCCTGACCCCTTCTATAGTTTTCAATCATTGTTTTTATTCCTGGGACATTGTCCCAGTTTACAAAATGCTTTCTAGAGAGTGTGGAGCCAGCCTATCACAGTACATCTCGTGGCCTGAAAGTGCGCAAACCTCCACCCGGGTGTTGCAGAGGATCCCTTTACCTATATATACAACATTGGGGTATCTTAAAAAAATATAAAAAACTATTGAACAGATTTTCACAAAAATGTTCCTTTCTTTGACCAACAGCCACCTTTCAGTCTAATTTGGTGTAATTCCGTTCAGCGGCTTGGCTGTAGTTGTCTCTAAAATGCCAATGGGAAGTAACATTGAAAAAAAACATGATTTTTGACCCCCTTCTTTTTCACAGGCTCCGCTTGATAGATCGCCCAAAACTTTTCATACAATAATAGTCACTAGTGCACTTGTTTTGGAAAATTTTATGAAGTTTCCCCAAGCGACACCAAAGATATGCGCAAGTCAAAAAAACACTTTTCCACTGGAAACTAGGTTCTAACTGTAACTACCTGCTGGCGATATATATATGAAATGCAGGTAACTCAGACCCGCAAAATCAGACGGTGCTGCTATGTCTCAAACAGTAACATCACTTTTCACATAAGGAGCCAATGAAGAGAAATCATCAAATGGTGAACAGCAGTTGGGTTGGAAAATCATACACAGAGAAGGTTACCTGATCGTGTATGAATGCTTTTTATTGTCTCTAACCACTGTGGGATTTTTAACCACCAAAGGACAAAGCACAATCAACCAATCAGGAATTTTAGAGCGAGGCTGCATCGCCCATGAGGTTTTCAAAAGAAAGCACTCCAGAAAAAATGTGTGATATTTGTGGAGGGTCAACGTTGCTTCTCAGCACTGCTTATGGTCTAAATCCCTACACTCTATTCAGGGAACTGCTTCCAAGACCCTTTTTATTTCCTTTGTAGTTTTACAAGGTCAGTATTATTGCGATTTTAGCAAGTCTGATATCTACACCACACATTTGTTCTTGTTTCAAAATGAAAGCAAAGAGGATTTAGGCATTAACAGGAATAATGCACATGTTTGCATACACTTATTTGTTTGCTTAGTTTAGAACAGGCATTGACAAAGCCAATAGGTCTAAGCCAGTAGTTCTTATCCTCTGGTCTGCGTCTAGTATGAACTATTGGTAGGTTCAACTGAAGTAGTAATTGTATGCATTGATAAAAAGAGAGCATGCCTTAGGAACTAAAAAGCCAGCATCTTGCTTTATATTTTAGAAATAAAGCTAGATATTAAAAAAGTTCTAAAATTCCCATTGACAGTAAGATTTTGATTTTCACATATTTTTTGTTGGTGAATTAAATAATGTCCTTACTTTCTGTATCAGTTTGAAGTGAACATGTTACTGTGTAGTGGTTTGAGTTCAAATCATATAAATTGCCTAGGCAGCAGTCCTTGGTTTCAGTAGTGATTCATTTTGGGTCCATGCAAATTAAAAGGCTAGGAACAGCAAGTCTAAGTTATTTCAGGTGAATGTGCAGTAATGGCCGATCATCCATATCGCACGGGGAGCCTCACTACAACTCCCAGGGTGCATAGGTGGCGCGCACCAGCACGCTGGGCCAGGTCTCTTGGCCTCTTTAACTTGAAGCGGAACACCTGAAATTACTGGTACCATTTACCTTTGTTTGTTGTCCCAAGCCCCCAGTATCATCAGACTTGTATTTCTTCAGATATTAATAACTGATACTAGAGGGAAGAACTGGGAAACTTGAACAATACCAAGAGGGCATTTTCTTGTTTACTGGCTACTGGATTTTAGAACTAACCGGTACTTGAATCAGGTGCCACTGCGGGCCCCATCACAATGGTAAAGCATAGATAGCATAGATAGCTGCTTATGCGGGGCTTTAGCATAAGTGTCTGATTGTACTCAACCTATTGCTTACTGAAGCTGTATTGATCCCCCTTATTGACCCAGGGGCAATCGACACATACCTGCTACTCATAAAATAGGGAAAAGAAAGTTACACTCTAGTCCCCCGGGCACCAAAACGACCAAGACCAGAGAACCCAGTACTAGAGAACCCAGCACTTCCCTATTGAAGTATCTGACGGGGGCTGTAGGAGCCATAGAGAAACAGATCTCCAATGTAGAGGAGAAACTTAATATAGGCTTGTCTAGTTTGATCGCAACAATCAATCCCCTTCCGCTGAACTAAATGATGTAACAGTAATTGCTCCCCTAAACAAATCTCCCATCAACCCATGTAATGGGTGTGTTCAGCAGGGTAGTGACAAGATCTCTGTAACTGATTTATAACTTCCCCCTCACAAAAGAGCCTGTGTATCAAAGAAACCTCCCCTCACTGCATTACCCCCCAGATCCATGAAGTGCCACCAATAACTAAAGGGCTAAAGACTAATAGTAGAACATCGACCAGCAAGGAGGGGGTTGCCAATAAGGCGACAAAAAATAGAAGTAAATCATTTACAAAAGTGGCTAATAATCAGTGTTCTTGCAAAGGATAAAAAAAAC
Organism: Lissotriton vulgaris; assembly: GCF_964263255.1. Taxonomy (NCBI): domain Eukaryota; kingdom Metazoa; phylum Chordata; class Amphibia; order Caudata; family Salamandridae; genus Lissotriton; species Lissotriton vulgaris. The sequence goes on from NW_028246463.1 coordinate 461,710, forward strand.
CAGAACTTGGCGAGATCGTGAAATCCATTATGGATCTCACTATGTTTGTTAAAGAAGCTATAGTTACAATGGGAAATAGAATGGGTTGAATTGAGTCCAACTTGTCTATTCTTATTGGTCACCGAAAGGATGAGTGCAGTAAACAGGCCCTCCCGGGCAGGATTAATAATTCACAGCCTAGTCAATTTAGCCAGCTGCCTACTGTCCACATCCCCTCACAGCCCAGCCAACTTAGCCAGCTGCCTATTGATCACCCCCCCGTGCCTGGCAATTGTTCAAAGAGCGGCCAAAGAAACCATACGCCAGCTATAGCCAACCGCAGCAACATTAAAGGCACCAAACTTTGCCATCAGGTGGAAATTAACACTCTGCCCATCTTGAACCTCCCCCCAGATGCAGTCCCCTACACCTTGGTTTTGGCCAATGTCCCTCAACTGGAGGAGGGTGAGCGTGAGAGGGAAAATTGGGAGACGTTAAGGAACAAAGCTATTCCTTTTTTAGGGCAGAAGACGGGCTTAACCCAAGGAGTGTTCTACTCATTTAAAATGGTGAGACAAGTAAGGTGGCTCGGATCGTCCAGAAAATCCATGGGCGGGGACTGTATTGTGTTAACTCTTGCCTCACCCCCTCTGGTACAAGAAATCCTGAATCAGCTAGGCGCAAACAGTGGATGGGCTGAGGGGATAAACGTGCTCCCTCTAGGTTTTTTCTATCAACCTAAAACAACCAATAGATATAACATCCCTTCAAGAAGCCATCCCCATAATCATCCTATGAGGTACAACTTGGAGGCATCAAATAGGTATGGCCCCCTATACACGTTAGCGGACGTGGATTGACATCCACTAGACAGGGTTCCTCAAAAACATAAAATCACCACTGGTTACCCTGCCCCACCAAGCCTGGAAGATCTTGCACAAGGGGGCGAAATTATATATGAAGTGAAGAACACCCCTCTCAAAGTCCCTCCTGTACTAGGCTCTATTTTGACCCCCCCGGTGGCGACAACATGAGCACGGCCAGGGGAGTACAGCCACAAAACGTAGAATTGAATAGTCTGCCCCAACTCGATTCAACCATAAATGAAAGCCTAGTGAGCAATATTTCAGCACCCAGGGAGTTAAGAAGGGAGGAAGCTGGGACAGGGTGTGCCGCACTTTGTGGTAATGAATCGCTGCATGTCCAGGGATGGGCAAGGGTAACCTTTTGTAATATAGCTGGTCTACAATCCAAGATTAATAACCCTGAATGGGAAGACTTTATCAGGAACTTTGATGTCATATGCCTGCAGGAGACATGGACGTTGAATGAAATTCATTTTGATGGTTTTAGAACATTTAACGTCCCAGCGGGGTGATCAAGCCATGGGAGACATAAAGGGGGAATTTGTGTTTACGTTACCAATCTTTTGGGGGCTGTGGGGATAAACATGGTGAAATCGTCAACTAGCTATCAGATTGTTGTCATCAAAGTGTCCCCACTGGTTGATATAGTCATCATCAACATGTATAATAATACGGAGAAGGGCTTTCTTACTGACCTGTCACAAGATCTCAGCGAGGAACTTAAGAGTCTAAGTAATAACCCAGGGAAGGACCCTATCTTTGTATGGGGGGGGTTTTAACATTAACCTCTGCCAACAGACATTGTGTGGATGTGCGACTGGGAGGTTACAGATGTGGTTCACCAGCCCCATTTTTCTCATGCTAACGGGGGAGAAAGTTTAAATGAGGTCATGGCAACATACAACTTGGGATTTGCAAACATGCTGTGCTCCCCACCTGTCGATTTTAGTCCAACGTTCGTAGGTGGAGGTCACAGCACTTTGATCGACTTAATTATTCTCTCAAATTGCTATGAATCATGGGTTGCAGATTTTATCACTCACCCAATTGGGATTAGTGATCACCTTCCACTTACCATTAACATTTCATTTCCTAATAAAAAGATAAGTTCCCTGGTTGAGAGTTTAGCCTGGACTCAAGGGTGTGTGTTGACCAGACAAAATGGATATTCCCTGAGCTGGGCAAAGAGCGACCTTGAGGCCACAAACCTAGATATTATAATTCAGGCAAAAATCCCAATAGTAAAGTGTCTGCAAGAAGACTCAACTTATTCTGACATACTGGGTTCCTAGATATTACGATTCAGGCAAAAATCCCAATAGTAAAGTGTCTGCAAGAAGACTCAACTTATTCTGACATACTGGGTTCCTTCTCTGATATTTCTAGGATAATCCAAAAAACTTTAACCTGCCATTGTAGAGCTAAGAAGCTCGAAAAACATGGATGGTTCGATTCTAACTGCTCCAAGGCCCACTCCCTCTTAAAAAATGGCCCTTCAAAGTTCCCAGAGGAACAGTGAGAAAGTCAGGAGGCTCAGGACGGATTACAACCAGGCAAGAAAGAAGCGCAAGAAGGAAATTAAAGAACAGGCCTGGACTAACTTGCACAAAGCCTCATTAATGAGGGATTGCTCCCTTTTTTGGATAGCTGTAAAGGCACCATTCTTTATAGTAGGGAATGGTCTAAGAATTGAGGTAGCCATCCCGGAAGACTCATGAATTGACTTCTTCTCAGAAGTGTATAATCCAGGGGGTACAGATAAAATAGTTGCTACCGGTCCTGCTGCCCAGGAGGGTCGGGAAAAATTTGCACCTATCCACATTAACTTTACAAATAAGGAAGTACTGGCTGCTATAAAAGAGAGCAAGGGAGGCAAAGCGCCAGGCCCGGATGGGATTCCGATCGATTTATATAAACACCCAATTGAGCTCTGGTCCCCTCTATTAACCCGAGTCCTGGAAGCAAGCTGCGAGAATGGCTTCATCAAATCCTGGTCTGAGTCGATAATCATCCCCATTTTTAAAAAAGGGGATCGAGACAATCCTGTGTGCTACCGCCCCATATCCCTGATCGACTCATTTAGGGTCATTTTGAACCGCCTTCAACTCTGGGCAGAAGACAATAATGTTTTAAGTCCGGTCCAATATGGGTTCAGGGAGGGACGGGCACGGTAGAACAGGTGCTAAATTTTTCCATATGACATGGAAAATATACTCAGGCCAAGAACGGTAAACTGTTTGCAGTTTTTATAGACCTTACCGCTGCTTTTGACAACGTAATTTCATGAACAACTATGGCAGATTTTATCAGATTTAATGGTAGATCAGACACTAATTCGTTTCCTAAGACAACTGTACGTGGACTCAACGGCCATGGTGAGATTCGGCATGAAAGGAGAGTGTACCAAGCCCTTTCATGTAAGAAAGGGTGTAAGACAAGGTTGCGTCCTTGCACCATCCTTTTTACTATATATACCAATGATCTGGAACAGGAATTGGTCGCCAGTGTACGAGACTCACCGCAGGCTAAAAACAAACAGATAGTTTCACTATTATATGCCGATGATGCCGTTCTAACGGCGAGAACCCAACTCGGCTTACAGACAGCACTTGATACCTACCTAAATTTTATGGATAATAAGGGCCTGAAACTTAATGTGAAAAAACATTTGTTATGTCCTGTGGGCGAGGCAAAAAGAGATCATGTCCCCTGTTTGCAGGGTGCGAGAAAATCACAGCTACCAAAATATTTTCATACCTAGGGATTGTCTTAGAGGAGTCAGGATTCTGGGGACCAGCTATAAACAATAGGACACTGATGTTTAGAAGAGCAACAGCAGCACTAATGTTATTCGCTATAAAGATGGACAAAAGGCCACCAGAAATCGAAGTGTATCAGTGTAGCTGAATATGGAGCAGGCGTATGGGGAGTCTGTGATACATCACCCATTCATAGGGTAGACAATGCATTTTTAAGGTTTGTTTTAGCCAATCCTCAAAGCACATCAGTTTTTTTTTGTTTTTTTTTGGAAAACCTTTATTGGTGATTCAAAGCACACAGCTATTCAGCCTTACATCCCGGAGGCTAGGCAGCATTATAAAAGCGGAGAAAAGGTGTGCACAAAGCAATTCAAGGAGCAGTCAGGTTTAATTTTATAATATAAATATGAACCTAAGGAACAAATTAAAACCTAAAAGGAACGAGAAGAAGGAATTAAGGGCGGGGGAGAAGGAAAAGGTGGCAAGGCAGAAAAGAGGAGCGGTAAAGCACAAATCCAGGGGACGGGTGGGAACTTTCAGCACTTTGAACCAAACATATCAAAAAGAGCATACAAATGTGGGGGGAATAAGTATCAGGAGTATTTTACGTGAAACTTGGGCGGAGGGAATGGCTAGGGTGAAAGACGGACCTCCAGCGGACCTACGTCAGGGGGTACACAAATATCGCCTCTGTATGCATTCCATGCCCCCCAGATCATCCCCCACATCTTGGGCTTACCCCGAGCTAGGTACACAGTTTTCTCACGAAGCATGCACCAGTCCATATTAGTTTTATAGAGACCCACGGAGGGGGGGGTCGGGGCGCCCCATTTCTGAGCAATATCTCTCTTGGCCACCATGTTCCCTAGCGTGACCCAGCGGGTTTGTGCATTATTATAGTCAGTCGGACCCCACACGTTCAACAAGCAGCGTCGAGCTTCCGCAGACAAATCAACACCAGTCACGTCATGCATAACCGCATGCACCCGTTCCCAATAGGAGGCAATGGCCTGGCATTCCCAAATGGTATGCATAAAGGTGGCCAGTGCACCACATCCTCGCCTACAAAAGCCATCCTGGGAAAGCCCCATGTGAATCAACCTGGGGCCAGTGACGTAAACCCTGTGGAGTATTTTCAGCTGAACTAAGCGCAGCCTGGCTGAAATCGCTACTTCCTTGGGGGAGGATACCGCACACTGCCAATCTTCATCATCCAACTCAATTCCATCACTCACCCACTGATCACGCACTTTCAACAACAGGTCCGTCCGAACATTTATTAGCTTTTTATAAGTCAGGGAAATGGCGCTGTCCGGCATATGGCCGTCCAGCACCCTATCATCCAGCGGGGACGACTCGGGGACCTTCTCACCAACAGGCAGGGTAGACGTAAGGGCATGTCTCAACTGCGCATACCTAAAATATTCCGTGGCACCCAGTTGGAATTCAGCCTGCAGAGCCTCAAAAGATTTAATGTCCCCTCTGGCCATCACATCAGCCACCTTGGAAATACCAATGAGATCCCACCGGTCAAACCCTTTTGAGTGCCACAACCTACCCAGCAAGTCGGAATCATAAAGGGGAGTGGCCATAGTGAGCCTACCCCTCCACCCCAGTGCCTTCGTAATGGCCCTCCATATATGTACAGCGGTCCTGGTGGGACCAGTCAATTTTCCGTCCAGAGATCTAGAATACAACGCTCTGTAGTACATCCCGTCATTCATGAGCCAGCGATCCATGGCGTACCACGGGCTTGCCGCCGGTCCATAAAAGCCATGATTAAGAGCAGCCAATTGGGAGGCCCAGTAGTACCGGCGGACATCAGGCAAGGCAATACCGCCGTCGTACCACGGAATGGTCAGCTTAACTACGGATATGCGCGGCCTACCTTCCCACAAAAGGGTACGCTGTAGACCTTCAATCTCCCTGAAGTACTTGGAAGGGACTGGGTCCTGTGTGTTCTGAAGCGCGTATAAGAATCTCGGCAGGGACATCATCTTGAACAATGCCGCTCGGCCCAACAGGGACAGCGGCAATCTTTTCCAACCCTCCAAGTCGCGCCTGAGGCGTGCAAGAGGGGGAAGCAAATTATTGGCGTAGCGTGCCCGGGCATCCATTGATATGTAGATACCCAGGTACTTGAATCCCTGCTGCGAGACCTGTATCGCACAGCCCCTGGGAAGACGTGGAGTGTCTCCGCTAAGCACATAAAGGTAGGATTTGGACCAGTTGATAACCAGTCCGGAGTACCCACCAAAAGTACACAACACATCAAACATCACAATCAAAGACCGACAGGGGGAGGTAAGGTAAAGCAGAATATCGTCCGCGTACAGCGAGACTCGATCCTCAAATCCCGGCGACCACTTGATCCCACTGATGTCAGGGTGAGTGCGGATCCAGGCAGCAAGCGGTTCAAGCGCCAAGGAAAAAAGGAGCGGAGATAGCGTACAACCCTGTCTAGTACCCCTGCGCAAGGCAAAGGAAGCAGACATCCGGCCATTGACCGTTACATTGGCCAACGGGGAGGAATAGAGAAGCCGGACCCAACTTATGAAGTCGGGGCCAAACCCAAACTTGGACAGTACCGCCCAGAGATAGTTCCATTCGAGGGAATCAAACGCCATTGTTGCGTCCAGTGAAGCCAGGACAGTCGGCTCGCAGAGCTTGTGCACCCGCGCCATGACAGCGTGAAGCCTCCGAAGGTTAAGGGCGGTATTGCGGTGGGGTATGAAGCCCGACTGGTCTGGATGGACCAAGTCTGCGATCACACCCACGAGCCGATTAGCAGGCAACTTAGCCAGGATTTTGGGTTCGGCATTCAGCAGAGAGATCGGGCGATATGATCTACAGAGGTCTCTGGGCTTCCCCTCCTTATGAATGACCACAATGGCGGCCAGGCGCTGATCTAGTGGGAGTTCACCAACCTCTCGGGCTTCCAAGAACATACGCCGCAGGGGCGCTGCGATGGTATCCGCTTTAATCTTATAAAGCTCCACAGGAAGACCATTGGGACGGGTGCCTTGCCAGAGCGCAGGGACCGTATTGCAAGCGCCACCTCATCTGCCGTAATACCCCGGTCCATGTCGTCACGCTCGGTGTCCGACAGGCAAGCTCAACCCCTTCCAGAAAAGAGGCCGAGTCCGATTCAGTCAGGGTGGAGACTGAGGTGTAAACCGTCTCGAAGTAGTCGGCAAAAGCCAAGGCGATAGCACTGGGGTCAGTAACAACCACCCCGTCCTCGCCCAAAATCTCAGGCACTACACGGGAAGCCAACTCCCTTCTATCCAACCAGGCAAGGAGCTTGCCCGCCTTGTCCCCCGCATCGTAGATCCTCCCCTGCTGTTCCCTGCCCATCGCCTTGGCAGCGTCAGTAGCAGTGGCTCGATATTCCGACTGCTTCAGGGAGAGAGCGTGCAACAGTTCAGGCGTCGGGTCTAACGCCAACTGGGAGTCCAGACCTTTAATATCCGACTCCAACCGCACCATGTCTTCGTCCCTTCGTCTGCGCACCTCGGCTATCAGAGAGAAAGCTTCTCCTCTCAGGACAGTCTTAAAGGCCTCCCAGAGGGATAGGGCCGACGTTACCGTACCCGTATTTTCAGTGAAATACAGGTCAATGGCTTTAGCTAGGAGGTCTCGAGTCTTGGGGTTGCGGAAGTACCAGGGGTTAACCGGCGCCACCCTAGCCGTCGCCGCAATACCAAAGTCAAAGGATACCCAGACGGGGGAATGATCCGATATACCTCTGGCCATAAGGCGGGCTTCAGAGACGGTCGATGCCTGAACCGCCGGAGCCAAGATGTAGTCAATTCTGGAAAGGCTACTGTGTGCGCCCGAGTGAAAGGAGTACTGCCGCTGGGCAGGGTGTAGAAGCCGCCAACAGTCAATAAGGCCCATAGTACTCATGAAATTCGGGAGCCATGATTGTGCACAGCGAAGATCTCTGGACGGAAAACGGTCAAGGGTACCCGAAACCACGGAATTAAAATCCCCGCCAAGTACAAGCAATCCCTCCGGGAGGCCCAAAATGGCGCCCCCGAGATCATGAAAGGTAGTCGTCTGCAAACCCGGGGGAACGTAAACGGAAACCAAAACCAGGGTGCGCCCCTCCCACCTGCCCACCACAGCAACATATCGGCCCCTATCATCAATCACTTTGGACTCCACCTCCAGGGGGAGAGACATGCGCACCATGATTCCAACCCCTCGGGACCCCGAAGAGAACCCGGAATGAGCCACCATTTTAAACCCCTTTCTGTTAAGAGCCTGACAAGTATTGCCAATGAGATGAGTCTCCTGCAAGAGGATAACATCGGGTACACAACGTTTGAACATTTGTAACACAACCCCACGTTTAATGCGATCCCCCAGCCCATTCACGTTCCAACTTAGCACATTTAAAGTCTTACCCCCCATCATCAAAGATAGCCCGTCCCAACCACCACCCCCAGAAAACAGCCACCGCAGCGTTGTAATCAGAACAATAATAGCCTTGCCATAGGAAGAGAGAAAAAGGGAAAGCAAAAGAGAAATACACAAACCAACCACCCCCCACCCTGCACCCCTGCATTAGACTAAAAAGCCCCCCCAACTAGCAGTGTGCCTGTCGCCCCCGATAAACTAACCTACGAAAAGCCCCCAGAGGAGAAAGGAGACATCCTATCACCCCCGTTACCCTCCAAAGTTGAAAAAACCAAGAGAAATAAGAAAACAAAACAAAAGTCAGTGACTGCTTGCACCCGCAGGGCCCTCCACCGAAAGAAATCCGAAGAGGCACAGTTCACTCCTGAGAGCCAGGACCACCCGACGCCTCTTCCGACAGATCATCAGGGGTAGTCCGACGTTGAGGCAAAGTGTCCAGCCAGTCCCCAGCTGCCTCCGGCAAGTCAAAAAACACTGCTCGGGCGCCATGTTCTATACGAAGCTTCGCTGGGTAAAGCATGGAGTACTTCAACCCCATCTCCCTCAGTCTCCGTTTGACACCCATGAAGCTTTGTCAGCGTTTCTGTACCGCTTGAGTGAAGTCAGGGAAAAAGTTCACATCAGCGCTCTTAAATTTCAACGGACCGCCTCTCCTTGATGCCTGCAGGATCGCATCTCGGTCCCTGTAGTTAAAAAGTCTGGCAATGATGGGGCGCGGAGACGCTCCCGATTTCGGTGGGCCACCAGGCAGTCTATGTGCACGCTACACCGAGAAGAACTTACTCAGGCCGCCGGGAGCCAAGTGTTTCACCACCAGTTCCTCAACGAATAGATCGGCTGCGTCCTCCTCCGCACCCTCCGGTACACCTATAATGCGGACGTTCTGGCGCCGTGCCCGTCCTTCAAAATCATCGAGTCGGCGGGCAAGCATCGAGTTGGCGGCCTTCAGGTCCCGAACCTCCGACTGTACATCAGACATGTCAGTAGTCAGGCTCGACGTCTTGATGTCGAGCGACTTGACCCTGTCGTTCGTTTTCCCGAGGTCGGCTCTGATTAGATTGAGTTCAATCATGAGGGTATCAACCTTGTGCGACAACACTTTGTGCTGCTTATGCATTTCGGCCTTTACGCCCGCAATGGCTCCCATTACATCCCGGAGGGTGGGTTCAGTATCTTCCGGAGACCCATCTCGGTGTGAGTCCTTGGTGCGGCCCGATGCACCAGGCGAGCCCGTAGAAAGGGAGAAGCGCTCAGAAATGGTAGGCTGCGAGAGGGAAGGTTTCCTGCTGACTCTCGGGGGCTTCCCTTTGTCCGGGTCTCCTCTGCCCGCCATGTTGGGCGACGGGGATCGCGCGGTCCAAGACGGGGTCAAGCCAACACTACCACCAACAGACGGTCGAAGTCAACAATCACCTCCACCGTCCCAACGGAACGTCAGGCCTCCAAGCAGATCAGGCTGGTCACCGGCACTGAGCAAGGCAGCTCATCCCCTTTCGAACTGCCACCGTGTAGAAGCACCACCGTCTCCCTCACCATGCCAGATTATTATGGCGTCGTCGTCACCAAACTTCGCGACGGTGTAAGCCCGGATCCTCAATCGGAGAACGGGCCCCGCATCAGCAGCAGCACCGCAACTGATTCCCACCACCGTGGGACAGGATAGATAGCAGGATCAATGCGGAGGATCGGAGGGTCTTCGGAGCTCCGAGCTCACGCGGCCATCTTGGTTGCCCGCGAAGCTCCTCCTCCAGCACATCTGTTTTTAATCTATATTCTGAGCTGGGGTACGACACATAAGTGACTTAATTAGTATGCAACCCTTATTGCTAAGGCACAGAGTATGGACCTCACCAGATCTAATTCTAAACAGGGAAATCATCGGAGACACGTTGGGCTTAGACCAGGCCACAAAGATCCCATGGTTGAAGTACATTCGCAACCTCACCAATGACCTGGGGAGACCCGAGTTTTACGATAACCCTGCCACCTTAGTTAATATATCCAGGAAAGACCTAAAGGTTCTCTGTTGGTACCACTTTGAATCTTTAAGACTAGGGGCCCGATGTAGGTAAAATTGATTTACCGATTTCCAATTACCGAATTTTACCGATTCGGTAATTGAAAATCGGTAAATCAATGTGGTGGACATGTAGGTATTTCCAGATGTGTAAATACCGAATCTGTCACATTCGGTATTTACCGATTCTGTAAATACAGAATCGGTATTTCCCATTGATTCCTATGGGCTTCAAAGCCCATAGGAATCAATAGGAAATACTGATTCTGTATTTACAGAATCGGTAAATACCGATTTCGTAAGGGTGCAGGGGGTGTCACTTTGACACCCTTTGGCACCCTACAAATAGGCATGTGCGCCATGTGGCACACAGACATGCCCTAAGGGCATGTCTGTCTGTCACATGGCTAGGTGTGCATGCACACATGTGCATGCACACCTGAAATCGGTATTTTACCACACAATAGGATTGTGTGGTAAAATACCGATTTTGTAGGGCCTTTGGGACTCAGAAGAGTCCCACCTACATCTGAGATTTACTGAATCGGTAAAAATACTGATTCGGTATTTTACAGAATCGGTAACTTTACCGATTCGGTAAAGTTACCGATTCTGTAAAAATGTGCCCCTACATGCCAAATCTTGTTTACCGGTCGGTAACGGCCGAAAATACTGATTTTCGGCCGTTACCGACGACCTACATCTGGCCCTAGGAGTGGAGATAAACAAGAAAACTGTAATACAACACCAACTTACCTTGACCACACCTTCAATTCAACCATACCTGGTCTGGTGCCAAGAGGGGTTTGATAGGTTTATCCTGACCAGATTTAGATTTGATTATTTTTTTCGATTCATTAAATTTCTTAAAACTAACGGCTGGTCCAGAAACCTCTGTAAATGCCTGTGTGACAATCTATCTGACCAATCTACATTGCACGTGTTATTCTTCTGCAAATTTTACTCGGCGGAAAGGTCTAGATGGATAAAACCTTTTTTAAATCAGGGTACATGGCGTCACTGCCGTCCTGCCCTACTGTTTTTCCAATTTCTGAGTGATATGTACTGTGTTGGTATAATAATTGGTTTTTTAAAAAGTACCTTGAGGAGAAGGAAAGGTTTAATAAGTTCTTAAACACTTTTATGGCTTAGCACTAATTGTAATTTATGGACCTGCATTAACTTTTGTATGAAATGTCGCTTTTATGATTTTATAAACTTGTGGAATCGAATAAAGCTTTTCTACCTACCTAATGGCCGATGTTATGTCAAGTCTTTATCTGCTGAGGTTAATTATCATCAAATTCTCCAGGGATATACTACAGTAGCTCTGTGAGAATATAACTGAATAGCACGACCACCTACATTGCCAAACAGAGGCTCACTGTTTAAAAAGTTCATGAAAACCTGAAGGAACATAGATATCAAAGAAGACACAAGATACAAATACAATGGCCCACATGCATCATTGTAACATTTTGCGATTTCTTAATTGCGAAAATTAAGGAATCGCAAGTAAGAAATCGCAAAATGCTATGCATTAAAAAATCGCAATATTTTTTGCGATTCGGTATTTTTCCTTAATTGCGATTCACAATTTGCGAATCGCAATTAAGGAAAACCCTTCCCATTGATTCCTATGGGCCAAAAGGCCCATAGGAATGAATGGGAAGGCATTCACATTTTGAGAATTTCAAATTGCGATTCGCAAAATGTGAATTCAATTTCAAGGGTGCAGGGGGGGTCTAAAGAACCCCTCCCTGCACCCCTGAAATTTAACTTTAAGTGCAATTTACACACACACATGAACCAAGGACATGTGTGTGTGTAAATTAAAACTTGCAAATATGCAACTAGTTCATGTTTGAAAGTTTTCGGTAAATAAGCATGAAGTTCAACTTCATGCTAATTTACCCCTTCCAAAGTGCGAATTCGCGATTTAAAAATAATCATGCATTGCATTTAAGAAATCTGAAATTGCGATTTCTTAAATGCAATTGCAATTTTAGAAATCGCAACATGGTTGCGATTTCTAAAATTGCGAAATGCATGATGCATTCCAAATTAGTCAATTGCATTCGCAAACGGCCGAATTATGCGATTCGCACCATTTGCGAATGCAATTCAGTTTGATGCATCTAGGCCAATGACCATAAACAGCAGAGCTCTCTCTCATGGGATAATCTAACATGATTATTGCCTCACTCCTTACCTAGCAAAAGAATATTATGTTAATAAAATCTTACCTGCAGCAGATACTCCTTTTGTAAATTCATGTTGATCAATTACAGTTTATTTCTACACGATCCAAATTACTTTAATGTTTTGGGGATTGTTGTGTCCTCTATAGGGCCCAATGTAGTTTTTCCTTATGTTATATCAACCGCACTTCTGCTTTGCACACATTATGAAACAGAATGCTTGTTTTTTTGCAACACTGTTATTTTCGAAATAGAATGCACACGGTTTATTAATGAGCTTTTTGCTGCAATTCAGTCTGAACATGTATTAGAAGGTCAAATAACATTGTGCCCTGTTATTCCATGTGGGTGGACACTAACACCCAGGCACAATGGAAGAGACCGAGCTGCTGGTTATGCGTAGGGCATTTCCTATCAGATCAGCTAAGACTTGCCGTTTTGGCAATAGAGAGGAGGATTCTAGTGGAGAAGAGGTCCCCAAACCAAAGCGCCAGGTTGCGCAATCTGAGTTGCAAACCTGCTAACTGCAAATGCCAGGTATGGGGCCTATCACCATCCCAAAGATCTTTACTATAATATTGTGAGGCTAAGCTAAGGCAGATACTCCAATAACCATGATTGGGATTTTCATTGTGTATGGTTTATTGGTGATGCAAATTACATTACTAAGTTTTGTGTGTTTTCTAACTGCAACGCAGTTGCTTCATAATACAGCACCATAATTTCAATAAATATTGTAATCTGGTTTTGTGTCTTATTTCTGTTTAGGGAGGAGGAATTATGGTCCATTCAGTTCCCCAATTCAATATACCACATAACCAAGTAAGAGAATGGACACTTGTAACTACGTAACCGTAGAGTAAATTGAATCACCCTCATAAACGCTATGTTGCTTGTGCGGTGTATATCGTTTTTCCGCCCCACATACGCGTTACGGCATTATCATTGGGTGTCCAAATTTGTGCTGTATGCCAGCCTCAAACCTGAGGCAACCTCTGGTATGAGTAGTAGTGTCCAGAGATAGGAGGGCACCCCCAAAAAGAAACGAAGGGTGATTGGAAGGCTGTGTCTAAAAAGCAAGACTTCACCAGAAACGATTTTTAATTTAAGAATGGTGAGGTTTTGTTATTAAAAGATGGTGGGTATAAACATAGATCGAGTTACTAGATCTCTTTATATCACTTATTGACAAAGTCGACATGTTTCTGCTCCATTTTGCCCAGCCGGGTCTACGGAGCATTCGTCAGGACAGACAAAACGAACAACAAATCAGTTACTTACACAATTTGTGAAGTACTCAGTAGAATTAGTCTTAAACACTCTGTTTCTAGTTTGGATAAGTTTCCTGAAATAGAAGAAACACAGAAAACAGAAATGCAGATAAGGGGGTACAAGTTCAGCACTTTGTACAAATCTCAATTTGAGAAATTTCGAAAAAACGTGCCAATATTGTGCACTACATTCATTAGAGCAGTCCCAGTAGAGACCGCCATGGCTGAATCTACACTTTGAGGCGAAATGAGTCAGTAGCAATGATGTAATGATGTAACGATGCATATAAGTTGGATGGAATCTAATTATCTAACTAAGTTCTATAGTACGACCTTATGTTGGGCCCATTAATAAACTGTGTACTATTTTGAAAAGTATTGTGGCAGCATGGTAAAAGCAAATCTCGGATCCACCAATTAACGAAAGGCGCGTTGATTATGTCGCGCCGGCTGTGGCGGTTCACGGTACTTCTCACTACCATATAGACGTACTCATTAGTAAGTGGTCGTCGGTCTAAAGTTACACAAAGATTGTATATGGCAAAGATCTTTTCTGTATCCCTATGAGGACGCATGGCGTGGTGGCGACTGGTTACGCTCTAGCGCATGTGTGGCGACACAAGAAAGTGTGAAGTTTACCTTTTGTACGGAAACTACGAACTTCAGCAGGGAGTGTTAGAACTCTCTGGTACTGAGCTGGAACAAAGAGGGGGAGGAAAATTAAGTTGGCATTCGTCTTACCGCTCGTCAATAGGGCTGAGAGAGTATTCTGCTGCCGCCATTCTCACCCGCAGGAAGGAAAGTCTCGGTGTCTTGTGCTGGCTTTGCCCCTGGACATCGGAGACAGGTTTCCTCTTCCTTTTCTATTGTGGCGATAGAAAGGGGACTGTACGTGTTTTCAAAGCGAAGCAAACTTTATTCAGTGCTCGATATTAAGAGGCTGTATCTATCAGTGCCATTAGTATTTATTAAGCCATAATGTAGGTGTACAGTAGATGGTGTCACTCCAATAAAGTGTTTCCACTACTAAGTTAAACTAGTGGTAAAGTATTTTGGTGAAAGGATTGCAAAAACAAATTCAAATTCCCATCATATTCAAAAAAGTTTTCCATATTCCAATTTGTACAAAGTGCTGAACTTGTACCTCCTTATCTGCATGTCTGTTTTCTCTGTTTCTTCTATTTCAGGAAACTCATCCAAACTAGAAACAAAGTGTTTAAGACTAACTCTACTGAGTACTTCACAAATTGTGTAAGTAACTGATTTGTTGTTCGTTTTGTCTGTCCTGACGAATGCTCCGTAGACCCGGCTGGGCAAAATGGAGCAGAAACATGTCGACTTTGTCAATAAGTGATATAAAGAGATCTAGTAACTCGATCTATGTTTATACCCACCATCTTTTAATAACAAAACCTCACCATTCTTAAATTAAAAATCGTTTTTTTAGACACAGCCTTCCAATTACCCTTCGTTTCTTTTTGGGGGTGCCCTCCTATCTCTAGACACTACTACTCATACCAGAGGTTGCCTCAGGTTTGAGGCTGGCATACAGCACAAATTTGGACACCCAATGATAATGCCGTAACGCGTATGTGGGGCGGAAAAACGATATACACCGCACAATCAACATAGCGTTTATGAGGGTGATTCAATTTAACCTACGGTTACGTAGTTACAAGTGTCCATTCCCTCACTTGGTTATGTGGTATTATGGACATGCATCAGTGTGCGAATGAAAGATGATGGCCTGTTACAGCAGTTCCCTGAGGGGACTAGTGTGGGTCTCCTGAGTAGTGCTTGTGTGTGTCCATAATCATTCTTACGCCTATTACTGAAGACGTCCATGGTGTTCAGGATTACTCCTCTGAAGTGTTTAGGAGCACCATATTCTGTGAATCTTTTCAAGCTTGAAAAGCTTAAAAGAAAGGCACATTTTTTGTTGCACTTTGTATCCCTTTCTGTTTTCCTTATGGCTGCAGCACCTGTCACCATTCCTCTTAATTGCAGACCTGCTGCCATGCACATGTAACATATCATGGACATACTAATGCAGGTGGTGCTTTTATTTTTATGGTACATGGCAACAATGCTTACTGCTTTGAAGTCTTTAATCTTGGGACATTTTTCCAGCTGTGGATGGGAATACTAATACTGTCCATACAAACACAAAACCTCTACCACCGTTATTATACAGATCGAATGCACTTATGGAAATACGCCCTGCCTCGCCGCTCTTACCTGCATGTGCTGCTCCTGTAAGTAATTGTAACACATGGGGGACAGTGTTTGCGGCTGTCTATACCATCTGCCACGGTACTCTGTCCATGTCAATTTGGCCAGAAGTATTAGAACAAATACAGAACTAATACAGGACCGCTGCTGCTCTTGATTCTGGAATGAAACTAATTTGAAATGTTCCTGTGGTGTCCGCAAGGATTCTGTCTAACAATAAAGGCAAAGCAGCATCACTATCTATACGTCAGAGGCTCACTTTCGTTGCTCTAGTCAACCCTGAACACAAACTACCTATAATTATTGCTTATCTGCATACATCCTTAGGGCACAATAATTTGGGAATCGGACGGATCAAACCATTTTTTGGCAAACCTAGTACTGACAAGGAAGCCAAGCCAACCAGTAAATGTGTTAAAAAACAAGAGACAAATCTTAACAATGACTGAAAGGTAAACCTTTTGGAGGTTCTCCACCCTCGGAGACCTCTGAGAAACATTATAATTTCCGTGATCGCGCTAAACTCAAAGCTCAAGACAAATATAAGAATTCTGATGCACGTTCTCCTCGTTCCTTACAGGACTCATCTGAAAAGCAGTATGGGAGAGGAGGGCGGTCTGAGCATGGGCACGAAGAGTACATGACACTTAACAGGGACTCAAAATGCTCAGTTGACATAAAGACAAAGAAGGAGAACCGAACTCCTCAAATCAAACCCAAGTTTCAATAAAAGAAGGTTGCGCCCATTACCGCAAATTATGCCTCTAACTCTGACGACCCTCCTCCTGAACAGGAGTTGGGCAATGTCTCTCCTGGACAGTGCAGCAGAAGTCACCATAGTGTGCCGGAATCTACAGCAGTTTCTGGCAGCGAGAGCAACTGATACATTCATCACAGTTTAAACCCCAGATAGGCGCGTAGTTTGGATAGGTTACATGACTTAGATATACAAAAGCCATAGGGGTTAAAGGTGAAGCTCTCATGCTACTAACCTCCTTTCTATCAGAAAGATCTCAAATTTTGAATCTCAGTCAGTTTAAATCCTCACCTTTTACTTTGCCATGTGGAGTCCCTCTAGCTCTGCACTTTGACCATTGCCACAGTTTACTCCCCAAATTCAGGACAGAAGGAATTTCTCTACAAGGTGGTAAAGGGGGTGTTGAATCTCCAGATAGATCACTAATCATATGGGGGGATCTCAACCTGGTTCTTGATCATAGCATGGATAGATCGGCCTAGAGATATGGCCAGACGGGGGCACTTTCTGAGAAAGGGAGACAGATGCTACTAGAGATCGGGCTGACAGATATTTGGAGTGCCTGACACCAGACATCAAGGAATTACACGTTTTACTCTCACCTCTAAAAGACATACAGGAGAATAGATTACATACTGACTATGGACGAAATCCCCCAACAGACCCAACAGGTTGAGATTCTTTCCTGCCCGCTGTCGGACCACTCAGCAGTGCATATATCTCTAGCCCTCTCTTGTCAGCGCCCTACCCATCGGCTGTGGAGTTGAAGAGAGGCGATGCTACAGTGCCCCACAATAGTTCAGCGCATCACAGGGATTATAGAGGATTACCTGTCCAACAATGATACGCCTGACACTACCATTGCCATGTTGTGGGACACTTTGAAGGCGGTAGTTAGTGGGGAGTTCTTAGCAATTGCTGCGCAGGATAACAAAGCAAGGAGGAAACACAGGGAACAACTCTCGGATGCAGTGGTGGAACTGGAGCATATACACCAAAGAACTGGCGCTCCCAGGGTCTGGAAACAAGTGGCAGCAGTGAGAACTCAGTTTGCTGGCCTGGACATTGACCGGGCTGAACACGCCACACTAAGACTTCAGCAAGCTTTTTATTCTAAGGGAGATAGGTGTGGGAGGCTGCTGGCCAACAAATTGCGGTTGCAGAGGCAATCAGCCAATGTCCCACTGATTATAGACCACTCCGGTCAGAAGCAGGCCACTGACCATGGCATTGCAGACAGCTTTTGGCAATTCTATGCAGCTCTGTACAAAGCACAGGATCTTCCTGAAACAGTTCCTGTGTAATATCTGCAGGGGGTTAACACTGCCAAGCTGGTTCCTAGCCAGGGAAAGGACCTGGAAGCACCGTTTAGAATAGAGGAAGTTGATTTGGCCATTTTAAGATTAAAAACACTCAAAATTTCCAGGCCCGGATGGGTTCTGCTCTCTCTTCTACAAGGCTTTATATACTACCCTGTCCCAGCTGCTAACAAGAGTATTCGACACAATTGGTTTGTCCTCCCCTATCCCACCATCGATGCTAGAGGCGCTAGTCACAGTCATCCCTAAACTAGGAAAAGATAAGCATACTGCACGTCCTACCATCCTATTTCTCTCCTCAACATCAACCTCAAAATATTTACAGGATTCTGGTGCAGAGACTCTCTTCTTGCCATCCTGGGCTACTCGACCCGGATCAGTCGTTCTTTGTGATGGGACGCCAGTGCTCGGACAACACAAAACAAATACTGCATATAATTTATAAAGCAGAGCGTTTCCAGGACGAGCGTATGGTTCTCTCAGTAGATGCCAAAAAAGAATTTGATGGGGTGCGCTGGCCCCAACTCAAAGCCACCCTGCAGCACTTTGGTCTGCTGCAGCGCTTTGTTAAGTGGGTCTTCGCCAGCTATACCATACCTACTGCGTCGGTCCGGGTAAATGGAGTGGTCTCCACCCCTTTTCCGATCCAACAAGCGATGAGACAAGGATGACCTCTCTCGCCGCTCCTATGGAGCCCATGGCGTGGGGACTGTGGAATTACCCCTTAATCTCTGGGGTATAGTTCGGCGGAGAGGATCATAAAATTAGCCTGTACGCTGAAGTTGTGGTGGCCACCCTGGAGCGACTGGAACAGACCCTGCCTGGCCTGCTGGCATAGCTTACTAATTTCTCGCACGCATCTGGATTCAAGATGAACGTCCGCTAGTCCCTAGTTCTGGGTTTGACTCTCAGACTGGCTACGTTGGACTCCCTCAAGAGCTCTCATCATCTTCGGACTCTATCCCATACCTGGGTCTGCAATTGGCGAGCATCATCTGAAACACTTTCTCCTTGAATTACACGGCACTGCTGCGGCGGATTCGTGACTGCCTTCGTCGGGCCGAGAAACAGCCATTAAAATGACAGTATTACCTAAAATCATATATATATATTCCAGGCCCTCCCTGTGGCCCCTTCTTTGGGAGTGTTGCGGTCACTGCAGACAGACATAGAACGCTTCATCTGGCGTGAACAACAGCCCAGAATGCAAAGAGACTTTAGTTACAGAGCTCCAACAGAGGGGGGATTGACGATCCCAAATCTGCAGGAGTATTACTGGGCAGTGCAACTGCGGGCTCTGGTCGAATGGTCTTGGCCGGAGTCCGAGAAACACTGACTGTTCATAGACAGGGCACTGGCTAAGCAATCGCTTTGGGGGGTTCCCTTCCTGTCCAAGCCAGCTCAGATGCGTAATCTGTACTTATCCAAAGTAACACACTCCACCATCACGGGTTGGGGCAAGGTAGCCATCTCACGGGGTCTCACGAAATTCACGTCCCCCATTATGCTGATAGTCAACAACCTCGACTTTTCTCCGGGAATGGATTAAACTAGCTTTGCGCAGTGGTCACAAACAGGCTGTTGCTCAGTGGACCACTTCTTCGATGTGGATGGGCCTCTGTCTTTTACCGACCTACGGACGCAGCACAATCTGTCTGAGAATGAACGCTGTTGTTACTATCAGATTAGGGACAGGTCTCTGCAGACAGAGGTTCAAAAGGGGCATAAAGACAGCTCATGACTTTTGAAAAATTATTACTCACTAGACACACGGAAACTCGGTTGACCACGGACCTTTACAAACTAATCCGTAGCAGTCCTTGTCCTGAGAAAACACCTAGTCAGCTGAGATGGGAAGTGGAGCTGGCCAGGGAGTTAACGCAGAAGGAATGGCAGGGCATCTATTTCAGGGCACGACATTCTGCACACAGTGTTGCTAATATAGAGACGCAACGAAAATTGTAACAGATTGGTACCTGACACCTCCACGGCTCCACAGAGTCAACCCTACATGTAGCCTTTATACTGGAGGGCTTGCAGCTAGGTGGGCACTATGACTCATCTACTATGGGACTGCCCCCAACATTCCCACTACTGGCAGCAAGCTTTGGACAACATTGATTCCCACTTCCAGACCCAAATACCTCGCTTTCCAGCTTACATTCTCTAAGGCCTGTCCAACCCCATTACCTTCCTGTTGAAATCAGGAAGGGGGAAACAGATGACATTAACATGAGGGGCGGCTCTACAAAACATCCTCTCCCACTGGGGGAAAAACAACTGCGCCCACCTATGAAGGATGGCTACACAGACTGTGGGGGATAATTGGAATGGAGAAAGTCTCCCTCTCGTTGACCAACCAAGGAGCCTCTTTTCATGATCTGTGGGGACCTATTTTGTCACTATTGACTTCCGAATTCAAGGAACTCACATGTCCCAAATACCTGAGGCTTCTTCGCTTAGCAGACCCACCTCAGTGTGAATCTTCAACCGAGAGGCCGACATAGAGCACACATGGTCAGACATCCTGGAGTGGGGTGAAGCTTGGTAACGGCTTTGTACTGCACCCCATATCTTGAAGTGGCATTGAGGGGGGAACAGAGGGAAGGGGGGGGTTCTGCTGTTTTTTAAGTGTTTGCCCTTTTGCATGGTGGCACTTGTCTTACCTTTCGATTCGCAGATCCTACTGCAGGTTTACCAAATGTATGCCATTCCTATGTGTGAGATATTTATCTTAATAAAGAAATTTAAACAAAAAAGTGCACTATTCCCTTTGTGTCAGTCATGTTAAAGATAATGTGGACCAGCACCCTAAAATGTAGCTGGAAGTTAGTGTGGAGTAGTGTCTGTATCTCAGACAAGGACCTTGCAGCCTTGAAATCATACGTCTCTCCGGCTCAAGTTAAGACCACATATTAGACCTGGCACCTTGGCGTGAGTCTCCCTTCCACTTTTTGCTGATGTGCCTCAGATGTTTTGCTTGTGTTCGATGCTCAGAGCACTGCACCACGGCCAATCTGTGCCGCAGTGCAAGTGCTCCCTATGTAAAGTGTATCCGTAATTGATTTCCATGATTGGCTTAATTGGTTTACTGTCAGTCCCCAGTAACGCGCATGAGGAGTGCCGGGGCGTGTAGATACAAATGCCACTAGTGGGCCTGCAGCGCTGGTTGCGCCACCCACCGAAACGGCCTAGTAAACGATGTCTCGGGTCCGCCATTGCAGACCCTGCGTACAGTCTGGTGCTGTCGCGCTGACTGTGCAAGTGCCCACACTTGCCGGTCCCTAAACCTTCCCTAACCTTCATATCAGTCACCCCTATGGTAGTCCCACGGGCCGGGTGCATTGTAAGCGTAAGGTA
The DNA here is from genome assembly GCF_964263255.1 of Lissotriton vulgaris. Taxonomy (NCBI): domain Eukaryota; kingdom Metazoa; phylum Chordata; class Amphibia; order Caudata; family Salamandridae; genus Lissotriton; species Lissotriton vulgaris. Next base: position 482,896 of record NW_028246463.1, read on the forward strand.
GGACAAGCCTGATGAGTGTGGCATGTCCTAGTAGTGAATTACCGCCTTTTTCGTTCTTCACTATTGAAGGGCTGCCTGTTCTCTTAGGCCAAGGTGAGTGGCTGGAACTATTACACCCTATAGTCCCAACCGGCTCAGGGAAAACGGCGGCATGTCAAATTTGGTATGCCTGAACTCAGAATGATAAAATACTTCCTTTAGCAAGGTTTATTTTAATATATTGTGTTTGCAACTGCTACTTTTAGAAAGTTAGCATTTGCTCGCCTGACTATTTCAGCCCGCCTCTGCCAGGATGTGTATCTGCTGTCTGGGTTTGTGTGAGTGACAGGGCTGGGGAATTCCCGGGGACAGACGGGGTGACCAGGTGGTGAATAGAGTGCTTACACCAGGATGGGTGGGCGGAGTAGTCCTTGACTCTGAATAGGGTTGTGCTCCACCACCACAATGCTGGCTCCACCTCCTGCGGAGCGTCTGATGTCTCTGCCCTGCACCCTGAAAGAAGACGGCAGCGTCCTGTAAACAGAGTACTCCAAAACCGGGTTGAACCAGGCTCAGGCCCCCTGGCCTGCCAAGACAAAAGAAATCGAGTATAAAGGTAGGAGCCCGGCTCCTAAGAAATCAGATCCAGTTTTGACCACGACCAACCTCTGCCCGACTAGAAGGACCAAGAGAAGCTGAGGAGAAGGAATCCTGCAGTGGTGCCTTGCTGAGAACGGAGAGGAAAAGACCAGAAAGAACTTTAAAGACTTGGGCCTGAAACTATCTTCAAGGGCTTGATCACGAGCTTGCCCCCTGAACGGAACCCCAGGACCATTGGGTTCTATTCTGCCTGTGCCCGTCTGCTGTTGGACCTTTAGTTCTTATTCCCTCGCCAGAGTTGTGACTCGGGTGCCTTCGCCCTCCAAGGTCGTGACAGCTCGGAGCCTGGTCGCCCCGCCGCCGAGAGCCCCGCTCAAGCTTGAGTCGCTCTCCGCTTCAGTGCCGGGCCACCCGCTCTCCTGTCACCTCGCCTGCTACGGAGCACGCTGTGAGCCTCTCATCTTCTCACGCCGGAATCTGCACGGAGCGCGAGACCCCCGAGTCTAACACCACATCCTTTTGAAAAAGCATGGTGTAGGAGAGTAAGGTCTGCTTCCCATAGTCACCCCTTCTTTTTGCTGTGATTCTCTAGTTTTTCGACTTTAGTGTGGCTGTGGGCCTGCTAATCAGACCCACAGCCCAGCTGTTCCCTCTCTAAATTAATACCATGTACTTTAAGTACATACCTCATTGGGAATTGGGTCACCTTTGTAAGCCCCTGTATAGTGTACCATAGGTACCCAGGGCATAGGTGCATCCAAGGCCTACCAGGGGCTGTAGCATGTATTATGCCACCCCTGGTTGGCCATCCAAACTGACACCACAGGCTGATCTCTCAGCTTGGGTAAGGTGGAATAATCACCCATTACTTAAATATAGTATACCGATATCTACCATTATATATAGACACTTATATACCTATAGGTCACTCCTATGGCAGGCCTTAACAATCCTGAAACAGAGTGCTTGATTTTATGTGATAGGGTGCTCTAGCATGAGCTGAGCCCTTCTGCAGCTTTTGGAACCATATCCTTATAGCTGTTCTATGATATAGCCATACCATATACTCTTAAGTGCATTATTATCTTCGCAGTTAATGCTAACTTTGGTTTGGCTCTATCAAAACATGTTGTGTAAGGTGTAAAACACTTTGGAATACTACCCCCCCCCCCCGCCAGTCCTGACTGCGGGGGTAGCATTCCACCCTTCTAGAGGGAGAAGACATGTAGTTACTGCTTTACCCGGTTAAAGTTAACCAGAGCCTCAGCATCACAAAATGAATGCTGCTGCCACAGACACAAGTCTGACCTCCTGCAGCTGGGGGAAACTCCAGCAAGGGAGACTTGTACAATAGGTTTCTTGTCGAGGGAGGTGCTAGCACCTCCCCAGACAGCCTGTAGTGTATTTGGGCAGGGTGGGTTGAATGGAAAGATGCTTTTCCAGACTCTGCATGGGGCACACAAGATGCTCCATGCATAGCCCGGTTCAAACCAGTTGCTAGGGCACTCCAGTCCCGCTCTGGCGTGAAACTGGACAAAGACAAAGGGGTGTACCCACCCCCTTCTCAGGGTCCACCCATAGGAGGGACCTAGCAGGTAATCCAGACCCAAAAATCAGTATAAAGATAGGAGCTTAGTCTAGAGACTTTAGATTAATCCTGGAAGAAACTTTGATACGAACTCTTGGACCTTCGACATTCTATATCGACTAGAAGACATCTCCCTTGTGGTCAAGGAGTGACCACCCTGTGCAAACAGGCACCACCAGTAACTTTCCAGTTTGCTTTGTCGACGCTCCTGATGGAAACCGAAGACTCAGCTGCTCAGGAACTGGACTTCCAGACTTCTCCAACTCTGATCCACATCCACAGCAAAGCTGAGACCCGTGGCGGGCACGAGAGATGTGGGACCGGACACCCTGGACATCCTGCATTTTGCTAACAGTGCAACTTCCAAGGCACCCTCGAAGTTGTGCATTGGGGTTTGAGAAGCCCCAGACGCGTGCACCATTTGCACCAAAGCTCAGCCCTCCACACTCCACGAGTGTCACGTGGAGCTTGCTCCTGCATTTCAGCTCGACGCGTCTTCCCGGTTGCTAGGCTGCTGGCTAGTGAGCCCTCTGAAAATGAACCTTTGAATTTACACCACTGGCCTGGTTGCTCCAGGCTTGCTCCAGCTTCCCTCCAAAGGAGAAGCTCCCCAGACCTTGCTGGTCTGACTCAAAGCCAATCTTCACTTCCTGCATGGGTTGCGGTTACCAAGGCTTGTTGGGCCCAGTCTGGATACCAACACCGCAGTCACCTAGATCCTTTGTGGGACATCTCGAATCCAGCTCCTGGTCATCGTTGACGCCTCCTGAACCTCGTGGCTGCAGAGACAAGCTTCACCTCTTCACCTGAATCAACTCGACATCGCCTGGTTCCTTCCTGGTTTCTTCCTGGTCACTGGCTAGTGACCCAGACTCTGTTTCCTTTGCTTTCAGGTTCTTCTCATCATTGATCCACCCTTTTCCTCTGGTCGCCTGCAGCACTTCTTTGCAGATCTCCATAGAAAACATTGACGAAACCCGACACGAAAAGACACCTATGCACCCGGCCTCCCTGGGTGAGGTAACTCGAGTACTTCAGTGCTCCCGTGGGTGTTGACTATCGAAGTGTCCTAGCTTAAAGGGGTTTTACCGTAGTCCATCCGGAAGTGTCCCAAATCAGTAACTTTGTAACTTCTACGTTCTCCATTATAAGTCAATGGTAACTTGCGACTGTGTTTAGACACTGCACCCGCCTCCCGTGGGTCTCCTACTTCCTAACCTTTGGTTGTTCAGTGTAGCCCCAGCGATTCCCTAGGCCTATTCACTATCCTTGAAGTGGTTCTTATACCACTTACTTAGTATATGGTTTGTCAGGGCATTAGGGCAGAACTGTATTTGTGCAACTTATAGTATACTTAATGAGTAACTTGTGATGTGTTTCGATCTCTGACCTCATAAAGAGTTCAGAGGGGTTGTGTTAGAAATAAATACATATATATTTGATATATACCTTGTGTGGTGTCCTTTCATTTGGTACTCAAGGGATTATAATTGGTAAAACAACTGGCTTTACATGCTCTCTGAAGTTTTAGCCTAAGACTGCTGGTCCATGATACCACTAAGATAGCTTGTCTATAAGGTTGACTTTACAAGCACCATCAATAAAGGTTGATTTAGACTGGTGCAAAGTGCCACTAGAACTAGTGACATCATATGCCAGGCTAACTTCTCACACATGGATTTCAGTTTGCTCAAAGAATCAAACTGTATGTTGGAAACATTTACTGAAGGCATTAGTGCTGCCTCCCTAACTGTGTGGTCAGGTGGAAACAGTACTTGTGCGCAACAAGTCACCAAGGAATTAAGCATAATTAGATAAGCGATGCCCTGTTCCATTCCGCAGCAACCAGGATTATTCAGCATCAAATGGCTCCCATTCTAGAGCCCCTTTAACACTGGATGAATTATGGCAGCTGGAGAACCCTTCAGATAACAAGACAAGCTTGCTATCGAAGCATTGCATGCCCCGTGGAGAGAAATGTCCTTGCCGATGAAGGATCCGCTTAAAGCATTCTCATAGTTGAACTACTAAGGAAAACCCCTGTGTCCTCATTCCTGCATGGTACATCCCAATACTTATGCACATAACTTTCCCATAGCACTTAATATTTGCCTACTTGTTGGTATTGGAGACAGTATTGAAATTGGAAAGTTGTGACCTACAGGATGAGGTAACCATGAATTATACAGTCTGTGGACGGTGTGCCGAGCCAAGCCCACACAGTTGGGCTCAGGGATTGACTGATCCAGCCTTAGGGCGCAGACTCTTTCCACTCCAGTCTAAATGTCAAGCAGCATATTTGTTTCACTTTCTACAGCCATGGGAGTGGAAGTGCTGCCCATGATCTCAATAACGTGCACAAGCGTAGCAGGGGTGGAACAAGGTCTTCACTCCGTAAGCACATCAGCACACACAGTAATCCTCCTCAGCACTTTTTTCAACTTGTCTCATCTTGCATGAAATTGCAGTCATTGTAGAACCTTACTCGTCACGTGGTACGGCTGCATGAAACCTGGCAAGAAAATGATATGCACAATACCACGCATGAGTACCTTATCCAGTACAAGTTTTGCCTTCCATTCTGGGATTTAAGGGCCATAGAATCGGCTCTATACAAATAATGGAAACCCAGGGCTTGAATAACTACTTCAGCATGGAACTAGGAAATGTGGCCCTTATATGTGCTGCGCTTTGCATTCCACACCACACTTCTCTTACCATGAATGAATATTACCAGTAGGTGCTTTGGAATTTCCTTTTGTACCTGTGAATCGAAAAGGAAACTACACTGCGCATGAGATTGGCCGAAAATAGAAAGCATATATGCGTAGCTTGAAAGGAAGGGGCAGTGGTGGCAGCTCTGGTTCACTTAAATCCGATGAGAAGTTGTCATAATTCATGAAGCAGCAAGACACCGCCCTGTCTATTTTTGACAGCTCAGCAGGTTTGGCAGAACTGAAAGATGACTCGATCTGTGAAATATTCCCATAGACGTCGTCAATTTCTCAGTTTAAGATTTCTTTACTTGTTGATTGTACAGATGTAGTTATTTCAAGAGGGAAAAGTACTGTTTCACTGTTGTTTACAGCTTCTCTTTGGAGAGTGGAATCTTATGTTGTTATTAAAGCTTCCTTCTGAACTTCCTGTACAGTAGAAAGAGAAGTGCAGCGGGTGCCCAGGAACCCACGTGGCCTACTGTTAAGAATACATTGTAAATTGATACTTGTACAGCGCACTACTCACCCGCAAGGGTCTCAAGGCGCTTGTACGAATACTGCTGTGGAACCCATCCTGGCTTTCCCTGTGAGGCGTCCACTCCTGGGCATCCCCAAGGTGGAGGCCAGGCATCCTTAGCGTTGTGGGGGCCGTTGTGGAGATTAAGCAAGCTATTGCCCAGAGTTGCAAAGTGGGACTCCATGATTGGAATAGGCAACAAGGCAAGAATTATCAGGTCCGTGGAATTTTTAACCCAAGACCCGCCGAGGTGGGGAATTGAACCCTGGTCCCGGGCTAGACCTCTGCATCAGGGTCTGCCGCTCTAATCATTGAGCCACACTTCTCCAGCCACATAGTGTGGTTTAATTGGATCAATAGAAACAAACCTCTTGTCTCTGCGACCGGCAAGCAGTGGAAGAAGTACGGTTCTGGTACCTTCAACAGCCTGGGCATATACAGGCCCACATTCTTCATGATCCACGTTTTTATCTCTGACCAGGTCCCTATATTTCGGGACCCAGGCAGGTCTTGCTGGCACTACCTTCACTTCACCAACAGTGGTGCGTTTTACTTGGACATTGCTTTGTAAAGCCCATAATTAATTGAGTTCCTGTAAAACAGCCAAACGTTTATTCATATCAAATGTTGTTTCAGCCGCCACTGTGCTGACACTGTCAAGGGCTGGTACCTACATTTTCACACCAAACAGGAGTTCATAAGGTGTACTACCCCCTAGGGATTTTGTTTGCATGTTGTTAAGTGCCCTCTGGACCCCATATAGGTGATTGATTGACCCAACTACCACCTGAGCCTAATATCCTTGCTGTTAAGGAATGCTTGACGTCATGTTCTTACTCTCAATGACCAAATTTCCTTCAGGATGGTACAGAGAGGAGTACTACAAGGCCACACCCAAACTTCCCATAGCTTCTTTGTAAGCCCGAGATCTAAACGCCGGACCCTGGTAGGAATGAAGTGTGCCAATTGTGTATGTGCTGATAAAGACCCACAAATCCTTTACAATAGTTTGAGTGTCACCTGAGCACTGTAGTCAAACCCGCAGGAATCAGGAGAATTAATCCACTGCCTCCAAGATGTACTTGTAAGTCCCATCTGATTGTATTGGACCACAGTGATCCAAATACACACAAGCCAAACAGATCAATAGAGATGTCTGTGCTAGACATGCTATGTTGGAGCCTTTCATCTGCTGGCAGATGTCGCATTTAAGGACAAATTCCTTGGTCTGTTTTGATAGACCTGGCCACCAATAGCGATGCTTCAGTAATGAAACTGTAGCAGTGATCCCTGTGTGAGCGGAACTCAGACCCTCATGTGCAGCTAGTACCAAGCCTAATATGCGATCAATGTCTGGTATTACTATATCCCCCACTCCTGGAATCTGACCATATTGAATGTTTTGTGCATCTAACTTGCAGGAGTAGTTGGGTGGAAAGCCTTTTGGCAGGGCTGATCTGTTCCGTGTGACAATAACTGCCACCATAGTTCTTCTGTCTAGCCTTGTACTTGTACTTTGCAGCAACGGCAGCAGTAGGAACTCTTGCCTTGGCTGCGTCCACCCACCATGGAATTCCCTTCAACGCGCACGCCAACAAGCTGATGACTCAATGTATGAATAACATGAGCCTGTGGCTGGCTTTCTCTCAGCTCAGCCAGCTGTTGCCAAAGAATCTTGTGCTTTACTGTGCAACCTTTGGAATCTCTAAATCAATTTTGGCCCCAATAGTGTAAATATCCATTAAAAGACTGGACACAGTAAAACAAATCCAACACAATAATTGTGGGCCATTCATGATCCGTATTTTGTAGTGCCAGTAGCAGAGCTTTGAGTTCTGCCAGCTGCACTGTACAGTTCCCTAGGGACTGAGTATGTGTCTTCCCAAGACAGAACTTCCTGTCATGCATGCACCCTTTTACAATTGTGCATGCTGTGGAATATTGCTGTTTTGTTCCTACAGCAGGTTGTGGTGCAGAACAATCGGTATAAATTATATATTCATATCCATCTAGAGGAATAGTTTCAATCGGCAGAGGATATTCTTGTTCGTACTGCAAAAATGCTTGTGTTTGTAATGTAGGGTCAAATATGTAATCTACATCTGTTGCAGTGAGAGAGTTAGCCCATTGAATCCATCTTGGATGTAAAGGTTTTACATTTGGAACATTTGCCTTGGTGACAGCCTCTAAGGTCGTTACCGGGGTCACAACAATAATGTGTTTCCCCTACTCTAGTGCTCTCTCTCTCTCTCTCTCTCTCTCTCTCACTAAAGCAGTCTGTACTGCTGTAAGTATTTTTTCAATGGATGCAAAACGTATTTCAGCGTTTGTGTACAAATGTGATTTGTATGCAATAGGTACTGTATCCCCTTCATTGAACGTGATATAGGTGTACCCGGTTGGTCCAGCAACTACACAGATCACCAGGTTAGCTGTGCTAACAAGCATGTGTAAATGTTTAGAATATATCTTGTCAGCTTGTATGGAACGTAAAATATCTGTATGTTCCTGTGTCCAATGTTGCACTGAAAAATCGGGTCTAATTAAGTTTTACCCGTTCTGCTTAATCCAAAATGTAAGTTCTTCCAACATTTTTGAATCCTAAAATGGATTGTAGTCTTTTCAGAGTTATTGGAAGTGGGGTAGTGCAAACATTTCTGAAAAATTGTCTGCCAGGCTTTTCCCTTCACTCGACAACTCATATCCCAGGAACAAGACATTGAGGTCGGCAATTTTTGATTTAAAAAAAATAAATTTGTAGCCCAAGAGAGCATACCCAAGAATTATGCGGTTCACCCTAGCCAAGCGTTCCATTTATTCATCGTCCGTCAGATAAATATCGTCTAAGTAGGACAGTTCCTCTTCATCTAAATTTTGAAGTAACTCTGTCACTCTGGCTGAAAACAGCCCGGGGATATTCTTATACCCCTGAGGTAATCGACAAAATTTGGCGATGAGAACCTATTGGTGAGAATACTGTCAAATATCTGCTCTCAGCACTACATTCTGGCAAAACAATCCATTTGAGATATCTAATGTTATTTTGTATTTTTTCCGCACAATGTTATTTATTTGTGCAGCACTAAGTGCATTTTTTAATGCAGATGTGCATGTGGAAGCATTCAAATGTTCATAATCTAACACTAGAAAGTATGAATTATTGGGTATCATTACCAGAAACAAGGGTTTATTCATGGGTGAGGTACAGTCCTCTGTCACACCCTGGTATTCAAGTTGATCTAGGATCTCCCTGACTTGTTCCTTTGCTTCATGTTTTATTGGGTATAGACTTTGTGATTGGGAATGGAATTTTAAGGGATTTCATGATTAGGTGACTCATCATCCCACCCAACATGGTTTCGGTAATGTGCAGGAGCTAGCGCTAACACCCACTTCTGCGCATATGAATTTTTAACTGATTCTGGTACAAGGTCGGAGAAAGCAGGTAAAATGACGTCTTCCCCATTGGGCAATCCATTGCGAACTCAGGTGGCCAATCTTTTTCAGTACAAAAGAATATTGTTACTATATGTCAGGTTCCCCCAAAAGAGACCCTTTACTTGTCTGGGTATGTCCCCCCTCCATTTGGAGCATTGTTTTGCATAAATGATGTGGTACACTTTCTCTTGTATCAGGTGTTTCCACTGTGATATGCTCACTCAGCGCTACTGCCACCAGATAATCCATCATGTTCTGTCGAGCTATAGTGACGTCTGCCATGCTGTCCCGCATTGCCACTGCCCAGCCCCGTTCAGAAGCTGAGTCCTCAGTAGCCTGGGCATTTCTAATTTTTATCCCAGCTACCTTCTTCTTTTTAAATTGAGGTTTTGGAGTCTTTTGTTTGTCTTCCTGGTTAATGATGTAGTGTGATGTATCTCTTTTCCGGCTTGACTTGCTCTTCTGATCTGTGCTCTGACCATTTGTCTCTCTCCAAACGTTTTTTGGATGACTCCCGAAAGGAACGACAGGAACGTGTATCAGTGACTGAAACCTTTCAGGCATTCTAATATTGTCATAGTTTCTTAAATTGTATTTTTTCTCTGTGTGTTATATATTTCAGAATTACTCTTAGCTATTGGTTTCCCAGGTTTGGCTACCAGATTATCTCTACCTAGTGAATTTATTTATTTAATTATTTAAAATATTTATAAAGCGCGACTGTCACCTGGCAGGTATCCTGGCGCTGGTAGCTACTCCTGTGGTTTATTGACGGGGGTGGACTGAGGTTGGCCGGTTTTATAGGGGTGGAGGAAAGAGCCATGTTTTGATTCGTTTCCTGAAGCATATGTGTCCTCTATAAACTTAGGTAATTGTCGCTCCTGCTGTGTAGGAGTGAGCTCCCTCAGGGGTTAGCGAAAAGCCACTGCTGCTGCCTCCCCTTTGATGTTACTTAACATAATTGAAGATACTTGGGTAAAATTGCCCATTTGATTCATCTCCAGGTCCAGGGCAAGCTCTGCCTCGTACTCATTCTGTATTTGTTCCATTACATCTTGCATACCTGCTTTTGAAGGGGTGTTGTGTAGTTCCTATAATTCTATATAGGATCTACACGTTTAGACAACATGAACTACAGGATTGGTGTCCAAACTGATTCCCGACACCCCCAAAGGATATGTTAGTCTGTAGATGAGCTAGCTCACAGTGCCACTATAATTCCTTAAATGCAATCGCAATTTGAGAATTTGCAAATATTTGCGAATTCTCAAATTGCGAGGGCCTTCACCCTTCATGCATTCCAAAAGTAGATTTTGCAATCGCAAATGGCCGATTTTTCCGATTCACACCGTTTGCGATCGCAAAATCCTTTGATGCATGTGCCTGAATGTCCTTAAAAGCTGTTTATTTAGATTTTATCTTTGACCCTACTCTACAGACACAAGAATTTCTACAGTATGAGCATGTCTATCTAATACTGTTCTCCTGTTTAACCACTTGAACAGT